>NC_058092.1:233772000-234086500 GCF_020171115.1 Neogale vison
TTCCTCTCTAGGTAAGCTCTTCCCGCACTCTCCCCTCCCCACCCCCAGAGTTTTTTATCTTTGATTTTCCGTAGTTTGTAGTTCTGTAGTTTGAAGAAAATATGCCTAGGTGAACATTTACTCCACTGGATTTTTTCTGTGTTTTCTGTATCTGTGGTTTGGGGTCTGACATTAATTGGGCGGAAATTCTAAGCCATTAGTTTTTCAAATATTTCTTCTGTTCCTTCCTCTCTTCTTTTAGTACTCCCATTATGCATATCCTAAACTTTTCTGTAGCTGTCCCAGAGTTCTTGGATATTGTTTGTTCTCTTTGCTTTTCAGTTTTTGAGGATTCTATTGATGTCTCCTCTAGCTCAGAAATTCTTTCCTCAGCTCTGTCCAGTCTACCACTAAGTCCGTCAAACGTACTCTTTGTTTCTCATACAGTGTTTTTGATCTCTAGTACTTCCTTCTGGTTCTTTTTAGGATTCCCATCTCTCTGCTTACGTCACCCGTCTGCTCTTGCATGCTGTCTGTCCATTGTGGCCTTTTGCATATTAATCACAGCTGTTTTAAATTCCAGGTCTGATAATTCCAACATGGCTGATATGTCTGTTTCTGAGGCTTGTTCTGTTTCTTCAGATTGTGGTTTTTGCCTTTAGGATGCCTTATAGTTTAAATTGATATTCAGACATGATATGCTGTGTACAAGGAATGTACTAGGTGAACAGGCCGTTTAGTAATGTAGGTGAAATGTAGGGAGAAAGGAGGCATTCCATGGTCCCAGGACTAGGTCTCAGATATTTAGTGAGGCTGTGCCTCTGGGCTGTGAATTTCACAAGTGTTTCTCAGGATTTTTCCCCCCCTCTCCCTTAAGAGGGACACCATGGCTAGAGTGGAATTGGGTATTTCCCTTCTCCCAAGTCAGTTAGGTTCTAGGTAACTAGCTTCCCTCGAGTGCAGGGAAGAAGAGAGTTCTCTCATATTTGTAAGTAGGTCTCCTTTTCCTCTTCCCCTAATGGAAGTCTGAGGGGATATTTTTCCCTCTGATATTTACTACGGGAATGCATTGAGCTCCTGGAAGTAAATCTCACAGTATTTTGGGGACTCCCTTAGGACTGAATCCGCCTGGAGTTTTCAACTTCAGACTTGTCTACATGGAGCCTCCAGCAATTTGTCCATTAGAGCTCAGATTTTCCTTTCTGGCCCTGATTCCCTCTGTGCTTTCTGCTTTGAGTCTCGGCTCTGGTAAGTTGTGACTCACTGTGTCTGCCTGTTTCTCCAGCCTTGGGAGAAAGTTGAGTGTGTTCTTCTCTCTCTTATGGACTCAAGAAGAGCTGTTCATTTTTCACTTTATTTAGCATTTTACTTGTTGGGATGGAGTGGCCACTTCCAAGACCCAGACAGGTGGAACTGGAAGCTAAAAGTTATCACTGAATTTGATTTGCTCATACTTGTTAAGGGCTTTTCGTCTTTGTTCATAAAGAATATTGGCCTATAATTTTCTTTTCTTGTTTACTGCAGAATTGAATCTAGCCAGCTACCCACATGCTACATGGTGTTTTCTGCAGAAACTCCATGGATGGAAATCTGGAGACCCCTGTTGGGGGAGAACCTACACATTCTGAAAGACCAGTGGTATGGGTGTTTGAGCCTTTCAGTCAATTGCGTCACCATGCCATGGTAGGTCAGGTGCAAGACAGGGTTCACCACGGATTCCTCCCTTCACCTCACCCTTGGTATCCAGTATATTAGCAATTCCTGTTGGTGGTACCTTCATACAAAATCAAAATTCAAGGAACTTCTTACACTTTTGTTGCCCTACCTTGCCCCAGTTGTGGTCTGCTTTTGCCCGGACTACTGTAACCATCCAGCTCCTCCCCCTGCCTCCCCTCTTGCCCTCTGCTGCCACAGGCCATCCTACACTCAGAAACCAGAGACGTCTTTAAAAACATCTGTATCTGGTCATGTCACTTCTCTGCTTTTATCTGTCCACTATGTTCCCATTGCAGCTAGAAGAAAATCCAATCTGCTTACAAGGTTTCAAACAGGATCTAGTCTAGTCCTTGTTTACCTTATAAAGCTCATGTCCTACTCCTTCAGTTAGTAGGTTCCAACCTTCTATGTAACCTATCAAATTACCAGGTGTTATTTTCTTTATAGCACTTATCTGTATAGAACAATAGGCTTATTCCCTGTTGATTTTCGGCTGACCTTCCCCACACTCCTTGACGTTAAACATTCACTGACTGCCATCCCCAGCACTGACAACAGTGACTCATCATAGAAGGTGCTGGATACATGCTTGAACCCTAACTCCTAGTCCTTCAGACAAAACCAGAGTTTGCTATTGGAGTTTCAGCTGCTGTACCTGGTGTACATTTAAGCCTCCCCTTGGAGAAAACCCATCAAAAGTGGGAAACTCATCCAGGGTCACTCTCTTCTCTCAGGTGTCTAGTCCCTTCCAAAAGGGACTGGGTTGTTCTCCATTGTCTTTTTAGGTAGTAATATTTTTATATTTTATCATCTGCACAAGAGTCTGTTTGATTGACTCACAATAACCAGGACTGTATATGTTTTTGAAGTTAGAGTGTGGAGTTTGAGAGTTACTCTCAAAGGAATTTGGTTTGTTCTGTCTGGCTACTCTCTGAGGTCTTTTCCCTGGGAACTTGTAAAGCCAGCGTTAGTGCCAAC
This sequence comes from Neogale vison, assembly GCF_020171115.1. Taxonomy (NCBI): domain Eukaryota; kingdom Metazoa; phylum Chordata; class Mammalia; order Carnivora; family Mustelidae; genus Neogale; species Neogale vison. The sequence goes on from NC_058092.1 coordinate 233,774,674, forward strand.
CGAACTGGGGAAGATGGAGGATGCTGCCAATGTTGGGGCGGGTAGATCAGAAGTTCCGGTTTGGACATGTTGAGTTTAGGATGTTGCTGAGTAGGCCATTGGTATGTAAAGAGCTACATCTTGAAAACAAACTTACATATTCTGGGGACTGGCAGCATAAACATTTCACTTAAAGCCATGAGACTGGGAGAGAGAGTGCGGAGTGTGGACACAGAGGAGGAAACAAAAACTGTGACCTGCCCCCTCCAAAACTAAGCCAGGAGAAGAAGAACTGGAAGAAACACAAGGGCAGCCGTCAGCATGGGAGGGAAACCAAGAGAGGGGTACCCCGAAAGCCGTGTAGAGAAAATGTGTCATGAGGGAGGGAATGCTGCTAACAGGTGCTGTCAGATGGGAACTGAGAACCGGTAATCCTGAATGCTGGTGTTGGGAACCCGGCTGGGGGGGCAGCATTTGAGAGACAACTGGGGGTGGGAACTGGAGGTATGGGGGGGTTTATTTAGAAGTAGCTCCTTGGCAAGCTGTAAGGATAAGGATGAGGGCATCATCAAGGTGGTGCTCAAAAGTACATGATGCCAAAGATTTCTTGGGATGAAAGGGAAGCCAGGAAGAGACTCACAGAGAAAGCTCAATTGGCTGCAAGTTCCCTGAACCGGGGCAGAGCCTGTGAGATGGGATGAAGGAGTGAGAAGGTCAGAGAAGGGGCCCTGATGTTGGCTCTTCCCACAGTGGAGCGGTTCTTCGTAATGAAGAGCCCCAGGAGGAGTCATGGAGAGGACAGCAAGGGGGATGGAGGCTGGTGGAAGCGTAAGGAGCTTTAAGGCCTGGGTGGGATGGAGGGCACAGGCAGATGATGGACTCATGGAAAGGTCTGGGATGCAGAGAAAGATTGGACCGCTGATCCAGCTGTCAGTGCTGGAGGAAGGTGAATGGGGAGAAGCTGATGGTGAGGACAGGTGGCAGAGGCTGGTATAGCTGGATGGTGAGGACCCCACAAGGATGGGGTGACCTGAAGGTAAAGGAGAGAAGGCTCTGAAGTCCTACTCCCACCATCCTCATCCCTGGGGTGTGGGCACGTGCGGAACGAACACCCTCAAGAGATCAGGGCTTTGGAGGCAGAGCAAAGTTTCAACTTTATCACTCCTGAAAACATCAGAGGGATTATTTCTGCCCCATCAGTCAAGCCTTCAGTGAGAATAGTCAATACCAAATACTTCTCAGTCCCAGAGCTATTACTGCTTGGCATTCTGTGCTCATAATGTACTTGCAAATTGATTGCTTTGTTTTACTTAACTTTTCAGGCTCAGTGGTAAACCAATGACTGAATGTGCTCCCTCCACAACAAACCTCCTCAGTTCAAAGTCTTACTATGCCTCGCCTCCTTCCTCGCCCCTTAGCTCCTCCCGCCTCCACCTCCTCCCTTCCTCCCCTGTCCCCTCAGCTCTTCCCCAGTCCCTCAACTCCTTCCCTGGCTCCCACCTCCCTTCAGTCCTTAGTCCTTCTGAGCATTCAGATCTCATCTTAGTGTCACCTCCAGAGATAGACCTTTTGCCATTCTGGATAAGATCACTGCCGCTCCTCCCCAGTCTATTCTTCATTTCTGCACCCTTTTCCTTTCCTTCATAGAACCCAGTCCCATTTATATATTTCCTTTTCAAACAGTCTCTTTCTTATGGAATAAAATTACACTAGGAGCCGGGTCAACTGTCCCATTCACCATGGTATTTCCAGTACTTGCCAGAGTGTTCAGCACGTAGCAAGCCTTTAACAGATATTGTTGGACAAGTATTTGTATTTCCATTTTATAAATGATTCAGAATGAGACTCAGCGAGAGTGACAAAGCCTGGCTTCTGACCAGGGTCTTCCAACCTTTCCATTTCCACGATCCCTCTTGAAATTAGGAAGCGGTTTACTCTAATTCTTCATGATGGGTTAGAATGGCCGCAGCATCTGCCCCTGAGCCCGCAACCACCAAAAGGAGACTACACAAGGGAAGCTGTAGCCGTTCCAGGCTCTGCCTCGAAGGGACTGGCAACATCGCCTTCCACACTCTGAGAGCACTTGCTGTCAGGACGCCTAACTGCCTCGTGAGCCTGGCTGTCCTTCTAGAGAGACTGCGCGGGCGATGCCACATGCACGTCCACAGCTGCAGGAGCATTTTGGCAAAACCTCCGGGTGGCTTCCGCCCCAGCTGCCAATCAGCTGCAACTCCACGAGCCCCCGAGCCCCGGGGTGAGTCCAGCAGAGCTGCCCAGCTGAGCCCTTTCAACCCGCAGAACCACGAGGGAGGTTGGAATGGTTGTTCTAAATAGGGTTGGAACTTGGCGGAGGCAAGAGGGCGCCTAGGACACAGGAGGTAAGGAGGCACTCTGCTCTAGGGGACCCAGATTGTCCTTGCTTGACCTTGAGAGTGAACATCTCCTTAGACCTTGTGCCCTGGGGGCCTCGCTTCCGTCTGCCCAGACCTGGATTTTCAGCCACGAGGTCTGGGCGGTTTAACCCAGCTCTAGAGACCCGAAGCGTTTGTGGGGCTTGGAGCAGAGCAGGTGCACTGGACTGAACCAGTTAAGGTTCCATTCCAACTTCCCAGCAAGGGGCTTTCATAGGAACCCTGGGTGCTCTGGGTCTGACCCTGACAGTTTGTATCACACTTTCTTCAACACATCATTCCTGTGGTTCTAAACTCTCACTGTCTCCACTTCAGGAAACGTTCTTGAGCATCTCCCTTGGGCCCAGCACTGGCCGGTGCTCAGAGATGGTGGGGAGAGGGCAGGGGAGACAAATGCGCGTCCTGCCTCCAAGAAGCAGCCGCTGCGGTGGGCTGAGACCCAGGGATCCCACGCCATGGGACAGGGAGTGGGGCTGCCGAAGGGGCTGGAGGAGGTTAATGCCTGAAATGGGGAGACAGCAGAAGACCGGGAGATGGCGGGTTAGTGCTGAGCCCCAAGGGTGAGCACAGATGCGCCCAGCAGCGGTGAGGGGACAGGACAGGAACACCTGTGTGCAGCTGTCACCGTGTCACACTGCCCTCTTGTTCACTTGTTCCATCCTCCCACACTCCCTTTGGGATGATCAAGGGAAAAGGGCATTTCCAGAGGTCTCTCCGGCTCGTACCTCAGTGGTGGCTCAGACCGACACCAGAGCTATGGCCTTGCAGGGCAGGGCAGCGACGCCTTCCTGGTCAGTGGCTGGTCACAAAGTCACAAAGTCTTTGTTACCCTAGCCCTGATCCGCTGTCCCTTAAGAAAATGACCTACAGGGCCTGGACCCATGGCTCCTGTTTGCAGATGTTCTATAAAACCCGAACTCATGGGCAGTAAATACGGGAAAGCGTATCTGGCCGGCAAAGCGCCTCCCGCACCGCGAGCTGCGTTCACAGCCCCGCACTGCCTGGCCGGCTGGCTGGTCAGCTCTCACAGGCCCCGAGGTCAGGCTGGGCCCATTTTCCTGTAATTCTTTACAATTAGCACGTGGCTTGTCTGCAGAAAAGGGCAGCCAAGTGTTTTCAAATAGTATCTTCTCTGCAGGTTAAACATTTACTTTCTGCTCTGCCAACACAGTTAATTTGCAGAGAGAACCTCTTTCCTCTGAACTTCTAACAAATGCAACCCCAATTCTCCAGGCCCCATGCCAGCTGTGATGGTGGGATGGGGGTGGGGAGGGAGGACTTGTGAGAACTCGGGCAGAATTGGTGGAGGAGGCAACTGGTTCCAGCTGGTGAAGGAGTTGGGAAATGGTCAGAAGCACTCTGTGACAACCTGTGTGGGGCCCGGAAAAAGGTTGGAAAAAAAAAAAAAAAAGAAAAAACCCTCTTAAGCCTTTGTGGCTCTCTGGGGATATCGGAGTTCTCTAGGAAAGAATTCCCATGTGCTGGGACCCAAGGCTTCAGGCCTCGTGGAAATCCCAGGGACAATAAATGTCGTTCATAATGTAATTGTAACATGTGGGTTACACTTCTGGATTTTTATGTTTGCATAACCATTCTTCGCTTGGGGTCGAATGTCTCACTTAAGGTTTGGCCACGAGAGTGAATGGGGGACCTGACCGCTGGCCCTCCTCCTCCATGGCCCTGGGGGATTTGCAAACTCAGACTCCGGGCCGGCAGGTGACAGGAATAAACAGCATGTAGGGGTCAGGCCGGTGGCTGTGTGAGGCCCTCGGCTCACCTGGAAGGGAGACATGATTGCACATTCCTGCCTGTGAGAAACACTGGCCCAGTGTTCCGGCATGGGTGGATCTTAATAAGAGAAGATGGCTATCTGTACTTTTCCTTGAAATTGGCAGAAAACATTGCTCAACCAAACAACACATGTCTGCAGTCCGAGTTGGGCAGCCAGCGAGGGGCAGGGCATGGAGGGGAGGGAAGGGGTGAAGTCAGACCTTTGGATGCTGGTTCTTTGGAGTCACTGGCGTGTGACATTGGCCAAGTCTTGTCCCTTCTTGGGCCTCATCTTCCTCATCTGGAGAGTCATGGGTCTGGAAGTTTCCATCTTTTTAAAAAATTATTTATTTATTTATTTATTTGACAGACAGAGATCACAGGCAGGCAGAGAGCAGAGAGCCTGATGTGGGGCTTGATCCCAGGACCCTGGGATCATGACCTGAGCTAAAGGCAGAAGCTTTAACCCACTGAGCCACCCAGGCGCCCCTGGAAGTTTCCATCTTTATTTTGTTTTTTATTTTCTATTTTTTTTAGAGGGGAGGAGGAGCAGAGGGAGAGGGAGAGAACCTCAAGCAGGCTCCGTGCCCAGTGCAGAACCTGACATAGGGCTCCATCTCATGACCTGAGATCATGACCTGAGCCAAAATCAGGAGTCAGAGCCTCAACCTACTGAACCCCCCAGAGGCCCCTGGAAGATTCCATTTTTTTTTAAAGATTTTATTTTTTTTTATTTATTTGGCAGAGAGAGATTATAAGTAGGCAGAGAGGCAGGCAGAGAGAGAGAAAGGAGGAAGCAGGCTCCCTGCTGAGCAGAGAGCCCGATGCGGGACTCGATCGCAGGACCCTGAGATCATGACCTGAGCCGAAGGCAGCGGCTTAACCCACTGAGCCACCCAGGCGCCCCGGAAGATTCCATTTTTAAAATGTTGTTCAGCCTCAGGATTTTGAACCCCCAGCACACAGTGATATATATATGTTCAACTCGGTGGCCAAAAAATTGATGTTAAATTAATAAAATAATGAATAACTCACCTGGACTTTTTGCAAAGATAATCAGCCTCAGAAGAGAAGTCTTAGACAAATCCCTCCTTTTCCCGAACAAATTCCCCATTGTTTTCCCTTGATGCTGTTTGTCCCCGTAGATTTCAGTTTCTGTTTCCCATGAAACCTCAGCTTTTGAGCAGACCCCCAGACTCCTCTGTGTGGCTCCGGTACGGGAGCCCGGGGTGGGCCGGCTGCCCTCCCCTTGGCTAGCTGCGCAGGCAGTCCTGACAGGCTCCCGTGGTCAGGAATCAGCCATGTGAACACTACACGCCTTCCACCAGAGATGGGAGCGGGTCTCTGAGAGCACTGGATGCCCCTGGAGGAGGACACCAGGTTCTGTGGGGATGCCATCAGCGGCCCGGCAGCACGAGAGCAACGGCAGGTGTGGTGCATTTGTGGCTACAGAAGGAAAGGTGATTTGCCCAAGCATAGCCCATCCCCATGATAGCCTGGCCCCATACCTTCTTACGGAATCCCTTACCTGCGCCAATGGAATCAGCCTCAACAGGATAGGATCTGTAAGATATTATAGATGAATTTGGGGTTTTCCAGGATTTACGGAAGTTGTAAACCGAAGGGACCCTAGGGGAGAGGATGGCTGGGGAGAGAGTCTGGCCCACTAGACTGTGGGCCGTCCGCTCTCTGGAGAGGTTGTATCTCTCTCAGCCCTTGGATCCAATGATGCGCTATTATACGATCTTACCGATGGCAAATGAAGGTCAGGTGAGGAAGGACAGTTCCCCAAGATCACGTCACTTGTAAGGTGTGTAGCCAGGACCCAAGCTCAGAATGCTCTGACTACGAAGTCCTCATTCCTCCCGTGAGGAATCGAGACACAGGTGACCAGGTTGCCCTCCTCCATCGGCGCGGTGAGCGAATGCGGCCCGCAGAGCTTACTGTCGTCGTCAAGGTCAGAGCTGTTTTCCTTGTCAGGAGCGGTCTTTCGGTGCCGTGTTCGGCTCTGGGTGACACCAGGCTGATGGAGGCAGGCCCTCAGGCCCCAGGAGTAGGAACCTCTTGTCATTGTTCCCTCTTCAAGACATCTTCAACTTAAGAGTCACTTTGGATTGGATCGGGCCACGGTCATCTTCTGAAAGAAGCCGCTGAGATGGTCATTGAAGGCCACCATGAGTGTGGCTTGGGACACAGGAGTCCAGATATGGGGTCACCACCCATGGATGCCCCGCTCGTCCCCACGGCCCTTGTCCTCTTGCCTTGTCTTGGGGCTGGCTCTTCTGTTGCTGGTAGGCTTGTGGCCCGGGATTTCATTCAGGTCCACGCCATGGCAGCAGGGATAAGGGTGACCCAGTTCCCCATCCCTGGCCTCTCCGCTTCGGCGTCTGAGTTGGCCGGGGAGGTTTCCGTGAGCTGCATCATCCCCAGCAGCCAGCCAGCCCTCCGATTCGTTTCAGTCCGGTAAGTTCTCCTGCCGCTGAGCCACCTGTCGGGCAACGCCTCCCGCACCAGATGGCTGTGCCTCCTGCCCCTCCACGGCAGTCCAGCCAAACCCAGGCCCGGCATGGACAGAAGAGGACCCGAGTGGCCGTGGCCAAGGTCAAAGTGTCCATCTGGACATAGGTATGAGCAGAGCCGAGGCACGCCACAGAAACAGCTTTGGCAGGGATGGTGTCACGGGCCCTCAGCTCTCAGGCCCTTTCAGTCTGATTTCAAGCTCAAAAGCTGCTCAGAGGCACAGCGTCTCCCGCAGGTGGCCGATTTCCTGAAGAACCGCCTCCCCCAGGCTCCCAGTCAGGGGCGCCTGCTTCCCGTCACTCCCTCCTACCAAGGGCGAATGATCGGGAATCTTTGTCAGAGAGGAGCTTGGCTGCAAATGACGGCTCTTGGCTTTTCCAGGCCCTGCGCGGCCTGGGGCTCAAGGTCCACAGTCAGCAAGCCTTTCCCTGTCCCTCCCCCTCTCCCCTCCTCATGGCAGAGCCTTGAATTCTGAACTTCTTCCTCCCTTGTAACTCTTCAACTTGACCTCACGCTGTGGCAGTCAAATGAAAATGCGAGGCAATATTATTGTACCAAATTGTTTACAAAATAGAAAACTGGAGAGGAAACACTGTTTTGTTTTCTGAACAGTGAGAAATCTGAGCAGACCTACTTATTTCCAATTCTCTGATTTTTCCAAGTGTACATAAGAAGGCCATTGAGATGGCCTTGCAGGAAGCTTGTTTTGGCTTTGAAGCAAGCCTTCCTCCTTCCATTGGTAAGTAATAGATTCTAAATTTAAAAAAAAAAAAAAAATCCCACTGCATTCTGAATTTCCAAACCAGCATAACCCATTTCTTATTCTAAACAAGGAAGCCAACATTTATCTTCGGGGCCAAGATGTCAGTGTTAAAAAAATGTTTTAGAACAGAAAATATCACACCCATGTGCAAGCCTGGCACGGACGGCTCCCGGCATTGGCTGATAATTGCTGTGCTCATGCTTTTTCCTTAGAGCTTTCGTTGTTTCTCTCGGTGGAAGCTTTCGGAAGCCATCTCTGTTTTCATTCCAGTGTGGCTTACACCGGATTCAAGTTTTCAAAATGGCACCAGAAACGTCTTATCAGTTTCCCCAGGACCTGGTGAGATGGACCCTGTGAGATGATCCTGTTCCCTTATGAGACGCACGTTTGAGCGGGACAATCGTACCAATACTTGGGCCCATCTGTGAGGCTGCGCGGATCTGGGGTAACGGGTGACATGTTGGACTTGCGGTATGTTGGGCTTCGCTGTGGCCCCGATTTGCCTGCCCTCCACAGATCACTGTTCCAGAATCCCACATCCTGTAGTCTTTTCCATTTGCTGCTTTATGGATGGGCAGGTCACCTGACAGCAGCCGCCTGGACGGAGCTGGCCTCGCGGGTCTGCCATTCTCCCTCGACTGTCCTCTGATGTCCCACCACATCCAGCCTTGCTTGCATGTCGTCAATACTGGGGGGGGGGTCGTATCTCATTTGAGAACTGTTTTATCTGCTTATTTTACACACAGATGTGAGTACAATTCTCTCTACATTACATAAGTATTCAAGCTTTCATTCCAACTGTGTTCAGTACTTACTACAACAGACAGGCAAATAGCCAGCCCCCATGGTGCTGGAAATGCCTTTCCCCATACCTTGCTCTTCAAAGGCTGTCATAAATGGAATGTTATGAAGTAAAACAAGACTGGCGGGGGTTCCGATAAAGTCACCCTAAATTACTCAATGTCTCTCCGAACTATTTCATATATTCTGGACATGTACTGGCAGTGGTGGGGGAAAGTGTTCTTCTCTGTTCCCAGTTTTGGCTCCTCCAAATGAAATATTAATAGTATTACTATAGCTGCATTGGGCACGAGGAAGAAACTTCCAGTAATAAGGCGGGCTTACAGCAATGTTTGTATTCGTTGCAAGTTAGCAGCACTACGATTGATGTAGTGTGCTGGGTCTGTATTCTCCAGGCACATAAATTGGTCAGGGAGTTCCTGAAACCCTGGAGGATAATTCATTCTCCCAAATGAAGGTTCCGTGGGAAAAGTGAATACAGTGCTGTGTCAGCCAAGGCTTGCCCCCGCCCATCAGGTCTCCATGATTCATCCCAGAGGCAAATGACTCACTGCTGGTGTCCTGCGCATAATTAATGCCATTTTGTAAGTGCAAAGACTGCGTGTCTGAGCGTGCACAATTTTAGCCGGACTGATGCCTGCGGTGGTTCTGGTGGGCTTCGTGGAGCGGATTGCCAGGTAGTGTCAGAGGCAAACCGCAGCAAGGTGGGAATGTGGAGGTGTCAGCTCAGCTGCTGTAACAAACAGCATAGCCTGGGGCCACCCCCACACATGTTTCTCATGGTTCCGGGGCCTGACATCCAACACCAAGTGTTCGCGAGTTGCGTTCTGGTTAGGGTGCTCTTCTAGACCCACAAATAGCCTCTTTCTTGGATCCTCACATGGAGGAAGGAGAGATCATCTCCTTCCCACCTGTTCTCCTGAGGGCACTAGTCCCCGTCATGAGCGTTCCACCACCCTGGCCGAATGACCTCCGCAGAGCTCTGCCTCCAGAGACCATCACGCCGGAAGGTAGGGTGTGTGTGGCTTTTAGGGGGACACACACATTCAGGCCAGAGCACAAAGTGATGAGCATCGATGTCCCTTTGGGAGATGAAGAGGATGACTACGGAGGACGGGTGGGGAGGTGAGGCGGGCAGGGGCAGCCGCAGTGATGAGTGGTGCTATGCTGCCCGGGAGTGGTGAGAAGCCCACCCCGGCCCGCCACAGTGAGGGCATTTGGAAATGTGAACTGCACTCCATGCCCCCCAGCTTGCTGTGCTTGCTGTGCCCTCACATTAAATAGCTAAGCTGAAGTTTGTGGTTTCAGGTTCAAAACTGAGGGGAAACTAGGACTCATGGTTGAGCTTAAACCCTGAGGAGAGTCTAGGAGGAGAGAGCTCCGGGGAGCAGACGGCATGCACGAGGGTAGGACTTCTGCCTTGCCCCTCTGTGTGACTGGAGAATTTTGGAAAATGAAAGCTCTTTGGGTAGACCCAGAAGTAGTCACCACACAAGTCACCAAGATTCATGAGGTGAGAAAGCTCTGTAAGCTCCTTGGATGAAACTTCTATTCACTAGTGGTACCGTTACTCTCATCTATGCATGAGGTGTCCTGGTGAGGGAGTTTCCTTCTCCATCAGAAGACTTGCTGCTTTAGGATCTTCAGGGTTTGTGCAGAATTATGGGCTCAGAAATTGTTTCCCATCCATGCAGATCTTACGTAGAGGGATTCACTGTTTCTTGGTCCCCGGCTCCCTGTTATCTCCCTGGCTCCCAGTCCCACAATCAGAGGGATTGGCAAGCTCTTCCAGGAAAGGGCCAAAAAGCAACTATTTTCAGGTTTGTGGGCCCTATGGTCCCATAGTATTTGTTCAACTGTGCTGTTACTGGGTAAAGTAGCCAGGGACATAGGCACACAAATGGTATGTATGGCTGTGTTTCTATAAAGCTTTATTGACAAGAACAGAAGGAGGGCGGGATTTGGCTCCTTGGAGTTTGCTGATTCCTGCCCTAGATGTTGTTGGTTCTAGATGTAGGTCTGTTTGTTCAGGCAGGAAGTCATTCATGTATTTAACAAAATCTCACTGTGCATCTGCTCTGTGCTCTAATCTGTCCATAGTTCTAGCTGTGGGTTAGATCAGTGAACACAGACAAGAGTTTGTAGAGCTCTGTGCTCTTAGAACTTATATCTTTATTGGGGAGACAGCAAACCAACGGGTTGGATTCCCTTCTATACCTCTGTTCTCCCCCTTTCTCACTCCACCCCAGAGAGGCTCTGTGCCCCTGGTGGTCCACGGGGACACCATCAATACACTCTGTTGTGTCCACCTTCCTCCCACTGCATCCAGTCCATGAAAGACAGAGGCAAGAAGGGATTTTATTCCTCCTGCTCCTGAAATATCTGGTCTATTATACCTACTTGGGTATACATCTGTGTACAGATACCCTGAGCTGCGTCTGTCTATGTGTTTCTAAGCCACATAATGTCCTCCAGAGAGCGTGCTGGAGGCCTGATAACAGTGGTGGAGAATATGAAGTCTGATGTGGTGTTACTTTAAGAGGATGGAGTCAGACGTACGGGGCCACCTTCTCAGAGCCTCTCTTCTCATGTGTACATGGAAAATAATAAAAAGAGCTGCCAACCCCATAGGGTTATGGGGAGTATCAAATGTGATAATGCAGGTAAGGTGCTTGGTACAGGGCCTGGCACACAGAAAAGATTCAGTATATAGTAGCAGTGATCAATATATTGTATGTGGTATATTGCCGCTTATGTTGGCAAGTTACTTTATTTTTTTTTAAAGATTTTATTTATTTATTTGAGAGAGAGAGAGAGAGATCACAGTAGGCAGAGAGGCAGGCAGAGAGAGGGAAAGGGAAGCAGGCCCCCTGCTGAGCAGAGAGCCCAACGCGGGACTCCACCCCAGGACCCTGAGATCATGACCTGAGCTGAAGGCAGCGGCTTAACCCACTGAGCCACCCAGGTGCCCCAGCAAGTTACTTTAAATACTGTGCTTATTATGAGCACATCATGAGCACCGCAGACCTGAGGGCAGGTGCCTGGAGAGAGATCCAGTGGGCTGCAGTTTCCAAGTCTGGAGACTCTCTGGGTACTTCTGGGATGAATGCCCCCCACTCTGCTCTGCCCCATGCCCATCACTCACGTCCAGCTTCTGCCTCCCTCTGCTCTGATTTCACAACCTAGATTCACTCATCACCTTTACATTATCTAGAAACTGGTTTAAATTACTTTTTCTTTGATGGCTCCCCTTGGTTTCCTTCACTGGTGTGAGATCCTACATTTTTTTATTCCTTCAATATTTTTGAATGGAGTCTCAGGAGAAAAGAGAGTTCTGGGGCTCAGTTTTCACCTGGAAGGCTACCGATAGGTTTTTTCAGTTTTTTAAAAAGCTTCATTCTTTAAAAAATTAATGTTTAATTGTGGTAAAATATAGATAACATGAAATTTATCATCTTAACCACTTTAAAGGTATAGCTCCAGAGTGTGAAGTTCATTCACGTTGTTGGGCAACGGCCATCCATCTCCAGAGCTCTTTCCATCTTGTAAATTGCAGCTCTGTCTCCGCTAGACAGTGGGCCTCCATCCTGCCTCTCACTCACCGCCATTCTACTCTCTGTCTTCATGAATTTGATTACTCCAAGGACCTCACATAAGTGGGATCATACAGTATTTGTCCTTTTGCGACTGGCGTGTTTCCCTTAGCACAACGTCCTCAAGCTTTATCCATATTGTAGCGTTACTTTCTAAGGCTGGACAATATCCCCTTGTACGTATAGATCATATTTTGTTTATCCATTTATCCATCAATGGACACTTGGGTTGCTTCCAACTTTTGGCTATTGTGAATCATGCCACTTCAGAGATGACTGTTCAAACACTGTTGAGTTTTGCAAGGGCTGCTATGCAAGAGAGCCCGGCCACTCACCCCAATTCAGATGTATCTCTGTGTACATTTCCCATTGCATTGAGATAAATCATCATCCTCATCACCATCACATTGCCATCCATATAATGCCCCAGGCTGAAGTGGTTTACTTGATATACTTCTTCCAGGTCCATTATCATAATCCAAGAGGTAGCTCAAAGAGTTTGAGCTCTAGAGAGATTAAGTGGCTTCCCTAAGCTACTCAAAGGCACAACTAAAATCACAGAATAGTTCCATCATCTTGAAAGACATTGTTGAACCCTTTCGTTTGCATTGATACTATTGTGGGTTGGTTAAGTAGGGATGGCCACTGAATGATTATCTCTAAGCTGGTAACTTTAACACAACTTTTCCTGATGAGACGGACTGGTACTATAAATTTCATGTGGGGGGGAAAGAAAAAAAGAAATAGAAGTTTCTGCCAGCTAAGACATGACAGAATATCAGAGAAGATTCAACTATAAAAATGATAGAGATTCATTCCTCTATGTTTTCATGGAGGGGAACAAGGTAAATGATCTTGGGTTGTTGGCACTTTTTCTCCCATTTGTATATTCCTTCTAAACATGAGAATTCTGTTGTTTATTCATCTGTTAATGACAGCTGATTATCAAACCGTAAATATACATGTTGGATCTAATGGTTTGTGAATGTTAAGCATCAGACAGTAATATTCGTGGGTATTTAGAGAACACTACAGCTTCATCCCAATGACTATCTAGCTTGTCAGTTTTCTGTAGAATTATCTGATTCTTTGTGCTGTCAGCCGAATCATGTGTTCGGCAGAAAGCAGACTTTTTTCTACCCCCATTATTGCTATTTTTTTCTTCCTGTCAGTAAACAGATTCAAAAAAAGGGAGAAGAAAACACAACTCTCTTGTGTAATCTAGGCTACAGATATCACATTTTCCCTATGTCTTTTGGAAAATAGCAAATGTGATTTCTTAAGGCTTTCCATTTTCAAATCATTTCAGGCACATTAGCAGATCTGTGGGCCCTCGGTACTTCTGCACCGTGTATCAGAGTATGTAACAGATATGAAGATGCTGAACTTCAAATCAAAGGACCTTCATCCTTCAACCTGGAAGTCCTGTGGTACTTATTTAAAATTAAAAAATATTTGGCCACTAGCGATTTGCTCCCCGAATGCCAAGATCCATTTATTTATTTTCTTAGCAGAGCTGGAGTAGCCTGGCGTTTAAGCTTTGACAGTATGCTAATATGTGCGGAGAAAGACACACTGGTCCCCAGGGTGCAACCAGGAGCCTCTGAGAACTTTTCTTAAAATGTCTTCACTGTTCCATTCACCCAGAAAACAGTGATTAAGCACCTGCCATTGCCAGGTCTGCACTCACCTCTGGGGGAATGGGAGGTGCCAAAACTGGTAGAATGGGAGGCAACATGGCAGAGCAGGAAGGGCGTGGTCGGACGCCTGGCCTGCCTCCCTGCAGTGTGTGTGGCCTTCGCCTCCCCAGCCCTTCCTCTCTGGCCGGGATGGCGACACCCATCCCAGGGAGCTGGATCATGAGCTGTTGGTCTGCCAATGGCTCATGGTGCGGAGCTGTGACCCTCAGGCTTATTTGCTCTTGGTTTATTTCCATTTCTTTCAGTTCCCTTGACCCCTTCTGTTCCACACACTCTGCCAACTATGCTTTCTTCTCCCCCTCCATTTTTGCTGTTGCATTGGACCATACTGACCCTCAAACTCTGCGTTTCCTCCCCAACCCCCCACTGCCCTGCTGTCTTCTTATCTCTCTGCTCCTTTCTTTTCTGGGGTCCTTGCCCTCTCTTTCTCCTTTCTTCTTTTTTTTTTTTTTTTCTTTTCAAATTCTATTTAAATTCTAATTAGTTAACCTATAGTGTAATTTGGTTTCAGGAGTTGAATTTAGGGATTCATCACTCACACAGGACACCCAGTGCTCAACATAACAAGTGCCCTCCTTAATGCCCATCCCCATCCAGCCCACCCCCCCCATCCAGCCCACTCCCCCATCCGCCTACCTCCCTCAACCCTCAGTTTGTTCCCTATCCTTAAGAGTCCATTATAGTTCGCTTCCCTCTTTCTTTTTTTCCCTTCCCATATGTTCATTTGTTTTGTTTCCTTGCCCTCTCTTCTTTTTCTTTCTCTCTTGCTCTTTCTCTTCTTTCTCTAAAGGGTAGATTTTCAGTCTCTGCTCATTTCTCTTTTTAAGATACTGTTTGTTTGTTTGTTTATTTGTTTGTTTTAGCACTGACCATCCTTCAGGTCCTTCTTATTCTTCAGGCATCACTAACGTTCATTTTCCTGGCTTCAGTCTTCATACTGAATCTGATGACCCCAAAGTTCACATTGCTGTATTCAATTTTCCACCAAACACCTAACTGGATGCTCACCTTCAACTCAAAGCCTCTTCCTTCCCAAACTAGCTCCCTACTAGATTCCATCGCGCCCCCTCCCCCCAGCGGTAGCACCATTTTCTCAATTACCTGCAAAGGAGATGTTAGAGTGAAACTTAATTTTTTTCTTTTCTTTAACTGCTTTCTCATTTACTCATATGATTTTTATTGATTCTTTCAAAATATTTCTGAGCAGAAAAGTATTCGATTAAGTTAACAAGAGACAATACCAACTTCTAAAAACACCTGCAAATAAAGAAACCAATCAATTTATAAGGCAGCATATACAGCATTATCTCAATTTTGTTACTGTTGTACTCTGTGTCTCTATCTTTCATCTACCAATCTAATCTATCTGCAATGTGCATGAAGATAGACTGAAAGAATGCTCAGAAATGTTGATGGCAGGTGTCCCCAGTGATGGGATTATGACTGGATTTTACTTTCTTTTTTCCTTTTCCCACCTCTAGACTTCTGATACCCAGAAGAGGATTAATGACAAGCCTTGATTTATGACACACACTCATAATTAGTTCCTTTAATTTTTTCTCTTATTTATTTATTTGAATATTTATTTTCAGTACTTATTTGATGATTGCAGTAGACATCTATGCCCACAATCCAAGTTGAGTTCTCAAACAATAAGATGGCTTACATTTCCTGTGTGCTGCCCACCTACCACCCTCTACCATCTCCTACATCCTACCAAGAATGTCCAAGAGATTGCATTAGTCCACATTCTATCCAACAATTCTATGTCAGGCTTCTTAATTTTTGTCACTTGAATGGGAATAAAATATCATCTTATTGTGGTCTTGATTTGCGTTTTCTCAGTTCTAATAAAATTGAATATCTTTTCATACATTTAGAGGCTATATCTTTTTTCTCCTCTGAATTTACAGGCTTCTATCTTTTCCATTTTTCAACAAGGTTGTTTGTTTTTGTTATATTGATTTGTAGGAATAAGACAAGGATGTCTGCTAATGCCACTGCTGTTCAATACTGTCCTGGAGGTCCTTGTCAATGAATAATAAAGACATGAAAAAGAAATTAAAGACATTAGGATTAGAAAGAAACATATGACTATTATTATTTGCAGATGATATTACTGAGTACATAGAAGACTCCAGACAATCTAGAAATTTGTGTACTTACAGGAGACCTTAGCAAGGTGTTTGGATATGGAACCAATAGACAAACACCAGTGACATTTCTGTACACCATCTATAAACAGAAAATGTAATATTAAGAAAGTCATTATTTATAATAGCCAAACAACATTATGCAATATCTACAATTAACCCTGTAAAGAAGTATGCAAGGCAAAAACTTAAAATATAATTCTTCAATAAGTCACATTCAGAAGACCTAGATACACTGAGAGAAATTTTATGTTCCTGGATAGGATTTCAATTCTCTCCTGCCACTCCCCTCCTTGATCTATAGAGTCAGCACAATTCTATTCTGTGGAATTTGACAATTTAATTCTAGAATGTACGTGGAGCAGTAGGAGGGCCAAGAGTAATTAGTAACTGTTAGGATGGTTGCCCTGTCAGACCTAAGTCTTATTTTAAACATTTAATAATGAAGATAGTAGAGTCAGTGCTCAGATAGGCAAATTGTGAGTGGAACTGAGCAGAGAGAGCAGGAAAATATCCCTGTGTGTGTGGAACTGTGAGATACAACACAGGTGTCGTGAGGTGTCACTGGGGAGAGATGGAGCACTCAAAAAATGAAGCTGAAAAATTGATTCTCTATATGGAAAACCCAAACTGGTCCCTATCAACTCCAAGTGGATTCAAAGTTTTAACTGTCAAAAGTGATACCTTAACATAGAGGTGAATATTGTTCTCATCTTGAGCCTGGCTGGACTTCAACAAAACTCAGCAAGTGAAACTCAACCAGGAAGAATGCTAATTCTGACTTATTAAAAATGAAAGGCTTCCCCCTCCTCCTCTTCCTATTCTTCTTCTTCTTTAATAATAAACCACTGAAAAAAGAACAACCATTTTTAAAAAAGTGAAATGGAATGCCACAAACTGGAAGATATCCGTAGTAGAGATAAGTGACAATGGATGATCATCAAGAAAATATGAATAATCCCTTGGAAGTCCTTAAAAAAATATAACCAACCTAATAGAAACATGTTATTTTTATATTTTCACAGTAAAATTGTACTACATGCAATAAAAATGTATATTCCAAAGACATTACGAAATTAAAAAAGGGAAGTTGTTTTATCTGTAAACACATGCTTTCTCTAATGTCTCTCATTAAAAGCCCTTATAATTTCTTATGTTTAGATTCTGTTTATTTCTAATAGATTTCCCTTAAGAAAATATGCAGTAAAAAGAGACCCAAGTGTTAAAATAATTAATATATAAATAGTTCTTACTACTCAATAAGAAAAATCCTCAACATGATAGAAAAGTAGGCTAAGGCTAAGAAATTGATGAAAGAAGAGTACAAATGGAGAATAAACAGAAAAATGTTTTGCTTTACTAGCCATCAAATAAATGAAAATAAAAGCAACAATGAAATTCCGTGATTTCCATTTCCAAAGTTGGTAGGAATAAGTGAGATTATCATTCTCCTCTACTGAAGTTGGGTGTGTAGACTGATGCCACATTTTTGGAGAGCAGTTTGTCAGCCTGTTTCAAGACCTTTAAAATGTTCATATTTTGGGGGGCGCTTGGGTGGCTCAGTGGGTTAAGGCCTCTGCCTTCGGCTCGGGTCATGATCCCAGGGTCCTGGGATGGAGCCCCACATCGGGCTCTCTGCTCAGTGGGGAGCCTGCTTCCTCCTCTCTCTCTGCCTGCCTCTCTGCCTACTTATGATCTCTGTCAAATAAATAAAATCTTAAAAAAAAAAGTTCATATTTTTTGATCAAGTGATTCAACTTTTAAAATCTATGCTAAAATAATTAAAGACACAAAGTTTATTAATAACAATGTTTATATTTATTTATAGTAGCACAGACTAGAAACAAAAATAAAATACAAAAGGTTGAAAAAAGGGGGCTCTATCCATTGGATGGATTATTATAGAGACTAAAATTTTTTTGTGCTCAAAAGACCTCATAATTAAGGTCATTTAAATAAAATAACAATGTAATACCAATTTTTACCTATGAGATTAAGAAAATCAGTAATGTTAAGTGATGAGAAAGATAATGCAACAGGCAGTATCACCCACTCAGGGGTGTGTATTTTAATTGGCATAGCTTTTTTGGAAGGAAATCTGGCTGCACAAATAAGAAGGTTAAATGCATATATCTGGCAATTTTACTTTTGAAAATTTCCTGATAGATACCTGTTTAAGAGGAGAAAGACTTTTTTTGTAGAACAATTTCATCACATTGTAATTTGAAACACTCTAAATGTCTATCAGTAGATGACTAAATTGCAGTAGATGCATATGATGAGACACAACATCAATGTCTCTCACAAAATGAGAGAGAACACAGGTGCTGAGATGAAAATATATCAAAAACATTCAATTAAGGAAAAAGGATATGTCTTGGTGTGGGTTTGCCTGGAAGCAGAGCCTGAGATAAGGGTGTGGTGCAGGTAGTTTCTTTGGGAAGGGATCCCAGGAAGAAGGAGTGAAGAGGCAGAGAGTGTGAGTCAGGGAAGAGGAAACAGCAAAATCATCACATAATGGAGGAATCAAGAGCTTGATCTACCTGGAACCTCCTGAGAAGAGTATAGAAGGGCTCCAGATTTGTCCCCTGATTGCAAGACAGGAGATAGCTTGGCTGGACAGAAGATGAAAAGGTGAACAGTATGTAAGAGAGGAAGTGGTGTTTACACAGAATTGCCTGCCCTACTTGGGGCTGAAATCAGGACTGGTCCAGGGGATGTGACCTGGAGTACCAGAGGAGTCCACCAGAATGATTCAATTTGGTTAAAAAATAGTTTACATATATACATAGAGATATGCACAAGAAATCCTCTTCACTGTGGTCAATTAACTGATGCCTTCCAAGCCCTCGATGAAACATGGTCCACACTTGTATAGAAAGTATAAGACTAGCAGGTTACACTCTAGAGCAGTGGTTCTCAAATGTTAGGAAGCATCAGAATCACTTGGAGGGCTTGTTAAGACACAGATTTCTGGGCTCCACCCCCATAGTTTCTAATTCACTAAGTCTGGGTTGGGCTGGAGAATTTGCATTTTTCACAAGTACTCAGGGATGCTGATGTTACTGATCTAGAGATCACTTGTTTAGAACATTTATGCATTTTCCTCACCTGCTGGATTGTGTGATTACCCAAAATCCAATGTGTTTAGTTCCCCAAACTGTTTATGTCAGTTGTCCTTGTTATTGTAACTGGGTAATCTAATTAAACATTGAATGAACTGATGAAATGTGAGGGGGGGGGCAAGGAAAAAGACCTGAATTTGTAAAATGTGACTTGAGCGCTATAGAAAAGACACGATATAGATGAGTTACTGAAAAATTGCTGTAGAGTTAGGAGTGATCAAGGCAACGGTAAAAAATCACAATAACTGAAAATGGATGAGCCACGATAGGCTAGAAAATTATTCTAAAAGATTATTTGTAAGTGTCCAAGTTCTTGTTCCATTATAAAGTATCTCAAAACAAAAATGTATGCCAGTGTGTTAATAGAATAAAAAATTAATATATAAACAACACATTCGAAATGCACTTAAATACACTGAAAGCAGAGGTCTTGCACCTGCATTAGAATATTGTCAAATCTGTGTAAATTTACCTATAAAGTTTAAATTACTTACGATTTTTTTTCCTGACTTTCTGCTTGAACTATTTTGATCAATGGCTGGTCTTGACCCAACTGAAAGAGAGACGTTCTTTTTTTTTTTAAGACTTCTTTTTTTAAGAGAGAGAGAGAGAGAACTTAAGTGGGTGGAGGGCATAGAGGGGGAGGGAAAGAGAGAATCTCAAGCTGACTCCCCTGCTGAGTGCAGAGCTCCAAGCGGGGTTCAATGTGGGGTTTGATCCCAGAGCCCTGAGATCAGGACCTGAGCCGAAATTGAGAGTCAGATGCATAACTGACTGAACCACCCAGGATCCCCTGAAGGGGAGAAATTCTGTTGCCTCCACTACTTTCTGTCCTAAAGCAGTTTTTTCTCCCCCCAGGCAAAAAGCTGGAAAATAGGAATTCTGATGAACATTCCCTGAATGCCCCTGGTAGTATTCTGGTATTAAAGAATGCCAATTTAGTGTTTAAATTGTACAAAACTGTGCAATGTTTTATAACATTGTTGCCAATTTTTTTGAGTCATGACCTTGCCCCCAAGTGCACACAGAGTAAAACCTAAATCCTTGGTGTGGCATTCAGGGATCTCTCTGACTTGATCAACATCCATCTGTCACTCCCCGTCACTTCTCACTTCTTCCCTTTGTATACCTTGAACCATGTATAAATTATCATTTTTTGCAACTTGTGCCTTTTTAATGAGCTCTTGTCTTTGTTCATCTGTCCAGAGAACTCCTATTTATACTTCAGAAGGAAGCCCAAATATCCCACCTCTGGGAAGCCTTCTACAATTCCCTCCTTTATTCCAATAGTGATTTGTGTATAGTCTTTGATAGTACTTGTCAGATTATTTTGAATTTCTTTGCTTTGGTTTCAGTGGAACCCTTGGAATCTTACCTTTCAGTGTCTAGAACATTTATAATCTTTTACCACATTTTACCCTATCACTTTACCTGAGCTTTGTTCCAGTCCTGAAACTCAATAGGAACTCAGTAACGTTGTTGGAAAATATGAATGAATGAATGAATGAATGAATACATACATACATACATACTCATGACCTCTTACATGTATATAATTTTACTCAACCACCTGTAGACATAAAAACCCACTGGAATTTAAATGACAACTTAAGTATAATACATATTGGCTTGAATTACTCACATCACTCACTCTCTTAATGCTTAGCAATTTCTTCTTGTATTCATAAATAAAACTCAACCCTGTTCTAAAAACTGCTTTAAAAACACAGCAGTGACATCCAAATTGCTGAATAGATAAATAGCTTTATTAAATATGATAGTTTCAGCATTTTACAATTCATCAGTGAAAATTCCTGTCTGGGAGAATGAGATGCTCCTCAGTCTCACCAGCTGTGAAATGGGGGCAATAATAGAATGACGTCTCAGGGTTATGGGCAGTTGTTAGGGAGATAATTAATGTAAGATATCTGATCACAGTGGGGAGCCAAGAAATTAACCAATTACATTTAACTGTGGCTTTAACTGACCACATTTTTGTTGAATTGAGTTTGCATCGCTGTGGAGACCAGAGCTAACCGTTTGCATATCTTAATGTGGGACTCCTACACTGAGGTATTTACCCAGTAAAGCTCACATAGATGCATCAAATGACATGACAAGAATATTGATAGCATTGGTCCTCATAACAGTCCCAAATTGGAAACAGCGTGAATGTCAGCATGAGAATGGATAAACGCACCATGTTGCTTTCACACACCCATATGCAAGGCAACAAGAACAGAGGAAGAACTACAAATTTGAATCTCACAGGCACAATGCAAGAGAAAGAAGTCAGAGGCGAGAGAGTATGTGTGTTAAAGTGATACACACTTTAACAACAAGCAGACCAACCCATGGTGATAGAAATCCTGAGCCATTACCCTTGGTTGGGGGGGCGGAGCAGGGGAGACGCTGGTAGGGAGTACAGAGGAACTCTGGGGTGCTGTGATGTCCTAGATCTCCAACAGGGTGGTTATCTGGCTGTGTTCACTTTGTGAAGCTTTATAAAGCTGTTTATGACCTGTGTGCCTTTCTGTATGGGTGCCATGCTTCAATAAAAAGCTTATTTAAAGAGACAAAAGGCAAAACCAGCGGGGTGGCTGGAAGGGTGGACTTGACAAAAACAAGGACTAGGAATTCCCAGGGTTTGGAGAGTGGCGGAGAGACAGGGAAGCAGCTAAGAGAATGTATCAGGAAGAGATCCTTAAGTCTCTATGTGTGGATGAAAACCAAAACCTCTGACAGTACTGACTTGTTTTTCTTTTCTGGATGATGCAGCAAAAATGCTCGTCACCTGTTGAGACAGGAGAGTAGCCATCTGGAAAAGTAAAAATATGATCTAAACTCTACACTGTACATCAGGATAAATTCTAAACGAGTCAAAGATTTGTATGCAAAACAGGAAACCAAAAACCAGAGGAAAAATGGAAGAATTCCTCTTTAACTTTGGAGTGGAGAAGGCTTTCTAACTGTGACACCAAAGCAAGAAAATACCGATGAATTTGAATACACAATAACAAAAGCCTCCTGTATGGCAAAAAAACGACCACAAGCACATGATACAATAAAAGAAAGCAAACAAAAATCCTACAAAGCAAAGCCAGAGCACAAATGAAAACCCAACAGATAAACTGTAATTCATATCGTAGCAAAGGACTAACCTTCTGAAAATGTAGGGTGCTCCTAGAAATTGATAAGAATAAAACAGAAACCAGGAACTCAATAGCAAAATAGGCAAATGATACAAAGAGTTTACAATAAAGGAAATACAAGTTCCTCTTAAACCCATGAAAAGGTGCTTAACCTCCCTCATAATTAGAGCAATGTGAGTAGAAATGGAGCCTCTATATGAAGAAAAACCCTTTGATAATATTCTGTTGGTGAAGGTGTGGGGGAAAAGGCTTATGTGTGCATGGTTGCCCGCTGTGTAGACTGGTGCAAACCTTCTGGAGGCTGTTTGGCAATATCTATCAAAATTTGAAAGGTCTATCTCTGTGACCTTGAATCTCAGTTGCCCAAGGTCCAGTATGGTGTATGTCTCAGGTTATTCACCTCAACACTGTCATCGGGAAAGACTGGTGACAATCCAAGTCCATGAACAGAAAATGCATCCACACAATCTCTATTTACGTAAGGAAAGGTCTCCAAGATAACACCGCTGGTTGGAGAAAGGCAAGGAAGAACCATATATACAGTATGCTACTTTTACATACAGGTGTGTGCAGGGGGCGTAGGAGACTATATTCGTACTTCTTTGGTTTGTGTAAAGAAACCTGGAGGAATATATTAAGAGTCTCAAAACAGAGGTAACTTGTGTGTGGGGGGGGATGATTGCAAATTGAGTGGGGAAAGAGACTTCTCCCTGATTACCTTTTCACCTAGAAGATGTTTGATCTTTGTGAATATGTTAGCCTTTCAAATGATTTAACACAAATTATTACATGCAGTCTGCACTGGTACAGTTTTGGGTAGAATGCCCTGTCTCCTCCTTAAGCTGGCGACTTGGCAAAGTAAGATGAGAGAGAATTTGTGAATTTATGGTCTACTGTGGCTTTTTTTAGTTTTGAAATTAATAAAAGAGTAAATAGAAGTCAGGTACTACTTCAGAATCATATTTTCACAATGTCTTTTAGGGATTGTCTAAGTAAAGGGATTTAAATACCTTGCCCACATTTTGAGACTCATCTTAAAGGAAAGACTTTTGGAAGTCCACGCCGGGGTCAAAGAGACACAACCATGGGTAACGTGTGGGAATTTCTCACTTGCCCCCTCCCAGCCAGAGACAAAGGTGGGTAAAGAGAGGAGGCTAGCTGTATGGTTTGGTGAGGAATGTAAAACACTCCAGTTTTACTCAATTGCCTGAATATTTGAAACAGGAGTCGCTTTGGGGTACACAATAATTCCAGACAAGTATCTGTGTTTTCTGGTTTTACCGGGCGCAGTGCGACAGAGCAGGGACTCAAAACCCACTGCCCATCCCTGTCTACACCGCACAGACCCTGTCTTAAGGGCAGGGCGTGTGTGGTGCGGATCCAGGCAACGACTTCCTGAGGGAGCAGGGGGACGAGACTCTTCTTTGTGCTTCTGGCGTTTGGGGGCAGCGGCCCGAGCGGGAGGGAATTAAGATGCGCGGTGCGTGCGGCCGCGGACCCGCGCGGTGAGTGGCTTCTCCATTAATTAAAGCGAACGTGAGGTGAAGTCGGTCTGCGCAAGTTACAGACTTTGAGAAATTGTCTCAATAAAGGAGAACTTCATTTGGCCTTAGGTAAAAGCCAATCAATAAATTAGTTGGCTGAGGGCAGAGACGTGAAGGGAGAAAGAATAAGGGTCAGGACAGCGATCTGTGTAAAAACAGGGAGGCGGCCAATGTCAAGGAGGTGGGGGGTGGGGGCGCAAAGCAATTGACGCAGGGCAACAAAATGAAATGAAATGAAAAGCTGCTCCAACCCCAGCGTGCCATTTCCCCGCGATGGATACACTGGCCGATGCTTCGTTAGCGGCGGTCGGCCTGGGGAGCCGCGGGGAGGGCGCGAAGGGGTGGGGGGGGGTGGTCACCGCCCCCCCACCCCCCCAGTCATCCGGGTTCCTCCGGTGGTGGTCTCCATCTGGGTAAAGGGGCGATCCACCAGCGGGGCCGTCCCGGGCCCAGTCATTCCGCAGTGAGCGGCTGCGGGCCCCGCGGGCGGGGAGGTGCGCTCCAGCCCCCGCAGGTGCCAGGGGCGGCGGCCCGGACCCCGTTGGCCCCGCTGGCCCCGCTGGCCTCGCGCACCTTGAGTCATGGCGACAGAAGGCTTCCCGTCGGCGTCTACGCCGCACCTCCCCGGCTCACCGCTGTTACTTAGCATTCGCCCGCCATCCATAAGGCACTTCATTGCCGTTTGTTTGTTATTTCTGACTCTCCTGAGGTTCAGTGTTCTGGTTCCCAGTCTGGAGGGGAGAGGGAGAGGGAAGCAGGGAGGGAGACAGAGGTGAGGGTGGGGAGAGAGAGAGAGAGAGAGAGAGAAGGAGAGACTCTGCCCCAGGCTGCTACCTGCACACCGCGCCCCCCACCCCCCGCCCCGCCGCTGGCCCCTGCGCAGGTGGGAAGCCTGACTCCCTCCCCAAGGGCCCTGCCCCCCCTCAGTGGCTGCACCTGTCGGGTGAGGGCGGCGGGGCTGGAAATACGGGGCCTCACATCTGGCCCTCTCTCCCCGCTGCTCCGTTTTATGACCGTGGGCAAATCTTTCAGTGTCTTTTGTGTGTCCTGAGCTATAAAATGGACAAATTATGGTGGCCCCTCCCCGTCTCCCCCCGCCCCCATCACCCATCCCCCCCCCGCGAAGTCCTGCCGGATCTTTTGTTTTTCCCTACTGTAATAAATCTGAGAGACCAAATATGATGATCAAGAAGAAAATTCCCCGAGTTCTGAGGAAGGGCACGTTTGGACACTCTCCTGCGCACCGGCGTCCTTGCTGGAAAGACCGTCCTCTGGGGATGCGTCCCCAACCCTCTCCCCCTCCACTTCCTGACTTCATTTTTCTTTTGTGCCTCCACATTTCGAGGACCTCCCACGGCCGCTACCTCCCTGGAGCCAACGTGCCCCCCTCCACCCAGTGGCCTCCTGGGATTGGCCCCTCTCCTAATCTCACCGCCAGGCCTCCTCCCTCTGCCCTCCAACCTGGCTGGCTGGACTCCAGCTACCCTGGCCTTGACCTTGTGGCTCCCCTTGCAGACCTGCTTTGCCTCAGTCTCTCCTCGGCACTGGCCTGGTCACAAAGCCGCGAGCCTCTGGCCTCACCTCCGGGATCCGCTCTGGTGACCCCTGCTGAGGGACGGCTTCCCCTGCCTTCTTTACCTCAAAGCACTTGCCACCAGCGGACAGGCTTGGCACACTCCCTGGGCGTTTGCTCGTATCCACCTCCCAGACCCAAACCTCTCCAGAGCAGGGATTTTGTGGCTTTGTACCCTTCTCTATGTTCGGTGGCTTCACGGGTGTCTGACTCCTGGTAGGCAGTAAACCTTTACCGAATAAGTGAACATCGCTCTACTGGAGCAACTAATAGTGATAATACTAAACATTTGCACTACAACTGGCAAAGCACGCAAGACAGCATTCGTGTATTTTCGTATCTTGAAGGACCATTTCTTGGTCACAAACTCAGATGTGCAAAGAGGATCACTTTATGTATACTGGGAGTGAACTTGTTTCCAAATGCCTGATTTGTGGACAGTGGAAGCGTACCTCCCGCCCACAGGAGGCAACTCTAATTTTCACCCCTTCCCCTCTCCCTGGACAGGCTCTAGAGCACCAGCCTCTGCTGTGCTGGGTCCTCTCCGGCTGGCCTCGGTGGAGAACTGGCAGGCTCTGATATTTCTTACTCCCACCGCATTTTCTTTCTGGGGTGCTCATCCTGGGAGGGGCCCACACCCTCCTGCCCTGCCAGGCTGAGGGAGGCCGCTGGCAGCCTTGCCCTGGAGCCCCAGCCAGGGAGCAAGCAGAGTACAAGTCCTCTCACACTCCACTCACATATGCGGGCAGTTTCCAGTCTCCGGGGTCCTTCTGCTCAGGGTTGTGCAGTCGTTATGCTTGGAGACTCTCCTCCCAGAGCGCCAGTGGGGAACCATTTTGTGTTATATAATGTTGAGTCTTTGGGCCCATCTGGGGAATCTCAGATGAAACGTAGACCGTTGGGTGAGAAGAGGACCCTCACCAGAGTTTAAAGCTGTGCCCCTGTCCCCAGTTCTCTTAGCCTGTCCCATGCCACCCAGGGTAAAGGGGGACCATCCTGCTGGCACATAGCCATCTCTCTACTGTGGATCACACTCCAGTCCACCAGATTTCTGGGGTTTTGTTTGTTTGTGTGTTTAAGATTTATTTATTTATTTCAGAGAGAAAGAGCACCAGCGGGGAAGGGCAGAAGGAGACGGAGAGAATCTCAAAGTAGACTCTCTTGTGAAGTTGGAGCCCAACTTGGGGCTCAATCTCACTAGCCTGAGATCATGACCTGAGCCAAAATCTCCTATCGGGCAATTAACTAACTGAGCCTCCCTGGCACTTGCACCAGATTTCAGTTTCGATAGGCCAGTCGTGTTTTTAGAAACCCCCAGAGCCATGTCTCTCTCCAGCACCTGGTGCTTGCAAACCAAGGTGAGGCCGGAGGTCAGACAACCGTGGGCATGGACTTCAACAGTCTGTGTTGAAAGTCAAACGGAAAACACAGGAACGACCCAGACGAAAAGTACGATGAATAATATTTAAAAATATTGTCTGTGCACATATGTACTGACAATTTATAGTTTAACAAGAGTTTTAACCTGCATAAGTGATATAGTCCTGTTGTAGAGACAAAACAGAGGCTTCCTGGGGAACAAGGACACTTCCATCCTGACATCCAGTCTTTTGGTTCTAAAACTTTTTTTCCCTACGTTAACTTTGCATCTTCAGGCTCTAACAGGTGGTATGCATTTGATGACATGTCACATTGACCTAGAGACCGTATCTGACTGAACCCCGTACTCTACACTTGAGAGACCTGACGTGTCAGATGAGAATTTCTACTCTTCAAATGCGGCTTTCCTCAAGGGACTTATTATAGGAATCACTTCCCTTTATCTCTTTGTTTATTTCCCTATTTTGGTGTTTGCTGTTGTTTTCAATGTCTATAATGTTATCTTGCTGCATCATTTGTTTGGTATATTTCCTTGTCCAGTGTCAAACTAACAAGTGCTTTATAATACTTTCAAGTAACAATTGGTAACAACCAAGTGTTAACAACTGGGGACATGTTTGTCCAGTGAAATATGTGAGCCCTAAAAGTGAAATTAATAGATGTATAGGGAAAAAAATTTAAATATCTACCTGTTAAAAAAATGAATAAAATGGTCTGTACACTATGCTACATTTTACCTATGTAAATCCATGCTGATAAGAACTAGAAGGAAATATGTGAAGAAAGAAAAAAACCTTTGGGGTTATGGTGATTATATTAGTTAAGGTGAAGCAGGTAGTCATAAAAGAGAAACTCTGAATCTCAGTGGTTTTCTGAACTAGAAGTGAATTTTTACTCACAATAAGTTCAATTCAGGAATTCAAGCACCAGGCTTCTTCCAACTCATGGTGATTCCCTCCTCTAGGGCTTTGGAATCCTCTCCATTCAGTGCTGGATAAAAAGGCATGTTCTAACCCACTAGCCTGGTAGTTGTCTATTTCCACTACATTTGATTGGCCTGAGGGAGTCACGTGGCTCCATCTGGATGCATGGAGGGCTGGGAAATGTAGTCCCAGCTGGGTTACTGATTCCTAATCACAAGTGCACACTATGGAAGGGAGCACACTACTTTAATCTACGTAAGTAATTTAGTACTTTAAATACTTTAATCTGTGCCTGTGCCAGCAATATTTTTCTCTCTTTAAAGTTTTCTTTGGTCTCATTAGATGTATTTTTAAATAAATATATGTAATCAAAATTCTTCTGTATATACTTTTATTTCAGAACAGTGAAACAAGGACACCTAAACTCAGAAAACCAAGATGACCTGGGAGTAGAAATGGGTAGGCAAAGCAGAAAGCATGAATCAAAGTCACATCTTAGTGCATGTCAGTGTTCCCTCACATTTCCAAACTTATGTTCAATTATTACCTGTTATGGACTGAATTGTGTCCTCCCAAAATTCATATGTTGCACCTAGAACTCCTACTGTGACTGTATTTGTAGATAGGGACTTTGAAATGTAACTGAAGTTAAATGAGGTCATAAGAGTGGGTCCTTGATCCAAAAGAACTGATGTTCTTAAAAGAAGAGGAAGTGACACCAGGAGTGTGTGTGTACAAAGGAAAGCTCATGTGAGGACACAGGCAGCCGGCCAGGTACAAGCCAGGAAGAGAGTCTTCAGGAGAAACCAAGCTCCTGATACCTTGATCTTGGACTTCTAGTCTCCAAGAATGTAAGAAAGTAAATTTATGTTGTTTAAGCCAGGGAGTCTGTGATATTTTGTTATGGCAGCCCAAACAAGCTAACATATGACCACTTCCCCACCAAGTCATAGTGAGACTATTTGTCCCTTAAAGCTCAGATAGGATGCTGCTTCTTCTGGAAAGCCTGATGAACCCCAAGCTTCATTGACTGTCTCTCCGTTGGACTTTCCCAGCATCTTGGTATTACTTGCCCACACTGTTCATGAAACCCAGCTGCAATGCCATCTCCTTATCTAGAGTACAAGCCCCACAACAGGAGGGGCTCTATCATGTATCTCCCAGTACCCAGCACAGTGTCTGGTACACAGTGAACTCTCATGAGGTGACAGATAAGAGTTGAGGCAAATAATACACAAACAAAAGTTTTCAAAGAAAAATCTAGGAAATCAGACGTCGACAGGGAGCTTTGATCTCTGATACATTATTAACAATCTGGAAGGCCATGCACATATTTAAGGATGTACACATGTCCAGGGCTAGGCATATGCTCAGGAAAGACCTGAGAAGGCTCTAAGCTCTCAACTTTGAAGAACTTTGAGGCTCTGCATAAGCAGGAAGTGAGGCTAAGCAGATTGTAAACCACCTGGCTGAGTATTGAAGGTGTGCTCAATATGCACACAGAGCCCCTCATCAAAGAGTGGGAGATTTATTGGTTCCAGGCATTGAAGGAAATCTCTGTCCCATGATTAGCTGACAACAAAGCTACCTGTGCAGACTTTAGTCACATATCAAAGAATAAGAATTTACAGAATTGGTTTGAGAAGATAATAAAAAGCCAAAAGCAACCATAATAAACAGCAGCAACAACAACAAACCCTGGGGAGGGGAGAGAATCTGATTTCCAGAGCTTGCCACATTATATTATTTTACATGTCTAGTTTTCAGAAACAAACAAAGAAACAAAAACACAAAGCTTGGAGATAAACAAGAAAGTGTGGTCCAAATAGACAAAAGTCAATAGAAACTGTCTCTGAGGAAGCCCATACATCAGATTTACCAGACAAAGTAAAATATGTTAAAAAAACTGAAAAAGTTGTATCATGTATAAAGAACTAAATGAAAGAACATGAATGATGTCTTGCCAAATAGAGATAGAGAATATCAGGTAGGGACAAAAATTATGAGAAAGAACCAAATAGAAGTTTTGGATTTGAAAAATAAAGTAGAGGGGCTCAATTGCAGATTTGAATAAGCAGAGGGAAGAATCAGAAAACTTGAAGATAAAAAAAAAAAAGAAAACTTGAAGATAGGTCAACTGAGATTTTCCAGTCTGAAGACAGAAAAAACAAAAAACAAACAAAAAACCCAAAAAAACTAACCACATCATAATCAAGCAATTGAAAGCCAAAATCAAAGAGAGAATCTTAAAAGCAGCAAAAAGAAGCAACTCATCACATACAGAGGATCTTCAATAAAATTCACACCTGAGTTATTAGAAACCATGGAGTCCAGATGATGATGGGATGATGTATTTAAAGTGTCAAAGGAAAAAGACTACCAAGGGGGTGCCTGGATGGCTTAGTCGGTTGAATGTCTGACTCTTGGTTTCAGCTCAGGTGGTGATCTCAGGGTCAATGGGATCGAGCCATGCATCAGGCTCTGTGCTGGGTGTGGAGTCTGCTTGGGATTCTTTCTCTCCCTCTCCCTCTGCCCTTCCCACCACTTGCATGCTCTCTTTCTCTCTAAATAATAATAATAATAATAATAATAATGAAACTATGTTAAAAAAAGACTATGAAGCCAACATTAAATCTAGCAAATTATCCTTTGAAATCATAGAGAAGTTAAAATATTCCCAGAAAAACAAAAACTGAGTCATTTTGTTTCCAATAGACCTGCCCCACCAGAAATACTAAAAGGAGTCCTCAAGTCTGAAATGAGAAGACTCTAGGAGGCAACTTGAATCCATATGAAGAAAAAAAGAATACTGGCAAAGAATACTGGTAAAAGTAATTATAAAAGAGAGCATTAATGTACTTTTAAGTCTTCTTTTCTCCTATCTGATATAAAAGACAACTGTATAAATCAATATTTATAAATTTGTGTTGACATAGAATGTATAAAAATGTCATTTGAATACTAATAACAGCACAAAGAAGGGGGAGAGAACAGGCACATAGTTTTTGTATAATATTGAAATTAAGTTGGTATTAATCCAAATTGTTGTAATTTAAGTTGTAAATTAAGATGTTAATTTTGATCCCTAGGGCAATCAGTAAGAAAAAAACCCTACATTTTGAAAACGCTTAAGTAGTAAAAACGGAAGTAAAATGGTATCTGAGAAAATACTTAACATACAAGGTGACAATGGAGGAATAGAGAAACAAAAGAGACAGAAGACATAGATAAGGACAACAGAAAAATGGCAGACATAAATCCTATCTTGTGTAATTATATTAAATGTAAATAGATTAAAACTCCAATTAAAAGAGAGATATTGGTAAAATGGATTAAAAAGATTCCACTGCACACTGTCTATAAGAGACATATATTAGGTTTAAGGACAAAAGTAGGTTGAAAATCAAGGGATAGAAAAAGATACAGCATGCCAACGGTAATTTAAAAAGAGATAGAATGGCTACACTAATAACAGAAAAAATAGACTTTATGTCCCAAAACATTGTTAGAGATAAAGAAGGACATTTTATAATGATAAAAGTTCAAGAAATCAAGCAGATATAACAACAATGAACATTTATGCACCTAACATAGAGTTCTAACATGTAATATGCCAAAACTAACAGAATTAAAGAGAGAAATAGACAATTCAACAATGATAGTTGGTGACTTCAATGCCTCAGTTTCAATAACAGAGACAACCAGGCAGAAGATAGCCAAGGAAACAGAAGTCTTTTTTTTTTTTTTTAAAGATTTTATTTATTTATTTGACACAGAGAGATCACAAGTAGGCAGAGAGGCAGGCAGAGAGAGAGAGGAGGAAGCAGGCTCCCTGCTGAGCAGAGAGCCCGATGCAGGACTCGATCCCAGGACCCTGAGATCATGACCTGAGCCGAAGGCAGCGGCTTAACCCACTGAGCCACCCAGGCGCCCAGAAACAGAAGTCTTTAACCATGCTGTAAACCAAGCAGACCTAACAGACATCTACAGAACGTTCCACCCAGCATCAGAACACACATTCCTCTCAAGTAAAAAATGGAACAGGTAAGATAAACTATATATGAAGTCATAAAACAAGACTTGATAAATTTACAAAACTTGAAATCATACAAAAATGGGATGAAATTAGAAATCAATAACAGAAAAATATTGAAGAAATTTACCCATATGTGGAAATTACACAACGCATTCCAAATAACCAATGGATCAAGCCAGAAACCACAGGTGAAATCAGAAAAATTCTTTGAATGACTGAAAATGAAACCACAACATACCAACATATGGCACACAGCAACAATAGTGCTTAGACGACATAAAATACCTATATTAGAGAAGAAAAAACTATCCTGAATCAATAACATAAACTTCCCCCTTAAGAAACTATAAAGAGCAAATTAAATCCTAGGAGAAGAAAGAAAATAATAAAGATTGGAGTTAACATAAATGAAATAGAAATAGAAAAACAATTGAGAGGAGCAATGAAAACCAAAAAGAAAAATCTTTGAACTGACCAAATTAAAAAAAAAAAAAAGTCTCAGAATTACTGAAGACATTACCACTAGGAAAAAGGATGACATGGTAGTACTATGAATAATTGTACACCAAAAAAATCAGATAACCTAGGTGAAGTGGGCAAATTGCCTTAAGAACAGAAATTATCAAAACTAACTTAAAAAGAAATAGAAAATCTGAATATAAGGAGGTTGAATTAGTTAAAAAAAAAAAAAAATCCCACGAAGAAAAGCCCAGAACCAGGTAGCTTCATTGGTGATTTCCACCAATTCTTAAGGAAGAATTAACACCAGTTCTTTGTTAAATCTTCCAAATGTAGAAAAGTGGAGACCACTTCCCAAATCATTCTAGACACCAGTATTACTCTGATATCAAATTCACACAAAGACATCACAAGAGAACTACAAACCAATACCCCTATGGATATGGGTACAAAAATTCTCAACAAAATATCAGTAAACTGAATCCAGCCACATATGAAAAAGGTATACACCATGATCAGGTGGGATTTATCCTAGGACTGAATGCAAGTTTGGTTCAACACCTGAAAATCAATCCATATAATGCACCATGTTAATGGAATAAATGACAAAACCCATTGATTTTCTCAGTAGACACGGAGAGACCTTGTGCCCAAATTCTGTGTCTGCCACTCACCGATTTTGTTCTCTTGAGCAAACGTCTTGACGTCTCTGAGCCTTAGTTTCCTCAGTGGTAAAGGATTAAATGAGTTACTAGTATCTCCAACTAGGATCTAGAACTATTATCACCAACACATGCTAGTAATTCATAGTGGAGAACACAAGAAATTCTGGAGCAGTAGATCAGGAGTAGGCTCAAGTGTGTGTATGTGCATTTAACCAACAAGTTTTCATTGAAAGCAAAATATATTAATCTAAAAAATGACATGGGCAAACATGATAAAAAGCTTCACCCCAGTAGTGAACAGTTTCAGACATTTTCTATGACACATACATTTTCCCATGGCCCTGATGGATGCATGCCACAGGGTGCCACTGGGGTGCCCCTGGATACCTACATTGAGATTCTCTGAATGTATAAACCATGTTAGTACCTAGTAGGTGTTCAATGAATTTTGTTTCCTCCTCTCTTCTCCTGAGACCTTTCTTGTGCTCTGGTATGATGATTTCTATGGAGCTCATTTTTTTTTTTTTAAGATTTTATTTATTTGCTTGACTCACAGAGAGAGATCACAAGTAGGAAGAGAGGCAGGTGAGGGGGTGGGGTAGGCAGGCTTTCCGCTGAGCAGAGAGCCCGAAGCGGGACTCGATCCCAGGACCCTGAGATCATGACCTGAGCCGAAGGCAGAGGCTCAACCCACTGAGCCACCCAGGCACCCTATGGAGCTCATTCTTATTCAGTGTTAGGAACTGTAAGCTTTGTCTTCTGAACTAGCTCATGAACTCATCTGGTGGCAGGGGGGCTCTATCTTCTGCTCCTTTTTCGTTCCCCACAGGGTCAGGTGTATGGCAGTTGGGTAGATGTGCTTTTGAAAAACACATTGTTGAGAACCTATTAGAATTGATAAGCCAAATGAAAGAAGTATGTGCGCTTTTATATTAATCGGGAAACTCATTCAGAAATGTTATGTCGTAGCGACAGTGCCCTGGCTACAATCGATAGGCTAGTATTTCCTCCCCCATAGCACTTCATTTCCCGCAAGGGTGGTGTCTGGGCACCGGGGACTGCAGTCACACCGACCAGCATCGCACCGAGAGCAAACAGTAGATGCCGAAGCAACTGTTGAATTCACTGAATGGTCGTGAAATATGGGCTCGCTGTTATTGATGAGAGAACAAAGGAAAACACAGAACCTGTTTAAGACATGAAAGATGTTAGTGTCAGGATGAGCAATGAGTTCGTACCTCTACCAAATGTGCAAAGCAGGTTTTTGGAGACAAAAACAAAAGGTTATTTTGAAGGCAATCAATTTTGTTTAATTTTAACATGGCCACATTTGTGCCAAGCGATTAACATTTTCTCGTTAGCTTAGCAACTGTGATATGGCTAAAATATTTGGCAAGACGCTGATTTCAGAAGTCAGGTGTTGTGCCAACCTTGCTAAATGATCTAGATGTAATTTTTAAACCAGCCAACCACTTCTCGATGATTTCAATGGGCTGTAATAACTTTCATCAAAAGAAAGATCTTTTCCTGGGGGGGCGGGAAAGAAAGATATTTAAAGTAGTGAAGATAATGTTGAATATTAGAAGAAAAGGAACACTCTGGAGGTGTTTGAAAGGTGGAGATATTGGATATTAAAGAAAAATCACTCCCGGGAGGAATCTGCCACTACCGTTCTCACAAGGCCAAGAGCAATGGAGGGGTCCTGGGGAGCTGCTCTCCCCCACCCTGCTCGGGGGGCGATGCAGTGAGAATGAAGGGTCCGTACCCCTCACGCTGAAATTCATTTTTATTTTGACTTTGCCTTTTCATGTCAATTAGAGACTCTTTGTTAAAATGATTACATAATTTTCACAGAACGACGTTATTGCAGACTGGAGGAAATAAAGCCTCTTAAATGTGACTAATGTACTCACAAATTCCGCCCAGAGCGCCATTTCTCAAGGGGGCCTTCTGCATAGCATCCTTTTAAAGTACAGCAGAGAGAGAGGTAAATACCCGAGAGATCCAAGCAAGGCTTTTGGCTGAGATGGGGGATAAGCTCCTTGTTCAAACAGCCGACAAAGGTTGCTGGGAACGAGATCGTCCTTTGCCTTGGACTCGTCTCCACGCTCCCTTCCTGTCTTGTGATAAGGTTACACTGAATGGGGCTGGCATCCTTCAAGGTTACTGTTCCAGAAAATATTTGCAAATAATTTGACGTGCTGTCAGCTAGCAGGCTGCAGTGAATTCTTATAATTCAACATACTAATGCAGTTTTTCATGCCTTAAGCTATAAATAAGTTGGATATGCAAAAGTTTCTATAATGTTTATTTAATAACAATATTTTAAAAATAAATCTTGATTATTCCATCGCGCTCCAGTGGAAATCTTCCACTCTGATGGTTGTCTGTGACCTCAGGCGGTTTCTTCTTGCCTTTGTCTCATTTGATATCACTGAAGAAACACGCTTGTTTTTCCTTTCAGGCTTTTGGAAGGAGCACTCTGTCGCTTCTGCCTACACGCTCCTCATCCAAGTCTCTGTTCGTTAAAGGACTGAACTCAATTCAAGTCGAATAACCCCAGCAGGATGGCACCTCCCTGGGCATGGGGCCCTGGGCTGGGACCACGGGAAGATGAAGTGGGTGTTCCCAGATCCCACTCCCTGACTCAGAAAAGACCAATCGTACCACAAAATGAGTGCTCTCACCTTTAAGAGAGCACAGAAGAAATTACTGACCAGTTCCCCAGGAAGTGGCCCCCAGTGGGACCTGCCGGGAGGTATTTAAGTTGCCACCAGGTTGTGAGCAGGGCGACCTACCTGCACAGACAGGGAGGTGGAGAGAGTGTGGCTCGTTAAGGCAAGGCAAATCATAGTGGCAATTTTTCTACTGGTAAGTTTCTGGAATGAGGTCATTTAAACTATAGATCTGCTGAGTGCATCTGCATGGCCCTGGGCATGCCTGGCAGGGGGCCTCCAGGAACTTCTTGGAGCTGGGCGCAAGCCAAGAGCACTGGGGCTGGTGTCAGAAGGGACTGGGTCCCCTGTACTGATGGGCGTCAGTCCATTCGGAGGGTCCAGTCTATGTGTTCTACCTCTGGGGCTGGGTTGCCATCATTGATCCTAAAGGAGCCTGGTGTCTGACAATGAAAGGACATAAAAGGGATGATCATGCTTAACCACAGATCCATGCTGCGATTGCCCCACACTTTCAACAAGGTCGGAGTGGGACCCTGGGTGGGGGCTAAAGGAGGGAACCACGTTGTGGCATCATGTGGTCCCCGGGGCTGTCCCCAGAGCCAGGGCTGGTCCTGCCTTTGTGGAACGTAGCCATGTGCACAGTGGTGGCCAGTGGGCAGGGGACAGCTGGGAAAAAAGAGATCAGCCTGCACCCCCCCACCCTCCCGCCCCGCCACCGCCACTGCCACCGCCCCACCGGGGGCAGCCGGTGCGGCTTCTCCAGTTACTCTGTTTTGTTTTGTTTTTTTTCCAAAAACAACTTAATTGAAGTATGCTCCACACACCATACAATTTGCCCATTTAAAAATGTACAATTCATTGGTTTTATAGTCAGAGTTCCGTATCTACCACCACAATCAATTTCAAACATTTCTATTAAAACCTCACCTACCTTACCTGTTCCCCATCCCCCATTCCTCTCTTCACCCCCCCCCTCGGGCCCCCCCTCATCTGCTTTCTGCCTCTATAGATTTGTCATTCTGGACATTTCATAGGAGCGGGATTAGGTAATATGCGGTCTTGCCTGCTAGCTTCTTTCACTCAGCATGTTTTCTGGGTTCATCCATGTTGGAGCGGGACCATAAGCTCCTTAAGCAGCTGGCACACAGGAGGTGTTAAAATACGTGTTGGATGAAACAGTGCACTGGTGGGAGTAGCTATGGGGCAGCCGTGACCGTGGCCTGCCGCCCAAACACCTGGATGCCTTCCTCCCTGTTTGGCCCCTCCTAACTTCCTTTAGTCCCACCAGGAACATGGGCTCTGCTTCATGGAGACTTGGGCAACTCTGAGACTATAAATGAGTTTTGAGATCATAATGTGCTATCTAAATTTAGGGAAACATAATGAACAGGACAGTTAAAGAACACAAAACAGGTTCATCTTCTGGGGCAGAGCTAACTTAGAAATGGCCAATGGCTTAGTGGCACGGATAGTAATTTTATGAAGATTTCCCCTCCCCCTTCCTCCTCCACAATAAAATATGTAGGTGAGGGTTAAGTCAGGCTTGAAAATATTTTTGTTGCTTTTCGAGCATACACAATTTTGGGGAAAAGAATTTACCCATTGTAGTTATACTCTACTGAGCAGAAATATATCTACAACTATGATGTCTTTTTATATTTTAAATAAGTAGACTGGCTTTTTTTTTTCCTCAAGCAAAGTCATAATTGTGTTTATTTTAAATTTATATCCTGTCTGCTTCAAAAAGGAATTTGAGGCAGCCGGGAAAATCATAAGCTATAAAATGAGCAAGCTCCATTTTATACTAATAAAATAAAAGTTAGGATCTCATCAGTGAAACAACTTCTCTTTGTGCTGTACTGTGTGCAAATATTTGGATTACTAAAGTGAATTTATGAAGCAATTACTTTTAATGCTATAAGAGGAAATTAAGTACTCATTGATTCTTGATTTATAAGCTAGAGCTAAAGATCATGAAAAAGCAAATATAACTTAATTAAATGTCCCTTGGCTTTGCTACTATTGAGGTCTTCACTCATAAAGTTAGTAAAACAAACCATTCCTAGAACATAAATGTATATTGGTTCTTCCAGTTGGGAAGGCAAATAATTTACTGGTTAAATATATTCAGCAAAGTTAACCCAAGTGAGAGATTTTCCCAGTGTCCTCTGGGGCTTGAAAAGATAAAAGCTATTGTAGTTTTAGGGAAACCATTGTCCTGGGAATGATAGACACTAACTTGCTGTAAAAAGGAGTAAACAAAAGGGCATCTCATTTTTTTTTCTATTAGAAAATACATTTTAATATGCTCACAAAATAGACTATAGATCTGCGAAAGAAATAGAGCTTTATAGTCTATTCATTGGCTATATACTTGTGGTTATTCATTGCTGACAGTGAACGCATTAACCTGGGATAATTTAATTGAATCTTCTAGTAATGTTGCTATTTTTCTACTCTGAAGTGTAAATGATTTTTAAAAATTGGGTTCTAAAATGTAACACTTCAAGTGATGTATACAGCAAATCAAGGAGCCAGTGCAAGTCCCCTTTAGTGTTCCATGAGTTATTGATTAGAAAACAAAGAATAAAGAAAGGAAAAATAAAAGAAAGAAAATACATAGCAGCAAAAGGGTGGGAGATGGAAATTAGACCCATTGGACAAGGGGTGTCAGGAACCTCCCCTACATCTCTCTTCCCTGCAATTGCTGGTCTTTTGCAAAGGTGAGTGGGGTCAGGATTCGGGTCTCCTATCTGGCTGAGTACTGGGAGGATTTATTCAAGTAAACTGTAAATGAGCATGCTCAGCCAGAGTTTCAATGTTTCTCCTGACTAATGTAGGTTTTGACAAATTCTCTTCTCCATCACTAGGATAGGTCGGAATCTCACCTTCAAGGACATATCATGCTGGTTTGTAACAAGAGAATCAGCTTTTAGATTCTAACCAGGAAGTGTAAAGATAACCACTATGAAAAACAGAATATACTCACTTCAAGAGGATAAGGTCATCATCAGTGAGATCTGGACTTCATGGATATTTTCTAAGAAGTACTGATGGGCTAGCAGACTTTCTTTTAGGTTGGCCTTGTGCTAGGCAAACATTTTTATCTAGTGTTTGCTTTGGCATTAGGGGAATTTTGTGGTGATGGAGATGTGTTTTCCACCCTGTGACAGTCCATGACCTTGGCCTCACTGGCAATGTGTTCTAATCACAGGTACTAACTGGACACGGTTTGTAAGCTAGTCAGACTAAGAGTGCGCTATGAATATAAGAAAATCAAAGTGAAGAGACATATCAGTTTGCTAGGGCTGCCATAATAAGTACCATGGACTAAGGGCTTAAACCACAGACATTTATTTTCTTACAATTCTGGGGTCTGGGGGTCTGAGGTCAAGGTGTCTGTGGAGTTGGTGTCTTCAGAGTCCTCTGTTCTTGGCTTGCAGATGGTCCTCTTCTTTCTCTCCCTGTGTCTTCACATGGTTCTCCTCTGTGTGTCTGTATTAATTTTGTTTTTCTTGTAAGGACACCAGTCAATGGATTAGGCATTACCTAACTACCTGCTGAGGTAGGTTAGTTTTCTTCTGGAGAGCAGAGAGCATTTGATGAATAGAAAACGTTGAACTTTGATTTTCATAACTCCTTGGGAATGGAAGGCAAAGTTCAAGATCTATATGAAGATGGAGTCTAAAAGGAGAATCCCTACTGGTACTCTAAAGTAGTAGTTCTTTCCTAACTGGGGGTGATTTGGTCTTCCAGGCTAAATGGGGCATTGTCTGGAGACATTTTTGATTATCATGGCTGGAGAGGTCTACTGGCATTTTCTGGATGTAGCAATGCTGCTAAACACCTTGCAATGTACAAGACAACCTCCCACAACAGAGAATTATTTGGTCCAAAATGTCAATAGTGACAAGGTTGAGAAACTGTTCTAAAAGGTTATATCAATAGTATTAGAGTGGACTAGAAATTAAAACACTTTTCTCCCATCCCACAAAATTCAAGTAAAATTATCTTTCTAAAACATTGTGGTAGGGAAGGTGTTCCTCCATGAGAGTCTATAAGCACAAGGTTTACACCTCAACTTTATTCTGAGGCCATTTTATCTCAGGCAAATTTAAAGGGGTTCCAGGCTAATTGTCTTCCTAAGTGCTTGGCACAGGCAAATTACCTTTCTCTGGGCAAGCCCACCGTCAATTTGGGTCTCAACTAACCCACCCCTACAAACTCCTGAGAAATACACATGTAGTAAAAGCCACAAGAAAATAAGCAAGAGGAAAAGTCAGTTGTTGAAATTAACAAGGAGAGAATATACAATAAATAAAGTTAAATGTTTAAAGAAATAAAATGAGTACATGAAATGATGACTAAAGAATAAGGAACTATACATAATGACTGAGCAGATTTGAAAATTTTAGCATATAGAATTTTTAAAATGAAAACCAAAATGATTAATATTGAAAACTCCATGGAAGGCAATTAGACACAACTGATGAGAATCTGTAAACTAAAAGGCAGGTGTAAAAATGTTCCCAGGGAAGCACAGAGAGATTAAGATATGGACAAGTAGAAAGAACGACAAGGAGATGTGCAGGATGGAAAGAGATGGTCCAGCATAAGTCTGATCGGAGTTTCTGAAAGAGAATAGAGAGAAAATGGCACACAGTCACCATCTAAAGAGATAATCATC
The DNA here is from genome assembly GCF_020171115.1 of Neogale vison. Classification (NCBI taxonomy): domain Eukaryota; kingdom Metazoa; phylum Chordata; class Mammalia; order Carnivora; family Mustelidae; genus Neogale; species Neogale vison. The sequence continues at coordinate 233,814,586 of NC_058092.1, forward strand.
AGTCATTTCCCACAGTGCATGAAAGATGCCAGTGTACAGAATGAGAAAGCCCAGGTAAGCCCAAGCAAGACAGAAAAAGAAGAGGAAATCCTACACATAGGCTCACCATAATGATACTGGAGACCATCAGGAACGGAGACAAGCTTAAAAAATATTCGGAGGGAATTCAGTTACCTTCAAATGAGTGACCATTAGACTGACCACTGATTTCTGTGTAGGAACAACAGAAACCTAAGTAGAGTAGAACGCTACCATCATCACCCTAAGAGGAAATCACTATCAACCTAGAGTAATGTACCCAATAAAATATCTTTCTAGAAAACTGAGAGACTTTGCTATCTGCAGGCTCAAAGCATGGGAAATTCTAAGAGACGGATGTTAGGCAGAAGGAATGTGATCAGGATGGAAGGTTTGAGATGCGAGAAGGAGCAAAGAATGAAGGAAGTATGCACCCAAACAAACGTGGGCTGAAGGAAACAATATCAGCAATTCTCCTGGTTGGAAAAAAAAAAAACCTCTTATAAAATAAAGCTAATGTCTGGAGGAGGTGCTCAGAATTAACGTGCTCTAAGGCCTTGTGTTGTTTCAGAGGAGAGTAAAGATAGTTATTAGTTACACATTTTGGAAAACTAAACGTGTGTGTGAAAATCCCTAGGGTAGCTATTAAAATAATGAAAATGAGATGCATAATTTCTAAACCAATAGAGGAAAAAGGGAAGGACCCATGTACAAAAGTTTGAAAACAAAACTAAAACTAATATTGTTTAGGGTGACAAACACATATTAAAACTATAAAGAAAAATAAGAGTGATATACACAGAAGTCAGGATCGTGGTGACTTGGTGGGGGTGGGAGGAAACAGAAGATCACGGAGGGACACACAGGGCCTGACTTCAAAGGCAGTTGGCCATTTTTTCCTTACTGGGTGATGGGTCCATGATCATCAATTTTCTATTATCTACATCTCAAATTTAATTCATAGTCTTTTGTGTCTAGTCAGCATTTGATTGTAAAAACAATAGATTAAAAAAACAATAGATTTTCAAAAGAAAAAGATAAAAAACCTCCCATTAAACACTTTCCAATTTCTGAAACACTAATACCACTTAGAGGCAGAGAGATTTTTGTAAGGGGCTCATTACCCTCTTCTAAGGCTTTGGGGGGCCGACACAATGCTTCTTAATTCTCACATCTTCGTTGGCACCTCACTTAGCATGGTGGACAGAGAAGGTTTTCAATGCATGCTGTTGTGTTTAACTGAGTTTATCCAAAAGAAGCTATAACTATCAGTAAGACGACTGTACTTAGAAATTAAAGGAACACTCTCCAATATTCGTCAAATAATTTTTTTTTAAAAGATTATTTATTTATTTGACAGACAGAGATCACAAGTAGGCAGAGAGGCAGGCAGAGAGAGAGGGAGAAGCAGGCTCCCTGTCAAGCAGACAGCCCGATGCGGGGCTCGATCCCAGGACCTGGGATCATGACCTGAGCCAAAGACAGAGGCTTTAACCCACTGAGCCACCCAGGCGCCCCTCATCAAATAATTTAAATAAACATTGTTTTTCGGGACAAATGTTAAAGTAGTGCATTTCCTCTCTTCAGAGGGCTGTCTTGATTTTGGTTCCCCTGGAAGCAGATTCTGAGATAAGGATTTAAGGTATTTTGTTTGTAAGGTGATCCCAGGAGCTGAGACAGGGAAAGCAAGGAAGCCAAAAAAGGATGAATTATGGAGCCAGTCACTGGGGTGGGCTCCATTCCTCTGGGACCTCCAGCCAGAAGTCAACCCAACCGCACACTGAGGTAGTGGGTATCTGTCACCACTTCCCTGGCAGTAGGTGACACTGCCTCCCAGGCGATCCCTCTTCAAATGGCTGGTTTGTCCTGTGTCCATATCTGGAGACAAAGCCTGTGGGCAGGACTGCGCTCCTCCTTTGGCTTGTAGAGGTGAAAACTGGGGGATGTGGGCAGGACACCTACAGCGTGTGTGGGGGCCTGGCAGCCTTCTGTGTAGAACGCGGAGATTCGTGAGCTCAGACATGAGAGTGGCATTTACCCTGGAGGAAAGAAGCAAGAGAAAGGAGATGTGAGATAGTAAAGGGGGTTGAAAATAAAGGGGCAGCCACAGTGAGTGCCATGGTCCCAGCGGCAGAAAGTGGGCAGATGTGCAGGGATGCCCAGACCACGACAGCTGTGACAGCGACTGGGGCTTCTCTGAACCTGGAGGTGCAGAATTAAGGGCACCACAAGCGCAAGCATTCCACAGATGTCAAGGCTGAAAAGATCACCAGTTGTCATGAGAAAGGTTACCTTTTTCTTGAAGGGCAGATGTATCAAGGGGTCGTTTGGACATATCACTTCTAAGTGTGCTCAGTGATGTGGTTTCATTTCTAAAGGACTTAAGTAGATAAACATATGGAAACGTACTGTATAGGATAGGCAAAGATAGGGCAAACAGAATGAGAAAAACAGATTACAGTATGAAAATCACATAAAGAAAAATTCAAGGAAAGAGGCATTGCATGAGACAATTGATATGAAGGTAGTGAATGAGCATTTGTTGATTGTTTTTCCAGAACCTATTCCCCCAATATTGTCTTGATTTCCCTTGAGGGGAAATCCCCTTGAGGACTTTATCTTTCTTCCGTTATTGGCCATGTGTCTTGAGCTGGGGATCACCTGCTTTCAGCTTTGGGATGAGACTGCAAAAGAACACAGATACTCCAAAAGACAGAATAGAAAGAGAGAGAGAGAAACCAAGATCTGGGTGGTGTTAAATAGGGTGCTGGATCAAACTTCACCTAAATCTTGATTTATTAGTTACTGAAACCAGTACATTCCATTTATTATCTAAGCAAGTTTGAGTCAGGGTTTCTATCATTTCCAATGTAAAGAGTCTTCACTAACACAAAGGTTATAGTACACAATCAAGATAAAGTTGTCCTAATCTTTATTAAGTAAATAAAATCTATCATCAACATATATAAAGGAAAAAAAAAAAACTCAAGAAATGCAGGAGGAAAAAAATAGAAACAAAATTTTAATGGAAGACTTTAAAACTCTTTCGGGACCAAATAGGAAACAAAAGTGAACAGGTAGAAATGTGAATAACGTAATTTAACAAAGCAGATCTAATCGATATATCAATTTTATGCAGTCTACCTTTTCAAGTGCCAGTGGTACATTTACACATTTCCATAGGTGAACCATGACAAAAACTGAGTGTGTTCCCTAAGGAAGAAAAAGTACCACAGTCTCTGCCAAATATTCTGGGAGCTAATAACAAAGGTGGAAAAGAAATAAATTCAAAAATCTTCCAAACTAAACAATCTCCCTTTTAACCCATTTTTTTAAATTAAAAAGGAGATAAAACCTGTAAGTGTGTGTGTGTATATATATACATATATATATATATATGTATATATATATATAAAATATCTAGGAAATACTGACAATAAAAGTCAAACAGGGAAAGATAATTATCATATGATCTCACTGACATGTGGAATTTAAGAAACAAAGCAGAGGATCAGAGGGGAAGGGAGGAAAAAATTAAACAAGATGAAACCAGAGAGGGAGACAAACCATAAGAAAGTCTTAATCAGGGGGCGCCTGGGTGGCTCAGTGCTTAAAGCCTCTGCCTTCGGCTCAGGTCATGATCTCAGGTCCTGGGATCAAACCCCGCATTGGGCTCTCTGCTTAGCAGGGAGCCTGCTTCCTCTCTCTCTCTGCCTGCCTCTCTGCCTACTTTTGATCTCTGTCTGTCAAATAAATAAATAAAATCTTTAAAAAAAGAGAAAGTCTTAATCATAGGAAACAAACTGAGGGTTGCTGGAGGGGCTGGTGGGGGTGGGGGTGATGGGATAGGGTACTGGGTGATGGAGATTGGGGACAGTGTGTATTGTCATAGCACTGCTATTACATAAGACTGATGAATCAAGACCTGTACCCCTGAAGCAAATAAAACATTGTATGTTAATTAATTGAATTTAAATTAAAAAATAGTAACAAAAATATAATTTTAAAAATAAAATATAGCTGAAATTGGACTCCATGGACATTTTCTGTGAAGCACTTTATTAAATAAGAAGGAAAAATATATAACTCGAGTATCCAATTCAGATAATAAAAACAAATCTACTTTCTGCTACATTTTGCTATGAACCTAAAACCGCTCTAAAAATTAAAATCTGTTTATTTTTTAATTTAATTTAATTTTTTAATTCATTTGACACAGAGATAGAGAGTACAAGTAGGCAGAGCAGCAGGCAGAGGGAGAGGAAGAAGCAGGCTCGCCGCTAGCAGGGAGCTGGATGTGGGGTCGATCCCAGGACCCCGGGATCATGACCTGAGCCAAAGGCAGCCGCACAACTGACGGAGCCACCCAGGCTCCCCTAAAATCTGTTTTAAAAGAGAGCTCACCGGGGCGCCTGGATGGCCCAGTTGGTTAAGTGTCACACTCTTGATTTCGGCTCAGGCCATGATCTCAAGGTCGTGCGATTGAGCCCCAAGCTGGGCTCTGCACTGGGCATGGACCTGCTTAAGATTCTCTCCTTCCGCCTCTGCCTGTTCCTCTCTATAAACAAACAAATATATATATATATATATATATATATTGCAAATTTTGAGAAAATAGAAGTAAAAACAGACATAATATTACATAGTAATAAATTAGAAAATGGCATAACTAATAAATATAAGAGAGAGTTCTTCGGGAGGTTGGGGGATAATTAATGCCTTGTATTAACTAGCTTAGTCAAGATCTGGGAGGGAAAGCCCAAACACACAAAACTCAGATCCACACAGGGAAACTAAGTGCAGACGTTGATGAAATTTGAAGGACACTAAGATAGTACTTTGCTTAATTCTATACTAATCAACTTAAATGTAAGGATGAGGTAGATAATTTTCAAGGAAAGTAAGATCATAATCAACTGAAAGGTAACTAGAAAATTTAAGTGGGCTAATAACTAAGGAACGGGCTGGAGGAAGTTAAGAAATCCGTGTGTAAAGGTTTTACCCTGAGGGTTTCATGGTCAGTTCATTCAAACCTTCAAGGAACAGGTAATTCCTACGCTTCATTAGCTCTTGGAGAGCACAGACAAATAAGAAAAGCTTCTAAAATCTTGTTTGAATGCCAGAATTTGTAAAATAGAGCATGCCCCAAACCAACAAGCATACTGACAGATGAATAGCAGGACAATCTCACTCAAACCCCAGGTAAAAATTGGAATCCTCTACTGAAATATGAAGTCTATGGGATATTAAAGGAATGTTACCAGAGGGATACCAAGACTGAGAGGCGTTCTAAGGAGAAGGGTAAAGATGATTTAATAGTAAGAAATCTACTAATGTATTCCATTACATATTATCAATAGATATAAAACATTTATTTAGTAAGTTTCAACACCTGCTCATTTTTGTTTATTTTTTTTTTTTAAGATTTTATTTTTAAGTAATCTCTACACCCACCATGGGGCTCAAACTTAGAACCTTGAGATCTAGAGTTTCAGGCTTTATTGACTGAGCCAGCCAGGTGTCCCAGAATACCTTCTCCTTATTTTGAGGAAGCCCACAGTAAAACAGAAATAAACAGATATTTCCTAGATATAAATTATTGTGCGTATGGGATGTGTGTAAATTATGTCATACTGAACAATAGCTGATTTCTGCTAAATAATAAAATATTAGCAACGATGCCCACTAAAGTCAATAAAAGGCAAGAGTGCTGGTTACTATTACTATTACCACATTCTGAGAGTTACCACCAGATTTTCCTGCTACAGGTTTAACAATTTATTCTCCCCTCAACCAAATATGAAAGTACCTGTTACCCTATACTTTTGTTTACACTATTCTTATTACTCTTTTCAATCTCTGCCAACTGGGCACACAAAAACTGTATTTTACAGTAGTTTTAATTTTCACTTCTTTACGTATTAGTGAGCTGAATTTTTTACACGTTTAAACACCACGTGTGCCTTCGTTCAAGTCCTGTACCCATTTTTCTGTTTGGTATTCCCTGTGCATATCGTTATATTAACAAATTAACAATGTGAATCCTTTGCCATGTATCTTGCAAATATTTTCTCAGCTTCTAGTGTGTCTTTAATCTTGATGGTATCTTTTGACATGAAGACATCTAAATGTTTCCATATGATAAAATATTCGATCTTATCTCTCAATTTTCTGGCCTGGGTGTTTATGTTGGGGAAGTTTTTATTGCAAGAGAGTAGCAGTCTTCCCCACTGTTTTGTTCCAACAGTGTTAGAGTGACGGTTACAATTTCACATTGAACCCTTTGGTCCAGCTGTAATTTATTGAGGGGTAGGGACCAAGGTGGGGTTACAAATAGTTGGTACATTTTTCCATATCCATATCCTCTTATTAAATAATCCATCTCTCACTCATTGACTGCAGACATCATCCCTGAACACCATGTCTTCTCTAAGATCGGGTTTGCACTCTAGTCTATTTCACTTGTCTGTTGCTGGGCCAGGACACACACTGTTCCAGAAACCCGCATTATTGGTTCTGGTATTTGCCAGAGCAAGCCCTCCAGAGTGATTCTTCTATTTCAGGATTTTTCTTATTCTTGCAAGGTACTTCTTCCAGAGAAGCTCCAGAACTATTTTGCCAAGTTCCAAAGCAATCTCATTAAAACAACCACATAAAAGTGAATTAAGGGATGGCAATTTCCCTCGTCTCCCCACCCTGCCCAAGGTGCTCGGTCGAAGTGTAGCACGTTGCTGTTGGTTCTCTGCGTGGCCAGGACCCAAACTGAGCCTGGTCACTATCTGTGCAGGACAACTGAAGCTTGGCCGTGGACTTGGCCGGCGTGCATCCTGACGGTTGGCTCAAAATTTGCTTTTAGCATATTACATCACACTCTTCGGCTTCGGGACGATTATTCTGTAATAAATGAAAGGCTCACATCCTCTCATGAAGAATAGGCAGCAATGGTAGATCAATTTCTTAAAAAGATTTTCCCTTTATTACTGTCAAGGGGTTAGATCTAGGATAGTGTAGCATACAGATAATAAAGGTGAAATACAGGATACTTTGCAGATAACTACTATCCACTTTCTTTTTTCTGACAGTTATGGAGGGAAAAGAAAACCACAGATGTCTGATAAGACCCAGAGACACCCTTTCATTATGCGTCTTCAGAGATAGGAGCAAGGGAGAGTAGAGTAGAAAGAGACATCAGAAAAAATTAGGAGGGGAGAGGAGAGGAAAAAAAAAAAAAACCCAAAACGGAACCGTCCCGTGTTATATGGGTGGTTTCTGATTACTGCACATCTGCGGACAATATTTGAGATTTATTTCCTCTCTCTGGGGATTCCTTTGCCGGCTGAATTTGGCGTCTACAGCTCTGCAAAGCTTCTGTGGAAGGGTCCCTTGGCAGATTAAATTCCACGGTTTTGTCTTCATTCATAATCCATACTTTATACATCTCTGCAAATAACCACTGGAATTTAAACTAGAAAGTGACAAAATGGTCCCGGCTGTGGGTCGAAACAAAATCGGAACATGTGACTCTTTTGAAATCATCCCTGATGCTGTCCCTTTTTACACTAGGCTAATCTCCCATTGAAATGGTTCTTCCTGGCTTTTAGGATTACCAACAGTGAAGAATGAAAACAAAGACATCACAGCACAATTTCTCAAAATAAGTCTCTAGGCTGACAACTGGCCATTTGAAAATAGAAAGAAAATCACCCTAAACATTTAAAAGAGAAAAGAAGAAGGAAAACAAACTGCTCCCCACTTCAACTCCACACAGCCCCCCTTGAGAACACAGTAGAAGTCTGTCTATGAGTGACCACAAGTCACCATGGGTGGCTTCCTGTTTTTAACAGACTCTATTTCGAGGTACAAGCCATAAGACCCTGTTAGCAGGATCCCAGATCCCAGAGAAGACCAAAGATGTTCACTCACCCACGTGAGCAGGAGAACCCACACACCACCTTCACTCTTGGGGTCACCGAGACACTGGTATTCCACGCTTAGGTACGAAGGCGGGGTTCCAACTGACCAACTTTTTGGTCAGTCTGAGATCTGGGAAATATCTAGATCCACTTTAATTTCAGGTAAAAATTTGTCCTTTTTCTGTGTTTGTTCATAAGGGATCAATATTCTATCTGAAAGAAAGAGAAATGAGATTACAGACTACAAAGAAATTATGAAACAGAGCCCATGAAAATAAATGTATATAAATGTAACCAAGGAAATCGAAACAGGAAATCAAGGATCCATAATCACATCATCCTAATACTACTGTTTCTAGCATTTGAAGTCTTTCCCTTCTGATCTTTTTTCTCTATGTATATACGTAGGTAAACACTTTGTTTTTAGAAAATGGTCATATTCTTACTGTGATAAAATGTATATCTTTTTAAAATTAAGCATGATATCGTAAGCATTGACAAAGTTCCTACACAATGTTAATAATCTGTTTACTGGATTTGCCATCATTGATTATTCCCTTCTGACTACAAATGCATGTGTTGTCTAAATGGTGTGTGTGTGTGTGTGTGTGTGTGTGTGTGTGTGTGTAGGATGTTTTTATGCATCCTGCTTTCCCTTTCTTTCTTCCTCCTGTGCCTGCGTTTTCATCTTTATTTCCTTTTACCCCAAATCTCCATTATTACTCCACTCCTCGCCATAAGGAACAATGCTAAGTCAATGAGTTTGTTTTTGCTGGTCAGGGTTTTTCCAAAATGAGCACTGCTATTTGTGGACATGCATTTATATTTTATATAAATGAGCTCTGTGTCCTTGCTTCCCTCCGTAGTTAACATTCCAAGGTGTGCCATCACTGCGCGCCCAGTAAACCATCCACTCCCCCCACCCCCGCCACCTACCCCGTTGCTATTGATAACCCCGGGCTTGTATGTGTTCTTTTTGGGAACACCCTTGTACGTGTCCCTTTTTGGATCTGCTGGGAATTTCTAAGGGATGCATATCCAGGGTGAGATTGCTGGGTCATCGGGCCCGTAATACTTTGACTAAAAAGAGCCAAAATTGTTCTCAGAATGGCTGTAACTTTTTATATTTTTACCAGTAGTTCATGAAAATTTCACATCTCCGCATCCCTTCCAACGCTTGGAGTCATCCCAATTCCTAAATGTTTGCCAGTCTTACAGATGTGACATGTATCTCCTCGCTGGTATAATTGTCACTCTCTGATTACGAACACATTGGAGTGTCTTTTAAATTTGCCTGCTCGCTTTTTGGGATTCCTCTTCTGTAAGCTGTTTGTTCGTATCTTCCCTCCATTTTTCTATTGGGGCTGTCCTTTTCTTTTGGTTTGTGGGACTTCCTTGAATATTCCAGGTTTAATCTCTTGTATATTCTCTGTTTATTGGACTTTCGTCTGTTGGTCCATCAATTACTGAGAGTGGAATGTTAAGATCATTAACTATGCTTTTTATCCCCAACTTCTCCCTCTAGCAATTTGTTTTTTAATGTGTTTCTGTGCTCTGCGATGGGGTGCAAACACATGTAGAATTGTTGTCTTTCTGATTAGTGGACCCTTTTATTACCAAAAATCTCCCTCTCTATCTCTTGTACTTCTCCTTGCCTTTTGTCCTCTGTCTGATATTAATAGGGCCATAGCAGTTTCTGTAATTTATACCTCGAGTAAAGATTAAGGTTTATTATTTCTATCCTTTTACTTTTAACCTACCAATGCCCCTACAGCCTTTACATACAAGGGAAACTTTTGTAAAGAGGAAATCGGTCTTGCTGTTGTTTTCGTTTTCCAAATCCAGTGGAATTAGGTTAAGAAGAGTCAGTTCAGAATAAAGAATTCATTACACCATCATGAGTCCAGGAAACTAGCAGGAAAGTGGGAATTGGTTTAGTAACCAAGATGGTGTCTGGTTAATTTGGAAAAAACATTTTATTTTATTTTTTTTTAAGAAAAAGATTTATTTATTCATTTTAGAGAGAGCACACATGTGTGTACAAGAAGCGGGGCAAGGAGTGGGGAGGGCAGAGGTAGAGAATCTTCCAGCAGACTCATCATTGAGCACAGAGCCCGATGCAGGGTTTCATCCCATGATCCATGAGATCATGACCTGAGCTGAAACCAAGAGTTGAACCCTCAACTGACTGAGCCACGCAGGTGGCCCTAAAGATTTTTTTTTTATAATTTAAAAAGATTTTTTTATAAACATATAATGTATTATTAGCCCCAGGGGTACAGGTCTGTGAATCGCCAGTTTTACACACTTCACAGCACTCACCATAGCACATACCCTCCCCAATGTCCATAACCCCACCACCCTCTCCCTACCCCTCCACCCCCCAGCAACCCTCAGTTTGTTTTGTGAGATTAAGAGTCTCTTATGGTTTGTCTCCCTCCTGATCCCATCTTGTTTCATTTATAGAAAGAAGAGCATTTTAAATTTAATTACCAGGTGGCTTGAATCTACTAAGGTTTTTCTTGACCTCCAGCATCATGTTTTCTTGACGGTCCTGACTCAAGACTATATTACGGGAGGGAGGAAGGCACTTGATTTTAACCTCTCAGGGGAGAAAACAACAAGGAAAAAAATCAAACCAGAAATTTTTGATTGTTTCTCTTTAGAACTCTGCCCATTACTGAAGATGTGCTCGCCGGATAATTAAGTATCCTAGTGATAATCAGGGACTTTAAGACGCCGGAACAGAGAGGAGAGATTTCATTATTTTCCAATAACCTGTAGTCTTTAGGCTGTGATGCTCCTAAGATCAATATTTTTATCTCTGTGAGGGCAGTGTACATTCATTTTGTTACACATCCAGCATTTCCAAAGAGGTCATTGTTTCACGCAAATGGAGTCGGCCGGGTGCTCTGTTGTTATAATGAATTCTCCTCCAAGACGCATGAAGTACTTGGAAAATTGAGAACTCCTGTTTTAACCAGCGTGATTTCCAGCAGTTTTAATGAATGTTTTTTTAGAGGAAAAAAAAAATTACCCTGACAACTAACAGTTGTGTTTATCATCTCTGCCACAAAATAGTAAAGATCTGACTGTTCTTCAGGTAATCAATTTCCGGGAATTGTTAATAACAGATTTAGTAAGTCTCCCAGGCTCTGCAACTCAACAGTTGCGTGTAAGCTGTAATTTGCATTAAAAACAGGCATCTCATGACACAAATCCTGACATCATACTAACAGCAAGAGATACAGTTTGTTATATACACGACATGGGCTGTCCTATAAAGCACCCAATTGCACAATTAAGGTTTGTCACGGAATTCTTATATATCAACCATTTTACTTTAACCTCCAAGCTTCACTTTTTAGCCCTCAAACTAATGTGGAAATAAGGTTTTAAAAATTCATGGTTGTAACATGTGACACAGTTACAGACTGACCTTTTTGAAAGTGTTTGCTAAATGATTAGAAGAATACTAATTAAAATTCAGGCTTCAAGAAATGTATCGGGTCATAAGTTGAAATGCTGCTTACAAAACTTTCTCTGACTCGTGTTATGGTTTTGTAGATGAAGTAGGTTCTCTGCAGTGCTGTCTTTGAAATCGGAAAGAGGAAAAGTTAGTTGTGAGGGTGGTTGGCTTCTAACTATATGTTTGCATTGCCTCTGACTTTGGTTCACTCTGTTCTGTGAATCTGAACAACGAAAAGGCCACATTAATGTGACACCTGCTAGGCCAATGGCTGGAGTGCCTCTTGGTAGCTGAAAATCTAGATCATGAATCTTGATGGAAAGAGATGTCATTCCATAAATATGTAAGATGTCCTTAAGCCAAGAGATCTATGATTTTGGCCATATTTGTCAGATGCCATTCTCCCGAGACTCTGGGGGGATCCCAGCAGGGGCCGCCTTCTGGAAAGAAGACTTTCACAGGAAGCTGGCCTGAGGACTGAGGACTGTTTACTTCCTAGTTATGTTGCTAAAGGACATCCAGCAACAATCAAAGACAAAGAACAATTATTTAAACTATACGAAGAGGAAACCCCAGCAATCGAGACCAGATACAACCCAATTCATTTTGATGGATTAGGCCAAGAAATTCGGGTAGAAGATGGATGTAGATAAGTGTTTCGTTTAGGAGCAAACCACGCTCTTTACCATGTGAAATGCCACCCTTTTGCCATTAGGTGTGATTATAACCCGGAAGTCAGACCCGGAAACCTGAGCTTTGAATAATTTTTCCCTTGGTCTTATGGAATGCCTGACTCCCAAACACCTTAAGTGTGTTGAGATAGCAGGTAGGAAATGTGTAGAACAAATCTTCAAAGCCCGCCTTCTATGAAAACGATGGCACCAACTGCAAATGATACCAAGTGACTACAGTTTACGGTTCTCTGGGAAAACAGGAGGAATCAAATTATTCATGAAGTCCGATTTCGGATGGTTATCAATGGCCTGGAGGAGACTCACCGGTAGGTCGAAATGCTACCTGTCAAAACCGAGTAGATGAGGTGATCTATGCTCCTTTGTACCCTGCATACCCCCAGCATCAGAGACAGTCCCGTACACTCTACAGCAGGAAGACCATGAGAATACACAACGCCCACAACTTAGTTTTAATGTGTCTGGGGATATTCATCAGGGAAGTGGGGCTTGGGTAAGGGGAAATTTCTGGAGGTGTAAACTATAGAGACAAAAAAGTTAAAAAATGAAGAGGTGGACAATCTTTCTAGATTGTCTCTGTTTTGCTTTTCATTAATGGATGTTGGCTGGAACAGTTTAAAGAACTTTCAACAAATATTTTGATGTCTGTCAATCTCAGAGTCTCAAAATCAAGCAGGAAGGGAGGGATCACTGAAGTTAGGTAGCTCACATTCCCCTCAAGGCAGGGATTTCTTTGTTTTTTCTTAAAGATTTTATTTATTTATTTGAGAGAGAGAGAAATAGAGAGGCAGAGTGAGTGTGTACAAGTAGGGTGAGCGGGAGAGGGAGAAGCAGGTAGGCAGCAGACTGACATGGGGCTCAGCCCTAGGACCCCAGGATCATGACCTGGGCCGAAGGCAGATGCTTAACTGACTGAGCCACCCAGGCGCCCCGTGGCAGGAATTTCTTATAGAATTTCTTATAGAACATCCTGACAAACAGTTATCTAGTTGCCACTAGAACTTTCTGTGATACCAACATTTCTCTTCTTCATGAGGCAGCTTGCACTACTTTTACTGGTAGAAAATTCTTCCTTGTTTGCAATAGAAGCTCCTTCTCTGTGATATGCATTCCTCCACGTCACCATATCCTCTTTTAAGATTTTATTTATTTATTTACTTGAGAAGGGCGGGGGCTGGAGCAGAGGGGGAGAGAGAATCTTTAAGCAGACTCCTTGCTGGGCATGGACGCTGAAGTGGCCTCAATCTTACGACCCTGAGCTCATGATGTGAGTTGAAACTAAGAGTCGGATGCTCAGTTGAGCCACTGAGGTGCGCCGCCACCATGCCATCTTTAATGACAGGGAACAGCTTTTAATAGGATGAACTTTCAACCCTGGGAGAGTTCATAGGATGACCTTTCAAATTGGAGAGAGGGGATTCCGGTGCCTTCAAACCTCCCCTTCTCTAGGCTAAAGAATGTTCTCTTCCTGTACCCTGTGAAAGCATAGCTAAATTTGTCAACTTTGTTTAAGTCATTGTTCCTTGGAAAATCAGAATCAAAGTAGAAACATTCCTCCTGAAGAAAAAAGACATATGCATCAGGAGGAATAGGGAGGGTTTTTTTTGTTTTTTTGTTTTTTAATTCTTTTCAATCACATAATTGACATCAGGGTGTTTGGTTTGAGAAACGGAATGCAGGCGAATTTCGTTAACCTCAGTGTTGTGGGTATGCTGATGACCCCGTGGGAAGACACGTGCACTTTAAGGGCTCTACTTTCCTGGGGACCGCCGGCATAGCCAGTCTCACATGGCCACGAACAGGACATCCGGGGACTGTGGATTTTCTCCCTCCCTGTGACTGCCTGCGGCAGGTGCACGGTCATCACCGGCTGGGCTCCCAATCGCCCCTCACCCAGCGTTCCATACCTCGGAGTGAACTGATGTGAAGCAGGAGCCTCACCATGACCCGTGAGAGATGATTTCATTCTTACTTTGCAGCTAGGGGAGCAGGGCCTCTGAGAAGATAAAGGACTTGCCCAGGGTCACAGGGGTGGCTGAGTTCGGGGCCCAGCTGGCCAGGCTCCCGTTACCCCATCCAGCACTGCTGACAAAACTGACTCCCACTTACCAACCCAGGGGGGCTGAACCACAATCTCATTAAAACAGAGCCAGAGCCACAACCCTGCCTTCCCAGTTAGTGGCCTGATGTCATGTCTTCACACAAAGGTGAGTTGGAAGCTCCAGGAGCCATTTACTGCTGGTCCCAGAGGAAGCGGGGGGATGGAAAGGGACCTTTGCAGGGTTGGTGATATTGTCCCCTGGGGTGAGGGACCGAGATTGACTCAGCTTTGGGGGAGCAGGTGGCCTTCCCTGAGATTTTGTTCAGGGTCTAAGAATACAAATGCCTCTAGAGCCCTTACACTGGGGGACAGATCCTCTCTAACAGAAAGCAGATGGTTTTAAGAAAAACCGCATTTTGCCCGCAGCCCCATCCAAAAAGTGCAAGGGTACCAGCCAGCTCCAGACAGTGTTCCAGAGGAGATGCGGTGGGCTGGCAACCAGCTGTGTGGAGCTAACTCTGCTTCTGTGGGTCTCCTGCCCATGCTCGTTCGGCTGCAGCAATGCCCCTTCCATATTTATGCTTCTCGCTCTCCCTTCTGACCTTGAAAACACACGGAAACATTCTCCCCAGCCACCATGCAGGCTTCGGCAGTAAAGTCCATTCACTCGAGGGGAGGAGTGGGTGGCCAGTCATGCTTTTTGCTGGAAGGCTCTGTGGCAAATCAAATCCCCTCCCGATCCGAGATGTGAGGCTTCGTAGGCTGGCCAGAAAGCAGGAGCAGATGCCCCCATGGGCTGCGGATGCGGAGGCAATTCCATATTTTGCCTTTTACGGGCCGGCCTGGGCCCGACGCCACACATGCGCTTGGGGCATGGAGGTGGGGTGTCCAGCAGGAGGACGGATCTGAGCGGGCTGCAGCGGGTTCCAGGACGGGATGGTGCTCCCCGCCTCTGTGTGGCCTCACGTGGGGCGAGCGTGGCCAGCAGCACCACGTGCCAGCGCCCAGGCTGCTGCACACAGCGCTTCCTCTGACTACGAGTCCCTTCTAGATGCCAGCTGAGGCTCACCCAGGGCCCCAGGTCATCTTCTGTGTCGACTGGAGTGAAGGCAGCATGGGGGGTCTGGACTGAGCACGATTTCTGGGTGTGTCTGTGAGGGTGTTTCTGGACGACTCCAGCATGTGTCATCAGTGGACTCCGAAGAAGAAATTGCCCTCTGACCCATCGAGGGCCTTACCAGAACAAAAAGGACGAAGAAGGGCAATTCTCCCTTTTTGCTTTCTGCCTCACTGATCGGACTGGGAGGTCCATCTTTTCCTGCCTTTGGACCAGGGTGGACACCATAGGCTCCTCTGGTTCTCAGGCCTTCAGACTGGGATGGAGTTCCACCGCCGGATTCCTGGTTTCCAGCTCACAGATGGCAGACCGTGGCAATCCTCAGCCACCATAATTGCGTAAGCCAAGCCTTTCTCATCGGTGTCTACCTGCCTACCTACCTATCTGCTTACCTATCCATCTACCCATCTCGTATTGGCTCTGTTCCTCTAGAGAACCATGACCAGCACAGAAGGAGACTGCCATAGTAGCTCATGTTCTAGAGTCAGGGCTCAGACCTGGATCAAAGACACACAAAGCCAGCGCTCTTCTGACGGCCATGCTGCCCGAGAGCCAGTAAGATGGCGGCACCCACAGCAGGACCATGTCCGCACCTGTTCATGGGGTTCTGGAGAGGTGTCTGAGCCTCACGGGCAGACACTGTGATGATGATGTTTTTTTTTTTCCCCATTTGTGAAAGGGGAGACTTACTTTCCATTTTCAGAAGTGGCATGGCATTTTTAAATCGTTGTATTATTTCATGAAAGATAATCGGTTTAAAGAAAACAATTAAATGAGAGGACAAGTGGTGTACAAATTTCATAGAGTTTGGAAAGCATAAGCACATGACCTAGGAAGCAGTCTTCACTTTGAACCTGGCTCTGCCGTTCCCGAATCATGTAACCTAATGTGGATCACTTAATTCTTGCTAATTCAATGAGATGATGGAAAAGGGAAATCTCCTTGAGGTGCAAAATAATAATCAATTATTACTTATTGTGACGGCTATTGAATTGTTACGTTAAAAAGTGTCACATCCCAGTCCTGCCAGTAGTTGTCATTTGTTGCTATGGCCACCGTAGGGGGACAGGGGTGTGCAGGGAACCACAGTGCCCTGATCTGGTGGGGTTGCCCGGTGAGGAGTCAGGGAACCACAGTGCCCTTGGATCCCCAGAGGCAGGACTCGCAGGTGATTCATCCAATGAATGGCTTCCTGGTAGTGTCACAAGGACAATAAAATGTGATCGGCCCTTTTCCTTTCAGCCATTGTGGTGGATGTGTAATAACACCACATTGTGGTTTTAATTTGTATCTCCCCAATTGAGGAATAATGCCACACTGGTTTTTATGTGCTTATTTTTCATCTTTTATCTTATTTGATAAAGTGTCTGTTCAAATATTTTCCCCATATTTAAATTGGGTTGTTTTCTTATTATTCAGTTTAAAAAGTTCCTTTATGTATTCTAGATACAAGTCTTGTGTCAGATAAACATTTACAAATATTTTGTCCCAGTCTGTGGCTTGCCTTTCACGTTCAGAACAGAGATGTTTAAAGGGAGAAAGTTTTAAATTTTAATGAAGTCAATGTACTGACTTTTTATTGTGTAGTTTGTGCTTTCTGTTTATTTTTGTTACATTCAAGGAATTTTTGTCAAATCCACAACATTAGGGTTTTCACTAGTATTTTAACGACTTTATCTCCTACATTAAGATATGTAATCTATTTCATGTTAATTCTTGCATATGGTGTGAGGTAAGGGTTGGTTTTATTTTGTTTTGTTTTTGCATTTAGAAGTCCAACTGTTCTGGCACCATTATGCTTTTCTCACTCAATTACCTTAGCCCTTTTACTGAAAAGCAAATGATAATCTTTTTTTTTTAAATAAACATATAATGTATGATTAGCCCCAGGGGTACAGGTCTGTGACTTGCCAGATTTACACACTTCACAACAAATGATAATCTTTGATACATATATTTGACACATGCTTTGATCTCTGCATGGGTTGATTTCTGGACTCCTTTCTGTTCCGTTGATCACTACGTGGCAATACCACACTCTCCTGATGGCTATAGAATTTGATTAAGTCTTGTAATCTATACACTCCAACTTTGTTCTCTTTTCCTAGTTGTTTTGGATATTCTAGGTCCTTTGCATTTTGACGCACATTTTAAAGTAAGTTTTCTCGTTCCAACTTGCCTTTCTGCATGACGACGACTCTAGGCATTTTTGCTTTACTTGGGGCCCTGGGAAAGGTAGTGAGTGCAGCTCCTTGGTGTAAGACAACAACCAGGGAAAGATGTATTCCATATGCATATCCTGTGTCTCTGCCTTCCTCTCTCTCTCTCTTTCTTTCCTGGCACCCGTTACCCCCTAAACAGTTTACGTATTCAAGGAATACTTCTGGCAACTAAAATTCTTATTATACAGTCATGGTCTATGTCAAACATGTCTTCGTGTTGAATCTCTTTCTCTCATCTGGATGCCAGCAATCAGGATTCGCTGTGCAGATGAAGATGGCGGAACCTTACTTTAATGGGCTGGAAGACTTCCTGGCATGTTTGGAGTAAATTGTGCTACAGTCATGCGGAACTGGCTTAATGTCTGTTTTATAAACAAGGCCCAGATGCTATCACTTTGCAGTGTAGCAGCCAGAGTCACCAGGTGACCTCTCTGTCTGCTGTGTGAGGGAACATTTTCGTCCTTACTGTCTTATTTTTTACTTGGAAGTGGAGGGAATGGACTTTACAGGATGGCGTGCAGGAGAGCTCCGGGCGGCGGCCCAGGGTGAGTGCACCCAGGATCCAAGCTCACACGGGCCATACTTGACACAGGGCTGGGGTGACGATGGCAGAGCCGAGAGCACAGAACTTCCCTGCCAGAGGACGGCCCTGCGAGTGGAAGCCGCGTGAGAGGTGGCAGCTGGGTGCCCCCTCGTCCTCACCCTCGTCCTCACCCTCGTCCCGCGCCTGCAGGACAGTTGGCTTGGAATGCTCTGAAGACTACCTGTGACTCAGCCATCAAGGACTCAGTTTCAACCTGGGCTCATGCATTTCCTACATTCTTTTACATTTATTAGAAAAGAGATCTTGGCCTCCCTGTGCTCCTCCCACCTCCCAAACCAAACCCAAACAATAAAACCCCTCACTTCCTGAATTGAGTTCTCAGGGCAGGTTCTTATTAATGGAATCTTTTCATAAGCCAAACCTTTCCCTTTGGGGAGGATTCCTACTTTGTGCCAGGCCCTGGGCCTTGAGAGGCGAGATGGGGCTGGTGACTGATCTCCAGGAGGGCATGGCCTCAGGAAGAGAGGGATTAAGCCATACATCTTTAAAGGCAAATGAGAGCTGGGAGCTAGGAGGGAGGGACAGGTGCCTCCTTGGGCTGCTCGGAGCAGGGAGGGACTACTCCACTGTCCGGGAGAGCCTCAGGAAAGAGAAGGCATTTGAACTGAGCCTGAAAATTAGCACCCATCAGTTCTATCTGTCTACTAGTGGTGAACAGCGACAATACTGCTGTATCACAGGTTGAGAGCACTTGATAAGAGCCAGGCATCTGCTGAATCTGGAGCATCTCCTCTAATCCTCAACACATCCTGTATTGATAAAGGTACATATAATTATTACATTATAAACAATTACGATTATATTATACATATTCTAGTTATAACATATATAATGTATTCCATATGCATATCACTCTCCTTTCTCAGATAAGAAAAATAAGGCTTGCGGAGAGGCTAAGTTACTTGGCCGAGGTCTTGGAACTAATAAGCGTAAGAGCCAAGATTTGAACCCAGGCTCTCATGCCAGAGCCCAAACATTGGCAGAGGAAAAAAAATCTTTATTTGTGTTAAATGGACTTGTGTTAAATGCTGAGGGGAACTATTCTGGCTCTTTTAATCTGGAATGTTTCAATATTTAAACTTCTGGGTGTTGAAAAGGCACAGCTCAGCTTGTCTTCTCCATCGTCAAGTGCATGGCCACCAATGAGTGAGTGCTTCCGTGTGCGCACAGGCTGTGGCGGGGACCACGCACACCGCCCTAGTGCCCCTACATGCATTCATGGAGCTAAATAAGACTTTACTTGCTACAATAACATCCGTCAGTTATCTGTGCTGTAGTGTAAACAATGAAATTCTTATTATGTACTCAGAATCCACAAAGCCATTTCCATGGAAACTCTGTTTTCATGTCATATCTTTAATGAATAGGTAATGAAAAAAATGCTGCATTTACAACTTCATTACTAGTTTAAAAAAGAAACAGAAAAACACACGCTTGCACACACACGAGCCCAGCCATAAATTTGAATTACGGTCACTGTCATGTCTTAGAGCGTGGGGGAACATCACAGAGTTTTCAAGGCTGTCAAGTTGAATTGAATGAATGGGAAAAGGGACAAAAATTTTTTTGTATTGCCAAAACCCTGCCTCCCAGGCCAAAAACTTGGAGTGTGAGCCTCACTTTTGATCTCATTATGATTTTAATAATTTTGGCACTAAATAAATCCCCAGGCCCACCTCAGAAACAAGCATGTCTGGGAATGGAGAAGAAAAACCCAACACACCCTCCTTGTTTCCTGCAGGGGCCCCAGTGGACCTGCGTCTGTTTTTGAGACAATAGGGATCTGATTTGCCATTAAAAGATTGCTTTAACGTAGCATAAAAGATTGTCTAATTATGGCATCTAGTCAGCAAGGGGAAGGAATCCATTCTTGCAACATCAGTGAAAGTATCTTAAAAAGGACATTTATGAGAATTATTAACAAAGAACTAGGTAGTCTCCATCCCGATGTTATGATCAAGACATGTGAGCTGGTCTGAAGGGACAGCTGTGCAGCCATAAAATGATAGGGAAGAGGAAGAGGCCCTGAGTCTGTCTCCACATACACAACCCCCCACCATCTTCTGGAACATTCTGCTGTGGACAAGTGGACTGGTGCTTCCCTGATGCTGTCCCTACCCCTCTTCACTCCATGCCATGAATGGAATGTGCAGATGGGGTACAAAATCGCAGCCGCAGTTTGATCAGCATGGAAATATATTTAAAACCTGACACCCACTCCATCAGTCCATCCTGTCTCCCCATCAAATGTCTGATTGGCTAGGAAATGCTGCACATTTCCATGCAGAGTGTCTGATTGGCTAGGAAATGCTGCACATTTCCATGCACGTTCATGAATTATCCTGCCACTGAGCAGGGATGTCCAGTTAGTTCACGGGACAGCAGGTCCTTGTTCAGCAGACACCATCACTTGGAGTTTGTGATAATCTCAACAATAACTGAGCTGAGGCTCACCTTTGTCCATTCCTGGAGACAGAGTGCTTAGAAAGCCCACAGGGAAAGAAAGATAGCACGGAAGATACATAGATCACTTCCAAGTGATGTCCATTTGTCTATAAAATGTAACTTATCTATTCATTAAAATTCTTTCCCTAAGAGCTTTGGACAGGTGATAATTTTTGTCAGTGTAACTCTAAGTACATGAAAATAACAAGGCTGCATTTCTTTAATAATGATCTGTGGATGAGAGGCTTCATGCTCTCATGGAGAAAAACATTGTCTAAGCTCACTTCTGAACTGCTATGTGGCCTCGGGAAATTCACTTCCCTGGGCCTTGGCTTCCTTATCTATATGTTGAATGGGAGACTGGGAGGGACAAGACAATTCCAGAGTCACCTCTCTGATGGTCTGATGCCAACACTGCCTTTGGAAGCATCCTCAGGACTCCTGACTTGGCCCAGGTCCCTGTTTGATGTCTGTCCCCAGTGACACTACAGGTCTTCATCCACACAAGCCCTTGGCTTCCCTGGGGGACACTGATCTGTGTCTTTGTGGACCTTCAGAAGATAAGCAAGTCCCCAGGAAGGTGTTCAGTTAGGAGTAGGACATGTAGGACAAATTGGGCAGGGGTGGCTGGGCTGGTAGTGTTGCTCATGGGAAGATGAGGATGACACAGGAGAACTCCCTTGTGTGTGTGCCCACACATGTGTGATTTTAGAATGGAGAAATTATGAAGTAGGGTAATGGTGGGTGCCCATTAGGATTCATGACAGGGAGTTCTGTAGTCCCCCAGCCCCCAGCACAAAGGTGAGCTTCTCTATGGCAACATCCAGTTGCTCATGTCATGGGGAGGCAATTGGATGATCACATATGCCCAAATGAAGAAGATGGCCAGGAGATGCACCAAATGTTCATGGTGGGTGTCTTGATGACGAGACCACGGTCGGTATTTTTTTTTTCCTCCTTTAAATTTTATATATTTTCTATGTGTCCTATATGGAGCTCTAGTAATAGTGAAAAATATAACTATAGCTTTTTAAAATGAAAAATATGGAAGCCAAGGTGAGGGTAGTCACAGCTCCCTATATGTCAGATATTTCTATCTGCCAGGCTTTCTCCATGACATTCCAGCAAAGCATTCAAATCAGCTGGAGAGTCTTTCCAATTAGCTTTTTTAAAATCAGATTTTATTTTGGGTAATTTGAGATTTCAAGAGAAGTTGCAAAGATAGTACAGAGAATTTCCATATACTATTCACCCGGATTCCATAAATTGGCCATATTTCACATAGGCACGTTAAATTTGTCAAAATTAAGAAATTATCACTGGCACCTAACTACGAACCAAGTCACAGACAGTAATGGGTTTTGCCACTTTTTCCATGAACATCCTTTTTTTCTTCCAGGATCTAGTCTAAGATACCACATTGCATTTATCCAATTAGCTCTAAAAGATTCCCTGGCCAACGTGCAGAAATTGTTAATTTTATCGACCCCATAGGGTCGTGAGATGTAAAACTGTGAGATTTAACTGAAATAACCTGTAAGAAAAAGCTTTGTAAACTGTAAAGTGCTGCGTTATATTGGGTAATGACGGTGATGAAAACTTCACACTGGGGCCAACCCCAGGAGCTGAAATGGAAGGGGAAAATGATCAGAGAAACTGGCATTTGTAAAGCATCTTTACTCTTTGTAACAGCCACCATATCTTGTTTACTACGTATGTTGAGCTCTGTGTTAAGTGTGGACGTTGGCTTCTTGGGTGCTGTCGTCACCCAGTGCTACAAACTGGGTGGCTGACCACAACAGAAATTGACTGTCTCCCAGTTCCCGAGGAGGGAGGTTCAAAAATGAGGTGTCCATGGGGTTGGATCCTTGGTCTGTTCCGTGACTCTTTCCCAGCTTCCAGTGGGTGCCACTATCCTCGGCGTCCCTGGACTGTAGACACATGTCTCCAATCTCTGTCTCTGCCATCGCAGGTCTTCTCCCTGTGTGTGTGTGTGAGTGTGTGTGTGTGTGTGTGTGTGTGTGTGTGTGTGTATCTCTGTCTGTGTCTCTGTGTCTCTATGTCCAAACTTCCCACTTCTTTTAAGGACTCCAGAGATTGGAATAAAGCGCTTTCTAATCTGGTATGACCTCATCGTAACTCAAGCACATCTGCAAAGACACTATTTCCAAACAAGGTCACGTTCATAGGTTCTGGGTGAGCCTGAATTCTAGGGGGACACCCATCAACCTAGTATAGAGCTCATTTCATGTGACTTACCAACTTTACGGGGCAGATATTTTTATTAAATCTTAACTTAGAGACAAAAAAACCTGACACTTAGAAATAACTTGTCCTGAATCCAATGGCTTCAGTGACTGTGCTCAAACACTGGTCACTGGTCTTACGCTCCATACTCTTCACTTCCTGTGTTTCTCAGAGAAGAGTTCAAGGTCATCTTCTTGGGATGCTTCTGAGTCTTAAGAATAATTCAAAAAATATTGTTCTTTTATTCTGACAATACTCTTCTAAAAATCCATGCAAGCATATTGTGGAGCCTTGTCATGGGACCCAGTGGGCCCCCAGTGCCTGCCCTTGCAGCTGTGGCTGGGACCGTATTGGGGGTCAGGCCGGCCACAAAACAAAGGACCGTGTATACGAAGAACTCAGCTCACCAAGCCAAAGAAGCCAAAGAAGACATTGCAGCGTGCCGGACAGACCAGATTCCTGAGAGCTGGATGGAGGAAAGTCCTGCCGCTGGAGGTGAGGACGGCGTCATCATGAGACCCTGGGAGCAGGATTCGCAGAACAGCCCAACCCCATAGGGGAGCCGGGAGGAGAGCCCCACTGCAGAGACTTAGTTCTGGCACAACATCATCTGCCACATTAAATCCATGCTTTTAATTGGACTTTTATAGGTTTTATGGTTTTGTTTGTATTTAATCTTTAAATTTGTTTTGGTTTTTATAGATGTATAAAAGCTATAAACATAAGGAGATTATATCTAATTTATGTTTGCACATATTTGAGTAATGTTATAATAAAAAGAATTAAGGTCAGCTCAAGGAATTCATGAGATTTTTCCTCTAGCTGGAGGAAAAACACCCTTTGCTCTTTCTTGCCTGCTGGCCTCTCTCTCATGGCAGGCAGAGGAAGGGGGGTTGCCGGAGAGAGTGCTCTCACCCTGCGTTAGTGGGGAGGACATGTGGTCTCGGGGGGAGCAGGCGACTTCCCAAGTGGTGTCGCACAGATGGGTCGGGGAGAGCTGAGAGGGCCCACCCACAGGCCTGCGGTGGAGACCTGAGGAGGGAAAGGTAAGGGAACAGCAGGCCTCCGTCTCTTCTCTGAAATTCCAGCAGGACCCAGCTGTGCCACGTGGCGAATGAGGCCAACGGGAAAGGCCAAAAAACCCAAAATCAAACAAACAAACAAAAAAAAAAAAAGAAAAAAAAACCCCAACCCCCCCCCAAACCCCCCAAAAAAGCACCTCAAAACAAAACAAAATCTTTAAAAAACAGAAGCCTTGTTGGTGGGCTCTACACCTCTTCTGCTCTGTGGAAAGGCACTGCTTCTCACCAAGTTCTGTATCCTTGGAACTCATACCAGGGATGCGTGTTTGCGCGCGTGTGCGCGCGCATGCGTGTGTGTGTGTGTGTGTGTGTGTGTATGGAGAGAGAGAGAGACCCCTTTGGCCACCGAGCCAGTGGCTTTCCTCTCCCTCCTTGTCTCATATTATAACAACAAACAGCCCCTCCAGCGGGCACCAGGCTGTGTCGGGCGCTGTGCCAGTGGGGCAGTATTTCTTTGGCAGGGACAGGGAACGTCCTCAACCTCGCTAGTCTGCAAAGAAAAGCAAATCCCGCAAATGTTCAGTCTGACTTTCTTCCAGTTGGTCAGAAATCCGCCGAGCTGGTTTAGATGTCCTGAACATGCTTCCAAAGTTCTGGTTTTCTAGATAGGGTTCTAATTCAAGCCGGTGTTGAAAATTTAATTAAAAACCATGAAAAGGAAATGCAGGGAGTAAATCAGGGAAGGTGCTGCTCACGGGAGTATGTTGTTTCTCTTTTAAAACGGCAGGGTTTCTCTCTGATAGGCGGTTTGAGGATTTGCAGCATGAAGGATGGAGAATCAGTTTAAAAGATGAAACTGCAGAAAAAGAGGTGGGTATTGATGCCTTCACAGACCTGACTGGTCCACAACGGAAGGAAAATAGAAGGATGCAATAAATAAAGTAGCCCGGAATGTACGTACAGGGAGGTTCATCACCGGGTAGTCATAGTGCTGAAAATGAGGAGACAATTTAACTTTCTAAATCAGGGGAATGGTTCAAGCACATTACATTCACAGTCTGGACTTTAATGTAGTTGTTAAAAGTCCTATTTGAAAAATATTTAATGACAAGCAAAAACCCGGTACCCAGCGTTAAAAAGGAGGGTTCAAAACTCTATGCTTTGTATGATGACAATATCCAGAACTGGTTAAAATGTACAAAGAAAATACTAGAAGGAGATCTTCCAATTTGGTAACAGTGACAGCAAAAGGTATGTACATGTTCATGGCTGGGGATGAGATTGGTGGTATAATTTACTTTCTTCTTTAGATTTTCTTTACTTTACAAACTTTTTGCAAGTGGTTGTCTGGGTGCCATCAGCCCACATATGTCTGGGGATTGATGAGGTCCCTCAGGACAAGACAACAGGAGGGACCCAGGAGCCTGAACGTTCAAGAAGAAAATAGAAAGCTGTAAGACAGAATGAACTAGAGAAGAAGCCCGAGAGAGGCAGGCACAGAAGCAGAAGATCATGATGCTCACACACGTGTACACGTATGTACCCCACATGTATGTATATATCACATACATAATGATCAGGAAGTGATTTTGAAGATCTTCAGAATCATGGGAAATAAGAGGCATCAGGGTTACAAGTGCACATCACGAGTAGATGAAGGGCCTGGACAGTGACCTTGAGAGTCCTCACAGAGCTGCAGGAACATGGAAAGATCCAGGTTTCCCTGTCCTCCAGAACCTTCCCTTCCCTCCACCCCTTCCCTGATGATGCAGATTCTTGCCTTCTTCCTTCCTTTTACAGACTTCTTGAGCTTCCTACCCATGCCATCTCTCCCGTGCGCCTCTATTCCTCATCCTCCGTGGTAAGCTGATCTCTGCTCTGCATCTCCACGGACAGTGTCCACTGTTAGACCAGTGACGCCCTCCTGATGGATGAATGTCATCGGCCCCAGTCAGCGTGGGCTCTGCCATGACAAGCACCATGGTCTCTGGGGTGTAAACAGTAGACATCTCTTTTCTCACAGTTCTGGAGGCAGGAAGTCAAGATCAAGGTGCTGGCAGGTTCATTTTTTCTGGGGCCTCTCACCTAGGGTTGTAGATGGCTACCGTCTCCCCATGTCCTCATATGGCTTTCCTGTGCATGTGCCCACACTCCCGGTGTGTCTTCCTCCTGTAGGCCTCACCCTGAAGACCTCATTTAATCCTAATTAAATTGAACACCCTATCTCTCTCACACCTCCAGGTGAGCTCCCAGCCCCCACACCCTCTTCACTCCATGGCCTCAGCCAAGGGCTTCCTCAGGTCTCCTGCTGCTGACCATTCTCCACTCCTGACTACAGGCTGTGTGTGGTCAGAGCTGCCTCTCTGCAGTATAGATCTGATCATTTTTCTCCTCCTGATTTCAACTCCTGTGGCTTCAGGATGTCATATCTGATAGCATCACACCTTGTGCTCTGGAACAATAAGCCCGTATCATAATTCTGTCTTCAATGCACTACAGAAAACTTGAAAAGATCCTGTAGATGGCCATTTGAATTGTTTGGGAATTTTTGAGTTATGAGTCTCTGGGATAGGCAAATGCTACAAGTAAATTACCAAACAAGCAAGAAGTGCTCAGAATCATTTACCTTCAGGTATATTTGTTTATAAACAGTTAAATTCAGCAGAACTATTGAATGCGACAATAGGTTTGGTGAGATAGAGAAGTCCTTGCTTTCTTTAAAAAAAAATAACAAAAGCTCAGTGGACCATAGCAATTTGTTTTTCTTGACACAATTCCTAGAATTTGTATTGTTTATGATAAGAATATACTATTCTCAGTTCATTTATAAAGTCAGCTAACCAGTGACCATGAGAAAAACAGTAGCAGGCACAATTTCAAGACTGAATTTCTTTTGTGGATGGTATGTGGGTGTTATTGAATATCTAAGACCAAAAACACACAGCTGAGCTAGGAAATATCAATGGAATTTGGCTTTTGTCATTTGGCCTAAAGGATCTTCTGCACCAGCCCCTTCCTCCTGCCTTGGTGGTCTCCTTAAACTAAGTGGGAAATTGAAGCAACATACATTTGGTGATGAGTAGTCTGAAAAACAAAGTGATTAAAAACAAGTTAGAATCCCCATCAAAAAGAAGACACTGAAGGGCAGGATGTCTTTAAGACATCAGATGAATGAAATGAGATCTTTCCCGATCCCAAGAGTGTACCTATTTATGGAGTTTACTTCGAACTAGGACTCCTGCGGGTCACCTGGTCCTGCTCCGATGCCTGACTTGACAAAGGGGAAATCTGGGGACCGGCATGGCAGACTCAGCAAATCACTTGGCTGCTCAGAGATAGAATGAGGCAGTTTCATCAGAGGCAGAATTTGAACTTGGCAGAGAACCTGGAAGTGTAGGGGACCACAAAGAGGAGGAGTCTAAAATCTGAGTGCAAACGACGTCTACACCCTTGGCTGTTTGCTGAACTGTTTGAGATGTTCTTTTAACACTTGAGTGCAAGGGCACTAGGCACTGCTGAACCTCGTGCAAGCTGTCGCTCATTTACTAGGTCACCTTGTGGGTGGGGTGGGCGGCAGCCAGATCTGCAGCTCCATCAGCTCCTGCCAGGTCCCTTCAGCTTCTCTAACTCCTGGTCTAGGCTCATGTTGAGATGCAGAAGCAGCAAACAGACATGAACTGACCAGTGAGCTCCCATAATGACACAAAGTAAGATCCCTTAGATAAATTGCATGTTCCCTATCATTCCTAGTGGTTCTTATGGTTTGTTTGTTTTTTTTTTCCCAATTTATTTATTTTCAGAAAAACAGTATTCATTATTTTTTCACCACACCCAGTGCTCCATGCAAGCTGTGCCCTCTATAATACCCACCACCTGGTACCCCAACCTCCCACCCCCCCGCCACTTCAAACCCCTCAGACTGTTTTTCAGAGTCCATAGTCTCTCATGGTTCACCTCCCCTTCCAATTTACCCAAATTCCCTACTCCTCTCTAACGCCCCTTGTCCTCCATGCTATTGGTTATGGTTGTTTTTTAACTGATATAACATTCAAAAGAAAAGACTAAGAAAGCTGGAATGACTATACTAATGTTAGGTGAAATAAACTGTAAGCCAAAGAGAATCCCTAGAGGCCAGGAGAGATAATTCATAATGGCAACAGGGTTATGACAGCAGGATGACCCAACAATTATAAATGTGGCCCCATAACATAATAACAGTTATGACATACACAAAACAAAATGGCAGAACTAAAAGGAGAAATGAACTGCTTCACAATTATAGTTGATTTCCACACTCCCATTTAAATATTATTAAAAAACAGTAAAGATACAAAAGACTTTACCAATACTATTAGCAAACTACACCCACCTAGCTGACGTTTATTCCATCTAATAAGAATGGAATGTTTTTTTTTTCAAGGACACATGGAACATTTACTAAGATAAACCATACAGTGGGCCATAAAATGTCTCAATAAAGATTATTAAAAATTGGAACAATACATACTATGTTTTGTTTTGTATTATGTATCACAACAGAATTAAATTAGCAATCAATAGCAGATGATCTCTGGAATATCTCCTGAATATTTAGAAATTAAACAAACACTTCTAAATAACCCATGGGTCTAGGAAACAATTTCAAGAGAAATTAGAAAATATTCTAGACAGAGTAAAAATGAAAACACAACTTTTAAAATTAGCGAGATGCAGTTAAATCAGTGCTTAAAGGAAAATAAACACCCTTAAATGTTTATGTTAGAAAAGCAAAATGTTCTCAAATCAGTAATTTAAATTTCCACTTTAAAAAAGCTAGAAATACATGAACAAATTAAACCCAAAGTAAGTGGAAAGTGGGAAATAATGAAGAGTGGAAATCAATGAAAATGAAAACAAAAAGCATAGACAATATAATTAAAACCAAAAGTTTGGGTTTTAAAAATATCAACAAATTTCATAAACTTCTACCTAGACTTACCAAGAAAGAAGAGAGAAGACTAAATGTACTACTATCATGATGAGTGAGACAAGAGGTATTACTAAAGAGTCTACAGGTTTTAAGAAAACAATAAGTAATTATTATGAACGACTTTACCCCAATGACTGTGACAACTTAGATGAAATGCACCAATTTCTTGAAAGACAGATTATGAAAATGAACTCAAAAACAAATAAAAACATGAATAAAGAAATTAAATTCTTGATTGAAA
The DNA here is from genome assembly GCF_020171115.1 of Neogale vison. Lineage (NCBI taxonomy): Eukaryota > Metazoa > Chordata > Mammalia > Carnivora > Mustelidae > Neogale > Neogale vison. The sequence continues at coordinate 233,843,586 of NC_058092.1, forward strand.
TTGGTCTTACAAATAAGATTCTAGACATTCATGACTTAAGTGGTAAAGTCTACCAAACATTTAAGAAGAGATAATACCAATCCCAAAGAAAGTCTTTCTGAAAATACAGGAAGGTGGAACATTTCCAAGTTATTTTATGAGGACAGAATTACCCTGATATCGATGCCAAACAAAAAAAATCAGAGGGGAAAAATAACATATGCACCATTATCATACATGAACATATAAGCAAAAATTCTTAATTTGTTAAGAAAATGCAGCATTGGTTTATTATTAGAAAATTAGTCACTACAATCATGATAGTAACAGAATAAGAAGACCATATGATCATCTCAACAGAGGGAGAAAAAGTATTTGATAAAATTTAATTCCTAAAAGCTCTGAAACCAGCAAGACAGTGAACCATTCTCAAACTGATAAACAGAATTTACAAAAGACCTTCTGCTAATATCATATGATAAAATGATAAAATAGTGGACACTTCCTTCTGAGATCAGGAATGGTCAGAGGATGGTCACTCTTACCACTTCTATTCAACATTATACTGGAAATCCTAGCATATGCTGTCAGGTGTGTACACACACACACACACGCATACAGTTTGGAAAGGAAAAAGTAAAACCATTTTTACTCTCAGAACACATGACTCTGTATATAGAAAATGATTCCTAAGGAATCTCCAAAAAGATACCAGGACTAGTCTGTGATTTTAGTAAGAACTCAAAATAAAAGGTCAGTTTAAGAGTCAGTGACATTTTTATGTACTAGCAATGAGCAATTAGAAAATGAAATTTTAAAATATCATTTGTAGTAGTATAAAAATCATAAAGCTTTTAAGGATCAATTTAGCCAAACATGTGTAAGACCTGTTCACTGCAAACTATTGATGAGATACATTTAAAAACCAAAGAAAGGGCAATATATAACATGTGCATGGATTGCAAGATTTAGTTTTGTGAAGAAGTCAATATTTTCCAAATTGTTCTACAAACTCAACAAAATTCTGATCAAATTCCTAGTAGGTCTTTTTCTGTAGAAACTGACAAGCTGATCCCCAAAACTATATGGGAATTCAAAGTATCCTAAAACAGCCAAAATGATAGTTAAAGAAAAAAAGTTGGAGGATACTCACTACCTGATCTCTTTAGTATAAAGTCATAGCAATCATGACAGTATGGTACTGGCATAAGGGTAGACATACAGTCCAAGAATTTCATTTATATAGTTAGTTGTTTTTGCATAAAGGGGACAAGGTAATTCAATGTGAACTCTTGGTCTTTTCAATTCCTGGTGCTGGAATAATTGGATAGTCCTATAGAAAAAAACAAACTTCAGCCCTTCTCTTTCACCATATACAAAAATTAATGTAAGATAGGTCATAGACTTAACGGACTTTAAAACTATAAAATTTCCATAAGTTACATTAGAGGAAAAACTTTGTGAACTTTGGTAGGAAAAAAAAGATTTATTAAAAAGGAAAAAGGAAACCCAAAAGAAAGAAAGAAACCCTTTTGCTCTTCATCAAAATTCAAAAAAATAGAAAGGTAAGCCACAGCCTGAGAAGACATATTTGTAAAACATATATCTGACAAGGGGGATGTGTTCAGAATATATAAAGAGCTCTTACAACTCAATAAATAAAAAATAAAAAGACAACCCAACTTACTTTAAAATATCTGAACACATATTGCATGAAGCACTGGGTGTGGTGCATAAACAATGGATTCTGGAACACAGTAAAGAAATTAAAAAAAAAAAAGATCTGAACAGATGTTTCACAAAAGGAGAACTTCGGGTGGCCAATAGGCAAACGAAAAGATGCTCAGGGAAGCAAAAGGAAGCCAAAATGAGATCCCACTAATCAACCTTTTGAATGGTTAAACAACACCTGATCACTTTTCTCAAATATGAGAAAGAACATTGAGCAAGTGGAACTTCCACATACCGCTGGCAGAAATGGAAACTGGAATAGCCACTTTGGAAAAAAGGCAGTTTCACTGAGTTTGAACATGGACTCGACAAATTACTCTAACAATACCACTTCCGGATATCTACTCAAGAGAAATGAGATATGTCTATACAAAGACCTGTACGTTCATGTTCATAGCAGCATTATTTACAATATATACAGCCCCGAACTAGAAACAACCCAAATGGCCATTATATGGTTAAACACATTGTGGTTTATCCACTTGATGGACTATTACTCAGCAATGAAAAGGAAGAAGCTACTGATAGAACCCAACACCATGGATGAGTCTCAAATACATGCTAAATGGAAGAAGCCAGATGCAGAAGACTGCACACTGTACAATCCTAGGGGACAGGCTGCAGCAGAGCCCAGCCAGCGTTTGAGGGGATGGAATGTTCTATGTCATGACAGTAGTGGAGCTTACGTGACTGGGTACATTTGTCCAAACTCATCCAACTGTACATTTTACATGAGTGAATCTTCCTCTATGTAAATCATCCTCCCCAAATGTGTCCAGAAAAAGCAAGAATAATTTCTGTACCAATAGAGACTTTAAGCAAGACATTTGCAAAAACTGACATGTTCTCCTCCCTTGTACATACACAGTCTATCGCTTGGGAAGTGATCGGCTGATTCTTGCTTAAGACAAGAGACACTCGTCAGAGTCAATTAAGTCTGCTGTTCCGTGGGGTCTCAGGGGGCTTTTCCTGCGGATCGCCCACAGCCCTGTGCAGCCGTGCTGACTCTCTTTTCTCTCTCTCCCCCAACAGCTGCAAACCTCTGGGACCTTGGCTTAGAATGAGTTGTACACCTGCATCCCTTCTCTCTTGTCTGGAATACCTGCAGGCAGTACCAACCAATGAGACCATCTTCTTTCAGCAGCTCACCAAGGGCCATTTGAACTTCCCCTGTACCTGATTTCACTGCCAAGTCCTCCTTGTCTGCTCCAAATCCCTAATGCTTCCATTTCCACTTACTCCTTTTCTTTTCTTCTCTGAAAGGCAATGAGGCACAGCTCATAACCATCTTCTGTAAAATAACCTCTCATGCCCTTAAGGAGAATCATTCCATCATACCCCATCCTTGCACACTGAGACAAGTATTCCTCACGGTCCACGCCTCTCGTGCTCCATACATCTCCCCAGAGAAGGGCCCCCAGACCTCTGGCTGAGAGCACGCTGGGGGAAAAGGCGCTGTCTGCCAGGAGCCTAGGGTCTTGTGTGCCAGGAAATGGGGAGTGGGTTCTGCTACTCATTCATTGTGTGACCCTGTGGCGAGTGACCTCTCCGAGGCTTCGTCTCCTCATCCGATTATTAGCTGTCATAATATCTATGAGATTGGCCGACCAAAAGCAAATGGCCCCTGATTATCCTCATCCACCCTCGTTCTCCAATCCAGAAACCTACGAACTCCCCTCGTCCCTTGGAAAGTGTCCCTTGGAAAGTGCTATGACTGAGCTCGACTTATCTAGGTGATTAAGATATTGCTTAGACACAGTATTTTTTGAAAATTAATGAAGCAAGATAATCATACCTAGTATTGATATAGTCTTTTATTCTGTTATCTTAATTATGCTTTATGAAGCTACTATAAAAGTGTTTAGTAAGATTACTGCAAATTAATTAATATTTATTATACTCTTGGAAGCAAAGTAAAGCCTTTACATTAATCAGGTACAGTGAACTAAAGAACATTCTTCCTGAATTTGCAGGATCCGGTGCTGGAGCTGCTGTTGATCTACAGCTAAGTTAACCCTCCCTTCTCAGTCAGGACTGCTGAAATCAGCAGGGACTCTGTGTAGGAGAGCTGGCCGGAACTAAGAGCTAAGAAGAAAGAAGTCACTGAGGACCTCTAGTACATGGCAAAGGACGGGGCTCCAGCTAATGCCTGTGGAAGCACCAGAGGTGTCCTCTTCCCCTTTTGTCCCTGTAATTGACTTTCACTCTTGTCCCCAACTATCTGGTTGGTGGTCTGTCATTAGCATATGCCTTTTCTTTCGGGGGGAGGGTCTGGGGTGGGCATCAGAGGTGGAGAGGGAGGAACAGAGGGCAAGTGCTGGGCCAAATGCAGCTTCTGACTTAGTGAACAAATTCTGATTTTATACCGTAACCATATTTCGTTTGCTTGGCCGTTTGGGGGTTTGTTTGTTTTTTTTGTTTTTTACTGTTGGGCTGGTGGGCTCTGCAATTTGATGACCTAAGTGACTAGAAATATTTGGTGTCAGTACATGCTTTAATTCCCAGATGCCTTGAATAAAGCATGAACATGCTTTACATACAGTCCTCCAACCCCCGTTTATTATCAGCACAGTTTTTCTGTTCAAGTTTATTTCAGCATTGTTTCACATTTAATTGTCTGATGGAATATCTCCACCAATTGAGAAAGAGAGAGAGATCGGTTATCCTACAACTAAAAGTTTACCCCGTTCCCAGAATAGGCATGTGTGGGGGTGTGTGTCCTCATGGGCACACATAAATCATAGAGAAATATTTACACAGAACCATATGTACAAACCATATTTGTCGGATTTGTTTAGGTGTTGGAATTTACCTACAGCATGGCGTCGGGAAAGGCATATGACATTTAGTAGAACAGCCCGGAGACCAAATTCCAGCTCTAGCACTCACTGAATGTGAGGCATCAGGAAGCGAATGTGTGTGCTCACTGCCACAGTTTCCCCATCTTTAAAGCGAAGACAATAATAATAAACCCAACAATAATAACTGCAGCCATTCCACCAAAATTTCTTATTATATTTTCCAGGCACACAAACCAGACATTTGAAAGTGTTTTGTAAACCGTGAAATTCTGCCCGAGGCTAGTTATTGCTTCTAGATTTCATGGGAATATGGATATCCAGATTCTCAGACTGGCATTGAATTTGGTACCATTTGAATACAAAATTTCTCTGATGATTAAAAAGAAATCAGAAAGTCCATACTTTTCCATCTCATACCCATTAGAATGGCTACTATAAAACTCAAAAAAAAAAAAAAGCCAACCTAGAAAATTACAAGAATTGGCGAGGATGTGGATAAACAGGAACCCTTGTGCATTGGCTGGTGGGAATATAAAATAAGGCAACTGCTGTGGAAAACTGTATGGCGGTTAAAAAAAATTTTAAACACAGCATTACCATACGATTCAGCAATTCCAATTCTGGGTATTTACTCAAAGGAACTTGAACAGATATTTGTAAACTGAGGATCTTAGCCATAGTGTTCACAATGGCTGAAACGTGGAAATAACCCGCGTCCATTGGTGGATCCGTGGGTAAAGAAAATATGATCTGTCCAAGGGATGGGATATTTCTCAGCCTTAAGAAACAATGAAATTCTGACACCTGCTACAACATGAAGAAACTTGAGGACATTTTTGCTTCGTGAAATAAGGAGAGACAAAAGGACAAAGATTATGATTTCACTTCTGAAATAAGTTCATTGAGCCAGTAGCTAGAGGCCACCAGAAACCGGGGAAGAGGTCTATGGGGTGCGTTCATGGATACAGGGTTTCAGCTGGGGAGAATACAAAGGTTCTGGAGACCAATAACATACAACAACGTGAATGTGTTTAGTGTCACTGAACTGTGAACTAATTAAAAATGGTTAAAAAGGTTAATTTTGTGTTATGTGTCTTTTACCACAGTAGAAAGAAATTCCCATGCTTTCCCCACCCAGATCTAGTTACTTTGACTTAACTATGGGTTTTTTAAATATCGAATTTCAGTTACCCTGGTTGTCGAAGAACTTCTTGGAGTGTGACCTTGGCTGCGTGACCCTATCCCCCAGGAAAGTGCAAAATGCTTTCGCTCAGCTGTGCTAGCTCTTATTTTAAAGCACAACCCCGGTTTCGAGCTTGCTTATATACTGTTACATATACCCTGTGCCATTGTGCTTTTTGTACCTGTTGTACCCCCTTTTTAAAAAGGGGTTCATTTTGGTTTCGTGTTGGCAGGTTTAGTTTTGTTGGGGCGGTGGCAGCTTTTGGTTGGGTTTGTTTCGTGTGTCTCCTGAGCTTTGCTTCCCCTCACAGCCTGAGCGCACATTTTGCACTTTGGGTCACACCTCCGTGTCGTCCACGGTACTGACTCGCACCGACTCCCGGACCCTCTTAGCGCATTTATCCTGCGTCAGTTAAAGCCGCACTTTTCACCTGTGCCGTCGGCATGGACGACCTCAGACCTGTCTGGTTCCCTTCAAAGGCACTTCTAACTGCAAACTCGGAGGCTGCCCCATGTCTGGGGGGTCTACCCTCCTCCCTTCTCCCAAGACAGAAGCCCGTGTCTGTCTCAGTCAAGACTCTTCACAATATTCCACCAATAGGTCCCTATTCTGCCTTCGGTGATAGCATTTTCTCATTCCTGGGGACATGTCCCTCCATTTCTGCATCTGGCATGGACTCAGTGCTCTCCCAAGGCCGCCCGCGTGGGTCGGGGTGTGGGGGCACCTGCTGCCTGTGTTCACAGCCTCTCCTCCCGTGTGGATCAGGGTGTGGGGGCACCTGCTGCCTGTGTTCACAGCCTCTCCAATTGCTCCTTCCCTTGAGAAGACTTTACCTCTGCCGTGCATGACGCCTCTTTCTCTGGGTCATTGTCATCTCCCCTGCTGGTGCTGACCCTCTGCATAAAATTTCTGAACAGAAAATTGGAAAGATGAGAACTTTTTTTTATGTTCTTCTTTTGCAGATGACTTGGTAGCATGAAAAGTGTCTAACTCCAAAGAGAATCTCAGAATTTTAAGATGGTTGTCCTCCATTGTGAGCTAAATTCACCGTCTTTTCATCCCCTTGGTGTTTAACCGCGTTAGCCTGACTGTCCTATGAGATGTGTTCTGTCTCCACCTTGCCTTACTGGCCTAGTCCCCAGCATTCTTCATGGGACGGTGGCCCTGGGCAGGGGACAGCTCAGCGCAGCCGTTCTCAAAATGTGGCTCTGAGCCACATGTGGGAGTTTGGACCCGACATCTGCTGCTTGCTGGATTTTTGTTTGCTCTGCGAACTCGGGCAGGTAACGCAGATTTGTGAGCCTTGTTTCCTTGTCTGCAGCACGAAATGTCTTTACTGTATCTCACTCGCCGTGCGGATTGATGAGCTACCATGGGTCAGTGCTTGGTGCAGCGCCTACCCCAGCTGGCGATCATTCAGTGTCTGGACCGCATGCTCCCCACCCGGGGCAGGACCTTGCCTTCTCTGCGGTATCCCTGGGCCACACCCCGCCTGGCTGGCACAGAGGCGATCACGGATGGAGGCAGGTAGGAGGGTTAAGACGGGTAATGCTCTCTGGCTCTGTGCGTGCCCCAGGAGATTCCAGCACTGGCTCCGAGAGCCTTCTCTGACGGCACCCTTCTCCTGGGTTGGGCGGGGCTCTCATGCTTGTGCCCACAGAGGAAGCACATACGTGCTTCCCTTCCAGTCTCCTCCCTCTGCTCTGGCATGTTCCTTGTCATCAGAGACCCTCACCTTTCTTCCACACGTGGATGCCCTCATACTTTTCTACGTTTCATCCAGAGAAAACTTGCCTAGTCCTGCTCAATCCCCACCCCAGGCCAGGTTCCCACGTGGCTTAACTCCCCTTCCACTTTTCCCTGGTTCCCCGCCCCCCCCAAGAAAGGAAATCCGTGGTGTGCCTTCTCTTTCTTTTGCCTGCCTTCCTTCCTTCTTTCCTTTTCTTTTTTTTTTTTTTTTAAACTAGTGCTTGTCTTTTCTTGCATTGCTTGGAAAGCATGACAGTCTTTATAATAAAAGTCCTGTGCCTTGCACTATTGTTATCGGATTTTAATAACACAGGGACTTCTGCTTTTGGAGGAAAACCTTTGCCCACTTCAGCATGTCTCAGCCACCGCCCTTCCTGTTAAAGTCTCAGAGGAGCCCAGGCTCTGATGTTGGGCAGCCTGGGTCTGAATCCAGCTCTCCAACCCTCTGGCTGTGCAACCCTGGGCCAGGGTTCTCTGGACCTCATCTCTGATGAGGCCTCTCTGGACCTCATCTGTACAACAGGGATAATAACATTCCTTGTGAACACTGAATGGGATAATGCCTATAAAATGCCTCATGTGTAGAGTGTCATAATGTTCCCAGAAGTATTTTTGTGAGACTCCCGCCACTGGTAGCAAGTCTTTCCATGTTTTCTCCTTTCTGCTTTTTTCTCAAGTCGAGTCACCCAGAAACTGCAGGGAGAAGTTGGGCTGGGCAGAGCTCACTTCCAGTTCCTGCCCTACTCTGCACCATGTTCTGCTTGCCACGCTGCCCATTGGCTCCCTCGGGCGCGCCTACTGGTGCCAGAAGCAGTGGGTGAAGGGGAGTCCGAGGATGCTTTTCTGGGCATCGCTGGCAGGTGAAGCAACTGGCCTAAGTTTGGACTTTCTGCTTTCGGGTCTCCAGCAGCGACCATCTTCTGTCACTTGACAAGCCCTGGGAGCCAGGCACAGGGCTAGGTGATGCAGAGATACCCCCAGAACCCTGGTAGCATGGGGTGGCGATAGATACAGAGAGCTTCGGAGACCCCTCGGGAGGGACAGCCCCGGAGTCTGGGCCCGAGTGAGATGGAGGGAGAGGAGGCTGCAGAGGCCCCGAGGACTTGGGATAAGGAGGGGGCGCTGCTAAGGTCATGCCAGTCAACGAGGAACGGAGGCAAAAATGATCTGATCAAGGAAAGCCCAGAACTAGACGGAGTTGACCGTCACTGGCTGTGAAGGGGGCCATGTAGCTGGAACACCAGCTCGAGGGTTGATATACCCTTCCTGAGAGTGTAGCTCAGTCCTCTGTCACCGGCTGGCTCCCTACATGCCCCCACCCCAGGTAGACTTACTTTCCCAAACTGCTGGCCTCTTCCTCGGGGCTAGAGCCTGCCCAGGCATCACCCCTGCAGGTGAGCAGACGCTTTGAGAAGGCAACGGAAACCAGAGGGGGCCTCTCCTTGTTCCCCAGTCTCCTCCTCAGCTTCCCCACTGCCCACCACCCAGAAGTGACTTCTCTTGGGGAACTTGTAGAGGGGAGAAGGGGGCCCCTAAAATGATGTGCTCTGCTCTGTCCTCACCGGGTATGCGGGGAGCATAGGGTTTACTGCTCTCTACAAGTTCTTTCTCCACTGGGAATTCCTGCCTGCTCCCACCAACCCCGCGTCTTGGCTGTCAAGGCTCCTGACGCTCTGTGTCAGGTGCGGGTGTGTGTGGGTAACGCTCCCAGGGCTCACCGACGAGTCAGAGCTCCGCACAGAAGACCAAAGGATGCACTGAGGTTTCTTGAAGGTCCCTCAGACTCATGATCCTTCTCTATCACCAGGTGCTCTCAGTGTGGCCTGTTGGAGCAAATGTCGTACCAGCCAAGCCCATGGGAGGCCCTCTTAACATCTCCTGCTCCCCCCGCTGCCCCGTGCCTCCACTCCCAAGCCCCACCCACCTTATCTTCGAAATGTCTTCAGTCCGTGCGCACCTTCCCCTCTTCCCACCACCCCCAAGCCCCAGCCACCACCTCTATCTTTCCTGGACTCCTAAGGAAGCTCCTGATGGGGCCATCCACATCTCATCTTGATCTCTCCAGTCCGTAACCCAGCACAAAACCAGAGTGACTGTTTTCCAGTTAGAAATCTGGCCATGGCTCCAGCACACTTTCCTTCTCCGGCTTCTGTCTGATCCCAGGATGAAGATCCAAGTCCTTGCCAGGACGAAAAGGTTGTGCGATGCCAGCCTCCCGGTTCCACACTGTCTTCCTCTGTCCCCCCTTCTGCCCCCCATCCTTCCAAGCCCTTGAGCATCTTCTACTGGGAGATTCTGTCCCCCACATTCACCCTAGTGCATCCTTCAGAACTCCATTCTTGTTGCGCTCCCACAGGAAAGCCCCCCCACACACACACTCATGGAGGCCTCGGGGACCTGGTCGGTCACACGTTCTCAGAGCTCCCTATCCCCATGTAGCCTGCCCCACACTGTCTCACTCCTCAGTCTCTGCAACTGTTGCCATCATTCTGTCTCTGTCACCAAGCTCCGAGTTTCCCTGAGGAATGCTTTGCTCACTCGGGTCCCTCCAGGGTTTAGGACAGTAGTAGAAACGCAATATAAATTAATGAATTCCTCATTATTAATTTAGAGGCCATCAAGCAGAGACCTACCAGTGGGCTCCTTAAGTGTGGAATTTAATGCCAAATTCCTATGTAATTTTAAATAGTTCTTTTACTAAAATTTGGGGAGAAACGCCATAATGAGAGCCACACCGGGGGGCGGGGGGTACATTTTACACACATTTGCAAACGGGAAGATGTAAAATGACATTTTCGGCCCAAATTCCCAGACTATTAATATTAACCCAAGGTTAAACCTGGAAGTCCCTTCCTCCAGGAGTGGTACTGAACTAGGAGGCAGTGCGCGAGGGTGTGTCGTCCCCCGCAAAGACCCCTGAGCTTCGTGACTTTGTGAAGAGGAGAAAGAAAGGAAGTTCTCACAGCCGGCCAGAGTGAAACAGAAATGTGTTTGCAGCAAGGGCTCTGGCAAATTCATTTGCGATTCTAAGATGGGGCGGAACAGACACGGAATCGGTCGTATCTATCATTAAGGTGCTAACGAGAAAACATCATACACGCATCACCCGAAAGCTGCACCGGAAAGCATCACTGTATCACTGGGAGAGGCGAGAAATGGAGTAATCAACATCAACAAAATCTATTGTTCCCAGGTTGCAAAATTGAGGGATTATTTCTACTGCAAGTCGGAATGAAACCTGTTTACATTTGTCAGCAGAATGATCACATTTTACACCATTAACATTTGGCAAGACAGAGCACCCTCCATTAGGTAATCTGCCGATGCCCCAAGCACAGATTCTGGAAAACAAAGAACCAGCGTGGTGCTGACTCGTCCCCACTGAGCCAAACCGATGAGCTAAGGCTGCATCTGGGTTACAACTCAGGTGAGGCAGTGGCATGGTGGGGAAATGGAATGGTTCATTAAAAAAATTCAGGATCTGGTGACTGCTGGGAAAAATGTCACCAGGATGCATTAAATGTCAGGAGGTACTTAGGCAGGGACCACTGGCTCATTAAGATATGCATGGGGTAAGCCGTAAAAGGCTCAGGACATAGCAGTAAATAAAATAAACACCTCTCATTAACTCAGGTCTCAAGGATGGTGAGCTGGCACCATGTATTGGGCTCCAATGTCCTGTCTTGAGCCCCCCACTGCTGAATGCTGGTCTTGGGACCCCGCCTCATTCCCCAGCCTGGCTTTCTCTTGGGGATGTGGCCACATGACAATGTTCTTGAGTTTCAGTCCATCTTGGTGGCATCTAGCAGATGGCTTTCCCAGCTTCCTTCTAGACTCAAAATTCACCGAATGTCTGGGAACTAAGGTCTGGTTCAAGGGGAACCAACCTACCCCTTGGCTGTCAGATATCCTTTCTGGGGAGAGGAGCCCTCATGAAATGTTGCCAGACAAAACCTGTGGCAAGAGGCTAGATGCAGTTGAACCGTGAGCAGTGAGACCCTGCATGTAGAGGGTGTTCCCGATGACTTGGGGACATTGTCCAACAGATCCGTGAATGGTACCAAGACAAGACTAGCAATCACTCCCCCAATTTTCCCTGATGAGTGGATTTCTTGAGTCTTATAATTATGAATCTCAGAAAATATTTTGAAATATAGACACCATAAGACTTACTAAGAGAGAATCATACTTCGGAACTTGTGCTGACACATAGTGGGTGCTTGAGGCTTTATTGAATGAATAAGTGAGTGAGTAAATGCCGACCCCAAGAGCAGACATGCTACCACGGAGTCAGGTAAAGCATTCCCTCTTAATACTCAAACTGTCCTCCTTCTTTTTTTTTTTTTTTTTTAAAGATTTTATTTATTTATTTGACAGACAGAGATCACAAGTAGGCAGAGAGGCAGGCAGAGAGAGAAAGAGGGAAGCAGGTTCCCTGCCAAGCAGAGAGCCCGACGTGGGGCTCAATCCGAGGACCCTAAGATCATGGCCTAAGCTGAAGTCAAACGCTTAACCCACTGAGCCACCCAGGCGCCCTCAAACTGTCCTTCTTTGCAGAAATATGACAAAAGCTAATCCACACGAAGCAGATAAATGCAGGGCTCTGGGGACAGATCTGCCATAAGCATCTGTTTCATGCAGAGGCTAGTGCTTGTGGACACCAAGATTTGAGATTCGTCGGTGTAATAACTCTTCATCAACAAACACTGCCATTTCTTACGCACCAAAAGAACAGCTTCCAGTTGTCATGACTGTGCTAAAATCCAGCTGGAATCTTCTAGCTCAGAAGACTACCCTCCATCTTTTCCGGTGTAGACCCTAATACGAGGCTAAAAACGCCAGACTGACCCGAGCTCCAGACAGTGGCAACGCTCTTTTCCATTTGTTTGAAGAGCGTTTCTATCCTCTATCTTGTCTTCACACGAAGTATCTCTGGGAGGAGAGTGGGACAGACCATGTCAACTCTTGTGAAGATGGAAAACCGATACTCTAGAAGCTCCACGGCTTGGCCTCAGTGGTCTGGGGGCATGGGCAAGCCGGGCAGAAGCCCCTACTCTTCCTCTTGGCTCTGGCTGAACCTAGCAGGAGACCCACCTCCCAGCATTCCACCCAGACAGCAAATTCTTCCCCTTTTGATCACGTGTCTGCATATTCTGTCTAGAAAATCACCCTGCCCCCACCCCATCCCCATATTCTGTGGGTTGAGAACATCACATCTCAGCCTAAGCAAAATTTCCAGAGAGGCACCCCGTTCAAATTTGTCCTACTCTTCATGTCCTTCTCAGGCCTTAAAAACTCTGCAATGACATATTTGTCTCTGTGTTTACTTATTGAGGTCTGCCTACCTCAGGGGCCCTGAGCCGCACATGGGCCAGAGGCCCTTTCTGGTTTGTTCCCCGCTGTAACCTACTTCATGTCGGTGGCCCATCTGCACTGTGTCTGTTATTAAGTTCCGTTTCTGGGCCCCAACCCCAGCCTTCCGTACTCCTCCTCCAGGGATGGGGGCTGAGTCTCAGCAAACTCAGGGCTCCTCTGCCAGCTGGTCCCAGTAGGGTGCAGGGAGGCAGCCTGGGTGGGAGGCAGGGCCAGGGAGGAGAGAGTCACCCCTTTTTGCTGCTCTTCCTGCCAAAGAAATTTCCCTAGCAGTTTCCAGGGGTTTTTTCTTTCCATCTGCTCATTGATCCCCGTGGGCCCTTACTCCCCAACTAAGAGGCATAGATCCCAGCTCTGTAGGGTATCCCTGCCAAGGCCATGGGTCATATAATATCTAATATATCGTATATTATGTAGTATACATCATATGGTATTTATTGTATAATGCCACATATTATATAATTGTAAATATATAATATGTAATATAAATATAAAATATATATTATGTGCAATATGATGTACAGTGTATTTTTTATATATGCCACATATTTAACAATTTCAATCTTCCCGCAGCCCTACCTGGGAGGTGGTTGCTTTCAACAGTTTCTGTTTGTGCCCCCCTTTCGTCTCTGTTCTCCCTTGCTAATTCGGACGGCTTCTTGTGTTATAATCACTGACGTCGCTTCCGTTTACTTGACTGGGCCCCTGCTGAGACAATGGCCCTACTCATCATCATCATGGCCAGCATTTACTGAGCGCTGATGACCCACCAAACACCGTTCTGAGAGTTTTCCGTGGTTCCGGCGAGCTCTCCAATCCTGCGAGGTCCGCAGACGATTCCTGGAAACCTACAAACAGCGATGGAGGAACAGAGAGATGCAGTAAATTGCTCGAGATTTCAGCGGGTGAGAGGTGGAGTGAGCCATGCTTCTGAAGGTATGAATGAAGGACGGATGGCCCAGCCAGGGACCACAGCCCTGTGTGTGAGTGAACGTCAGGACACACCGCTGTGCCGTGTTTGTCCTTGGGTCCACGTCCCCCGGCTCTCAGGAGCCTTTCAGTTTGCTTTGGTCTTCTGAATGTTTCCAGGCACGGGATGTTCAGCTCATTCTTCGAGAGCAGCTGAGCTGGACAAGGAAGGCCGCCTTCCCTAGAGCCCCTCTCCTTCCCCGTCTTTGCCTGTCCTGGTCACCAAACCCCATAACCCAGATGCAGCCTTAGCTCCCCCCATAGGGGACGGGAGCACCTGCGGCAGTAGGAGTCTTGTCAAGATGACCCCGGGTGCTAGCAGCAAGGGTGTGGGTGTCCCCATACTGCAATGTCTTCTGTCCACGAGACACTGAAGGGGCCTGGGAAAGCAAGAGTTCTTCCTGAGGACATGCTTTAGGGACAGGAATCTTCGTGCCCACCATGGAGAGGAGTTACCCTTTTGGCGTGGTGATTTTTTGAGCTTTCTTGCTGCGCTTAGGTTGAAGGTGCTGGGGAATGGGAGAGGCTTTCTTCTACTCTGCAGGATAATTACTTCAATTTCCCTCACTCACATGGATGTTTAATTTTATAACACTGCTATTGGGCCCAGAAAAAATCCCCCCAGAGCCCATTATTAACATCCTGAAAATGGAAAGCATAATCTCAGAACAAATAGCTAAAATAATATTGTGGCAGGGTTTTATTTTTGCGTTGTGAAGAGGGAACACGGAGCAGTTGTTCTCTCCGTTTTCTCCTGGAGTTCGGTGTGCCAGAACAAAGTGCTTTGGAAACAAAGGAAACTGAACTGAAGCAGGCAGGAGGGGCTTGGCAGTGGAGACTGCATTTCCTTCCAGGCTTTGGGTCATTATCATGCCCTTTCGAGGGGAAGCCCGGCCTCCTGCACCTTGTCTAGGTGTTCCCATGTGGGGCTGGGTCTGTGGATCGTCCCCCATCCGTTTTGCCTCTTGTGCCCGCAAGCCTAGAATTGGGCAGCTCAGCCATCCTGGAAAATGATCAACTTGTTTAGTTCATGGCTCTCTCAGCCACCCCTGGGCTGAACACCGCACCCACATTATCGAATTTTTCTGGACTTTTGGGCTGGCCCATGATTTGAGACCCCATTTCTTGGCATCCAGACTGGGGGTTTGGATTAGTCGTACCCCAGGGCCAGAGGAAGCTTGGTTCCCACACCACCCTGAAATTAGAGCCAATGACAGTGACCTTCCTGTCACCAGAGCCCCCTGGCTCTCAGCGCTGAATGGGTACCAACAGGCTCCACATCCATTGCTTTGTGGGTCACCGTGGGTTTGCTGCTGGCCTTCCCAGGCCTTCCTTTGTCCTAGGAGCATGTGGGTGCTCGGCTTGGCATCCATCCTGCAACCCCAGCCACCAGGGCAGGACCCCGGCGCTTGACGCATCACTGCCCTGAAGCCGCCCTAGCTTGGCAGTCATCTCGAAGTCATGCATTTATCAATTTATTGGTACAGGAAGCTCTCACTCTGAGACTTATTCAGAAACACGTCTTAAAACCATCATCCAGGAATGCAATTTAAATTTTAAATAAACGCACGAAACAGCGCACCGTGAACCACTCAACGATGTGGTGAGCTTAGGAACTGTGCGGGGGACCTTCGAAGGATGCAGAAGCCTGGGCAGAGGGACTGCCTGGGGTGTGGAGGCACAGAGAAAGAGTCGGGCCGACTGTGTCACAGAACTAATGCAGATTCCCGCCACGATGGTAAGTTCCATGGTATACACTAATACATTCGATGCCGAGTTAAAGGGTCCTCTCCCTCCTCTGCAGCGGCCCCTCCTCCCGCTCTCCCTTCCCCAAAGCCTCTTCTACGCACGCTTCAAGCTTTATTTCATCCACTTAATGCACTCTGCTCTGTGCTCAGGTACTTAAAATCTCCCATTACTATCACTCTGGCTCTTTTACGGCTTTTTTTATTTGCTCTATCATTTCACAGTCCAGTTGTTCTTTTCGGTCAGGTGGACTATAAAATACTCCGATAACAAGTTCACTCTAGGAGCCGAAGCCGGGCTCCATCCATAATGACCGCAGACTCTTCTAGGACTAGCGTGTCCCGAATCAGCACTTTCAAAAAGCTGCACGTTCCCTTCCTAACCAGAGAACTGGTTGGTCTTCCACACTCTTCTGTGGGCTGCTCTGAGGGTATCTCCTTTCATGAGAATAATTTTTCTTTTTAATAACCCAGCCTTTGTCACCCTTGCTTTTTAATTACCTCTCTTCTCTAAAGGTATTCGAACCTATTGCTGGGCATTTAATATTTTTCTCTCTATGTTGACATTCGTAAATATGATATAACGTCAGTGATCTAGCTTGCTCTGTGGAATGTCTTCATTGGCATGCTACCTTCGTCTGTACCTTCCCGGCACACCTTTATAGGTTCTGTACCCAGGTGGGGAGGGACAGTGGCCAAGAGCATCGCCCCAGGGGTTCAGTGGCCTGTGGGTCCACCTCAGGCCATCTGGTGGGTGACACTGAGCCTCTCTGAGCTCATTTCCCATTCCATCTCAGAAATGGGAATCATAGTAACAGCTCCTCCTGCCAGGATGATCCTGACGATAGAACGAGATGCCCATGTAAGCACCTTGTATGCGTAGGTCTTACCACCGTGGGTCAGATTGAAGGGTTTCTCTCCCCGGGGGCACATCTCACAGGTCAGTCCCATGTGATGCTCTTCTTGCCTCCATCTCAACCAGGAGTGGCCCAGCAAAATTCACAACCCACCATTGCTGCTGCCCGACCCAAGGCCAAACCTGCACCAGCCAGATGTGTCTGGGCTCTGGAGCGTGGGAGTGTGGGCATTCACTCACTCATTCAGACCCAGCATGACTTTTAGGTTTGTGTCCCTTCATTTCATTAATCCATTCATTAATCTTTAAAGTTTATTTTCTAAAAACATCTCCATGGTTTGTAAAATCAATAGAAATCTGGTATCAACCAGACCAAATTCCAGAGTATTATTCTTGCTATCTTTCTTTAAGATATTTTTAATTATCGGGGCACTTGGGGGGTTCAGTCGTTTAAGTGTCTTCCTTGGGCTCAAGTCCTGGGATTGAGCCCCATATCAGGCTCCCTGCTCAGGGGGGAGTCTGCTTCTTCCTCTCCCTCTGCCCCTCCCTTCCCACTCATGTTCTCTCTCTCACTCACTCTGTTCTCTCCCAAATAAAAAAATTAAAAAATCTTTTTTTTTTTAAAGATTTTATTTATTTATTTGAGAGAGAGAGACAGGGAGAGAGAGCATGAGCGAGGAGAAGGTCAGAGAGCGAAGCAGACTCCCCATGGAGCTGGGAGCCTGATGTGGGACTCGATCCCGGGACTCTAGGATCACGCCCTGAGCTGAAGGCAGTCGTCCAACCAACTGAGCCACCCAGGCGTCCCAAAAAATTAAAAAATCTTTAAAAATGTTTTAAAAATTACACATTAACTGTACACAAGGTGTAGGAGGCCAAAAGCGAGGTGTAGGGCAAGTACTCTGCATTTGTAAAACCTTGCAAGGTGGGTGTTATTTTCACCCATTTAAGGATAAGGAAAACCAGGGCCCGGAGAAACGGAAAGTCCTTGCAAGGTCAGGAAGCTGGAAAGCAGCAAGATGGGATGCAGGCTTAAGCTTGCCTACTGCCTACCACCTCCCAAATCTGCTGTGCAGGGAGAGGTCTGCCTCTCTCACCGGCCATGATCCCTCTTGGTTTCACTTGGGCTGGCCCCTCACTTCCCACAGCTACCTGGAGTCCTGAGACCATGGGTCAGAATGTGCTAGTGGATCCGAGCAGAGCGTTGGAGAGCCTGGAGGGCCAGTTCTGGGTATGATGGGTGGAGTATTTATTATCTGCAATCATTCTTCACATCGAACTCCTGCCATGTTGATTATCGACTGGAACGGAATATGGCTCTATCTAATAACAGCAGTACATTCCTATCACATAAATCTCATTTTGCATAAGATTTGGGGAATTTTTCCTCTCAACTCATCCAACTAAGAATAATAACCGAAAAGGGAAATGATTTTCTCTTCCATCTTATTTTTCTCCCAGATATACAGTGTCCTTTTCCAAATGGAAAGCACCTTGAAAATAATGAATGAATTTATCAGTAGGACATGAAATCTTCTTATTATCTCAGGTAAGTATATTTATTTATAAGGGACCTCCATCCATCTCCAAAACTGTTGGAGGTGATTTATGGTAACAAATATACAGACGCCAAGATCATATCACAAGTAAAAAAAAAAATGTAAAGACTGTCCATGTGGAGAGGGACATAGATACTCAGCCCCATGAGAGCCTCCTGAAAGTGAGGTCCAGTGGTGATGGATCATTGTGGTGATGGATCATTACGGTGCCGGTCATTGCACCTGCCACTTGCTAACACATACTCTGTCCCAGTTGCTTCATATACGCTATTTCACTGAAGCCCTCCAGCCAGCTCGCGGGTGGGTGTTTCTGTCCCTGGTTTCAGGATGGCGTGTCCATCCAGTGGTGACAGTAATTTGCCTGGTCCCTCAACTTCTGAAGGCCAAAGAATGTTCTGACTGTGGGATTGGCTTATACAAGCTTCACAAAACTCTCCTCTGTCCCCCACATTCCAGAAACTCAGCCTTTCCAGACTCCACTTCTTGGACCACTTGATCCTTCCTCTGCCTGTTCCTTCTGGCTACCACATCTCCTGGGATCCCTTGTTTATCTTCTGTCCACTCCTCTGCCTTGCCATTTTTGGAGGCTGCCACACTTCCTGTTCTGGCCTGAGATAAAGCTAGCATTGTCTCATTTGGCTATGGGACGGTTCTGTCTAGCACTTCAATGCCTCTTCTGAGCTGACCTGATTCTCAGCACCCAGACTACCCTCCTGTTGGCCTCCATCGCCCCGAGTAGGCCTTGGTCTTAACCCACCACCCAGCCATAGCCTTACCTTATTCCATGTATCTCCCCAAACCCTCAATCATATGTTGAAATACTAACACCCTATGGGATGGTATTAGGAGGAGGGCCTTTGGGAGGTGATTAGGTCAGGAGAGTAGAGCCCTCATGAATGGGATCAGTACACTTACAAAAGAGACCCCAGAGAGACCTCTCACCCTCTTGGCCATGTAAAGATACAACAAGAAGATGGCAGTCTGCAACCTGGAAAAGGGTCTCACCAGAGCCCGACTGTGCTAGCCCCCTGATCTTGGACTTAGTCTCCAGAGCTTTGAGAGATAAATTTGTTTTTTGTTTCTTGTCTTTTTTTTTTTTTTTTTTAGAGATTTATTTATTTATTTAGAGAAAGAGAGACAGCCTGCATGTGCACACACAAGTGGTGGGGTGGGGGAGAGGCAGAGGGAGAGGCAGAGACTCTCAGGTAGATTCCCCAAAGAGCGCAGAGCCGGATGCAGGGCTCAATCCCGCAACCCTGAGATCATGCCCTGAACCAGAATCAAGAGTCGGGCACTTAGCCAACTGAGCCACGTAGTCCCCCCACATTTCTGTTGTTTATAAACCACTCAGTCTGTGGTGTTCTACTACAGCAGATCCAGCTGACACACTGTCCATCCCTCCCCCTTTCCATGGGACCACCAGCTCTCCACCATTGCCCCTGGAGGACTTGCTTATTGGGACATAACAGAACATGGATTGAATGACTGAGTAAATCACTAAGAGAGGGAATAGATGGGCAGAAA
This sequence comes from Neogale vison, assembly GCF_020171115.1. Classification (NCBI taxonomy): domain Eukaryota; kingdom Metazoa; phylum Chordata; class Mammalia; order Carnivora; family Mustelidae; genus Neogale; species Neogale vison. Next base: position 233,863,055 of record NC_058092.1, read on the forward strand.
TCTTGGGCTCTGCCTAGGAGGGCACAGCCAACACCCAAGTTCACGCCTAGCCCAAGGTTGTCAGTCTCTAAGGTTTGGGCTTTTTTCTCTGCACCCTGGCCCCCTTGGCATGCCGTGAGCTCTTGGGCCGCCCATAGACCCACGCAGCTCCAGGTGTGTTGCACAGGTCTCCGTCCACCCTAGATCCCACGGGGCTGGTGTCTCCTAGAGCAGAGCGAAGTGACAGCCCTACCCTCCCTTTGCTACCTCCATGCTTCGCAAAGCCTCCATGGCAGCAGAGAAGTCTAACCCCTGCCATTCCAGAAGGCTGGCCATGCCCCAGTGCCCTCATTCCTACCAACGGACCTATCCGCTGAGCTTCCGCCAGCCGGTCCTCTCCGGAAGGCCGCAGGGCTCAGAACAGGACCGACCTTGGCTCTCCTCAAGTTTCAGAGCTGTCTTTCCCCTGGAAAGTGATGGAGTATTCCCTGAGAGTCACACTTGGCTTCCTTATAATGCCCATTCAATACATTGTTTTGATGGAAACATCACAAATCTATTTTATGAAAGCCAATGATATTTGCACCCAAGAATTCAATAATAGGACATGAAACTCAGGGAAAGAAATAATCAAATTGTCCATCCAGAGTGGAGTTAAAATTGTCATAAACATTGATCCTTCGTTGCAGGGAACAGAAATAATAAACAGTTGCTGAAATGGCATCGCTGCAGAGATTTCATTCTCTAATTGTCAAAAAGCATTAAACATCAACTATTTATTTTGCAGGAGAAGAAGCAAAAACAGACTTCAGTGCATCCCTTCACCAGAGGTTGTCCCTAATTGTCATGCATAGATTGCAACAGAGGTTACTGAGAAAAATTGTTTGCATTTATTAATCAAAAGGAGTCAAAGGCACACAAGATATCATCAAGGCTCCCTTGTGCTGGGGGGAGGCTGACAACTAACATTCCTGATGAAGTGTTTGCAGAGTGTTTGCAAGCTGTTCAGAGCCTTTTTTCTTTGCAGGTGCAAACCTTTCCATCGGAAACATCAAAGAAACAATTGAAAATTAAACATAGTAAACATCACGAAACAGGTTTCAATCTTCCATTTTTTAAGACAATGGGAGAGGTATAATTAATTTCAAAGCAATATTTGTGTTCTTTCGAAATTCATTTGTGCACATTAGCTTTTCAGTAGTTGTGTATGAAGCTCTGTCGCTCCTCTCTTTTGCCCCTTTTGTTTTTTAAAAATAAGAAAGTTGAACTACCCCCGAGATGTCTTTTGCTCCCAAGCATCCATGCATAGATAATTCTCTTGCTCGGCCTGTTTGATCAGTAGAATAAGTCAGAACTGCTCCGGTAAAGTCGGCAGTAGGAAAATAGATTAAGGGAAAAAGACCTCCTTTCTGGTAGTGGTGAGAACTTCAGAAGCAAACACAGCCTCCCTGACTTTTGCTACTGAATAATGTATTTTAATGTACTCATTGTAGGTATCTTTTAATATGTTGGTTTTCTTTAATTGCTCTCCCCGCCTTCACACCATTTGGTTTTAAACTCATTTCCACGCAAAATAAATGAAATGAAAATATAGCCAGCATGTATTATTTGTGTTTGAGCTAAATGTTAGAAGCATGTTTTTTTTTTTATACTTTGTTTTTAACTGGTACCTGACTTTTGGACATTATATTCAACGAGTTATATTTTCCTGCATCATCTGAGCTACATACTAATAACCTCTTCCCTTAAGGTCTATTAATTTTATACATCCTGGACAGGAGATCGACTGTCTCAAAGAGTATGCAAGGTCACTCACGTTAATAAAAATATAACCTTTTATTGTGCTCCATAAAATGGCACAATGTAACATAAATTCTGCATGGGTATTTTTAGTAAATAATAATGCTAAAGCTTTTGATTGAAAATATTTATTGAGTTACTTGTTATTTTGTCTATTATTCAAGTATAATATATATAGTTATTTTATTTGTATTTAAAAACCCTTGGGGCGCCTGGATGGCTCAGTGGGTTAAAGCCTCTGCCTTTGGCTTGGGTCATGATCCCAGGGTCCTGGGATCGAGCACTACATTGGGCTCTCTGCTCAGTGGGGAGCGTGCTTCCTCCTCTTGCTCTGCCTACCTCTCTGCCTACTTGTGATCTGTCTGTCAAATAAATAAATAAAATCTTAAAAAAAAAATAAAAAAATAAAAGCCCTTAATTTATGTGGGTCCAGTGGGTGGCGAATGGAATATTTGCTAGAGAAAATTCAGTATGGACTCCTCCCTCCAAATGGGCCTTAACCTAGGACTGGGGTTTGCCTTGAGCTATATTTGAAGCTTGTTCTGTACACATCAGGTACAACAGGTCAGGTATGGCCTGCCATTTTCACAGGTATTTATGGAATGTCTATTGAAATGTGCTCATGAATATCACTTCCCTGCTCTGCTGTAGCATCTCCTCTTCCAAAAGTAAGTCCTAATGAGCAATAATTTATTTTAAAATCATTGTTGACCTTACAGTGTTTTCAAAAAGCTGTAACTGGAAATCCATAAATAGTTTATTTGACTGACTTGAAAGCAACAATACAGGACTGCTCCTGTGTCCCCCCCAGCTCAGCACTGAAATGGCAGGAAGAACTGACACAGCAAAAATACAAAGTGTCACCCAACTGAGAACCACCGAGAAAGTCCATAGATTGCCTGCACCAACAGCTGCAGCCGTGAAGACACACAGCCATATGTATGTGGTTCCTTGGCTTCCTCTCTCGATTTGGGGATGTGTTATTGTCTCTCAGATCCTACCTCTCTGCTGGATCTCAGTTACAGAGATCCCAGTGACCACCAGCAGAGCTAGTGAGCAGCCCAGCAGGCTCGTGGTTGAACTTCATACGCAAGGGAAAGAGAAGAAGGGTTCAGTTCGAGACAAATCCACCTCTCCTTGCTTTAACTCTGGTCTGTTTCTTTTGGTTGAGAATGCAGCCGGATCTGAAGGAGGATAAGCCACGGTGTCTGTCATTAAGCCAGGATGAGAAGTTTCAGGCTTCTCCACCTTACTGAGAAAGGCAATGACTTTGAGACTTTTCTTCTTCAAAAAGCAGCCACAAGGTTTGCATTTTCCCAAGAGTGGTATGAAAATGCCCTCTAATTCCTTTATTGCTTCTGCTCTCCCCGTTGTGATCTTTTTAACATGAGCCCCCGTTTTGTTCAAACAGCACAAAGAAAGCAGAGAAAATCAGCCACAGAACCGAAACGCCATTTTTTTTTAAAGCTTACTTTATCACTTTATTATAACGTCTGACCGCGAGCCATGCTAACTTCTCAGATAAGGGAAAGCCAGGGTCTTAGAAAAACGAGGACAAACCTAAAAGAGAAATCTTCAAAAGAGTAATTTTTCATGCCTGGAGGGCTCCCTTCAGGTGTGTGTCACCCGCGAGTCACCTGCCTGAGGGCTCAGGTACTCCTCTCGCTAACTCCGTGGGCTCCTCCGACTCAGGCCACTTACATCTTCACCCGATGTCATGTGGAAACATCTGACAAGGTCCCTTGGAACAGCCCCGGTTTCCGCGTCAGCCTCTCTGCAGCCAGCGGCTGTTAGAGAAAGTGCTCAAGTGCCCGGGTAATTGACCTGTCCAGGACGACCTGCGTGCGGGAGGCACTCGGGAGGGGCGGCTGGAAGGGCATCTCCATCCCGCCAGGCTCCCCAGACAATCGGGTGTGCAGCCTCCCCGGGCCCTGCGCCCAAGGTTAAGTTGAGGGTGGCTCCGTTTATGTGCTCGGTCAATCACTTCAATGCCTTCTTTTCAAAGACTCCTTCAGAGAGGAGAGAAGTGGTTCTGCTCAGATGTAGGGTCTAAGTGTCCTCCCTGAGAAACGCTGCATTTTTCTTCCAAGAGCCCAAGGCCCCGTGTGGATGGAAACATACAAATTCCATTTTCCATGGAGCACGGTGATTTGAACCGTGATGAAAAGTTAAAGTGTAGAGCGTCCCCCCAAAATGTCATAGGCCTACTGAGACTTGAGAATGATTACATTCTGGAGAGATTAAAATTTCTATTCAAGTCAAATTAAAAAACACAGAATTGCTCCCTTTTCATGGTTCTAAGATGATTTGCCACGTGACCAAGGGGGACTATGTTCATCCCTTCATTTTGTAGCAAATAGTTATTGATTCCCCACTGTGTCACAAGTCCTGGGATAATTTCTAGATGTAAAGATAAAAATACAGGGGCTGTCTTCTACTTTTTTAAAGAAGATTTTTAAAGTTTTATTTATTTATTATTTATTTATTTGAAAGAGGGAGGAGGGAGGAGCAGAGGGAGAGGGACAAGCCGAATCTGCACTGAGCATAGAGCCTGAAACGGGGCTCAATGGCATGACCCTGAGATCATGACCTCAGCTGAAATCAAGAGTCAGATGCTCAACCGACTGAGCCACTCTGGCACCCCTAAGCTCCTTCTTCTTAAGTGGCGTATGTCTCCGTGGGGAGATGAATAGACCAGCAGGAGGACATTCATTTACAAGCATCACTGAGCAGGTAAGGCACTGGGGACCGCACTGGATGACTTGGACCATGTCTGTATCCATGGGGCACAGATGTCCTGCAGGAGACACAGACATGAGACAAAGGATCATATAGTTATTTACTGATGACTGTGGCTGGGGCGGTGAGCCCGTGGTACAGGATGTCATTCCTAGTGCAAGGAGCCAGAGGATGCTTTGTGAAATGATGACACACGTGAGAGCCACAGAGCCACCAAAGAAAAAAAAATTAAGAATTATATTTGAAAAAAAAGTGGCCATTGTGTGAAAAATCAGAACTTTACTGTCTGTACATTTCTTGTGTGGTTTAGTGTTATCTTTGTGTTTCTTTCCATTTTGCAAGCACGCACCACCAGCGTTCCAGGGTTTTAAGCTTCTGAAAGTCTTGCTCTGGTTCTGGGCTGGTCCTGAGCAGAGACCAGAGAAGAAACAGCCCCAGGGACCAACTCAAGGATTCTGAGCATCGCTCTGGGGACAAGAGAGTTTTAGGTAGCCAAGTGGTCTGTCAGATTTGCATTTCTGAGACCCCTTTCTGTTTGGTATGTTTGGGGAAGGTGGGGTGGGAGAGGGGTGGAAATGCAAGGAGACTGGTGAGCTGGCTTCACAAAAAGTCATAATAATTAACTACTGTTTACTGAATACTTCCTCTAGAAATGGTCCAGGGAGAGCCAACAGGAAGGGCTGCTCAGTGCTGGCAGGAAAAGGTCCAGGGGGCAGGCACAGGCAGGAGGCACTTCTCGGTTTGAAGAAAATAATTAGCTGTTTTTGCAAGGCAGACTGTCTGAGGCAGAACTTTCTAGGCAGAGGGAGAAGGGTGTGAGCTGGAGGCATCGTGCGGATGGGAGGGGACTGGGGATGGCAGTGCAGGGGGGACCTGGGGGAACCAAGGTCCTGGGATCAAGCCCCACCCCGGGCTCCCTGCTCAGTGGAAAGCCCGCTTCTCCCTCTCCCTCTGCCCCTCCCCCTGCTTGTGTGCTCTCTCTCACTCATTCGCTCTATCTCAAATAAATAAATAAAATCTTAAAAAAAAAAAAAAGAATGTGAAGGTCAGCCCTGCAGTTGGGCAGACTAAGATGTTCCCAGTGAAATATAAGCCGTGTTTTTAACATCACGACAATATTGCATTCCTGAATTTTCTATCTTTGGCCATATTTGAGCCCAGAGAAGACTTCTGTGTGATGATTCTAGGGGATTGCTGCTCTCTTGCTAATGACAGGCCACCCCCCCACTTCAGTCCACCCACCTCTAAACAAGGATTAATAAGATACCAATTGCTGATCTGTCCCCCAATCTTCACCGTATCCAACTGGAGCTGGTCTCCTTTCCCCCAATCCCTCCTTAGACCATCGAGCGTGAACTCCCCTCTTCCTGTTGAGATAATCCCGAAGTTCCTGGGGATACATCCTCCCTGGTTGCATCAAGCTAACAGACCTAGACCTAGTGCTGCTGACTGCAGGAGCGTCCTTGGTCTCAGGCCGGTGGCTCCTACATCCTCAATGCGCGAACGCTGAGGAGCGGGACATCCGTGGGGCCTGGGGGCTGGCCAGCCAGTCTCAGCTCCAGTTCTATGACCGGCCAGCTGGAGAGCTTTTGGAGAGTTACATGAGCTCTCTAAATTTCAGCCTCCCCATCCATAAAATGGGGATGATACCACCTTCCACCTGGGGTTGTTAACGAGGGCAAAATGCTGGAACGCACTGACCGAGCTCTGCCTGCGGCGCACAGCGAGGACGCCACGCCTGGGAAGGAGGACATCAGGCTTCGAGCTTCTTCATACGTCTGGTGGCCGTGAAACAAGGCTCTACACAGTAAACAAAATTGGGATTTTTCCAAACATTAGTTTAGAGAATGTATGAATGGAATCTTCTGGGAGTCTAGGCACCCTTCACCCCGAAAGCCTTACTCTTTCGACCAATACAAAAAAGACAGGTTCGTAACTGATAGAAAGGGGGTGCTCATGTCGAGCGTGGGAGGCTAACGCTAAACCTTAAGACCACGTCTTTTTTTTTTTTTTCAGATGGCTGAATTCCTGCGTGATCAATTACTACTGTCTGAAAACCCTTCCAGATGATCCTGTGCACCTTCCAGTACGTGCCTCAGAAGAACTTACCTCCACGGCAATGCGTACGGCACAACCAATTTATGTGAGCTCAGTGGGAGCTGACACCGGCCCAAATTCTCCAGCCCCCGCTCCCCTCACCCAAAGCAGAAGTCTGTGCCATGTGGAGTATCAAGATTGTTGGGTCTGATGAATGGACTGCACTGACCCCCCCCGGATTTGGTGGGTTTCTCAGCCCATAAAAAGCTGATATGTTGAGAAGGGGCCCGTCTCCTCTTGTCCAACGTGTGACAGACTCACCGCTTCTTGGAAGAAAGTCTGTTATGGACTGAATGTGTTTCTCCCCCAACCGCCCCAAATTCATACAGTGAAACCTGACCCTCAGTGTGATGGGGGTGGGAGGTGGGGTTCTGGGGAGGTAATGAGGTCACCTAATCACTGATGGGAATAGTGCCCTTCTGAGAGGGACTCCCGAGAGGCCCCTCACCCCTTCTGCCGCGGGAGGACACAGCAAAACGTCATCGATGATCCCGGAAGCAAGTTCTCACCAGTGACTCTGCGGGTGCCTTGGTCTTGCTTGGACTTTCCAGCCACACTAACTGTGAGAAATAAATACCGTTTATTTTATAAGCCCCTGGTCTGTGGTACTGTGTTAGAGCAGCCTGAACGGAGTCTCCTCCAGAATCAAGAGCCAGCAGAGGTAGTTTTACTTATTTTTAGTTCTTCACTTTTTTTTTTTTTAAATGTATTTATTCCAGAGAGAGAGAGAGAGAGAGAGGGAGAGAGAACGAGCAGCAGGAGGGGCAAAGGGGGAGAGAACCTCCCGCAGACTCCCTGCCAGGTGCGGAGCCTGACACAGGCCTGCGTCCCGCAACGCCGGGATCACAGCCGCAGCTGAAACCAAGAGTCAGACGCTCAACTGACTGAGCCAACCAGGCTCCCCCTGAGGTTGTTCTAAAAACAAGTTGGCATCCTGTCCCTGTTTTACCCCATATTTTTTTTAAAGATTTTATTTATTTATTTGACAGAAAGAGATCACAAGTAGGCAGAGAGAAAGAGAGAGGAGGAAGCAGGCTCCCTGCTGAGCAGAGAGCCCGATGCGGGACTCGATCCCAGGACCCTGAGATCATGACCTGAGCCGAAGGCAGCGGCTTAACCCACTGAGCCACCCAGGCACCCTGTTTTACCCCATATTAAGTTATAATTGAAATACCCAGTGACATTATCCACTGAAATTCACCCGCAAGGATATCGTGTCCTTCAGCAGCCTCCGACCTCTTCCAGACTTTTCGCCGCATGCTACCCTGTTGGGGCGCATGTGTCTGAGCAACAAAGTACTGGAGCCCCAGAGATCCAAAACCATTTCAACTGAGTTCTAACGCGCATGACACAGCTTCTCCGAAGTGAAGTCCTGGACACAAAAAGGCAGTTTACAAACACCAGCGTTGGAGGCAGAGAGAGAAAATGCTGGAATATGCCTGTGGGCTAAATTCCAAAGAGACTGTTTTGCAAAAGGTGCTGTTGTTTCCAGATTCCCATTTGTTCCCTCAGGACATATTTCTGGAATAAAATGTATTATTTCTTTTATCACAAAGTAAGTCAGTCGTTATGGAAGATTTGAAATAGGCAGTAAAATAGAAAAAGAAGGGAAAACACGTAATTCCGGTGTGGAGAGTTTTCCCCACTACCTTTTCTCAATTTTCCTCCACAATTAATATTTTATTGTGTGTGCAGGTTTGCATTTTCAATGAATATCATCAGATATGATTTTATTCTATTTAGTAATTTTCATGAATATCGTTTTATACATTTCTAAACACTCCTTCGAGCTGCTGCTCCTTGGTCTACCTGAGCACTCCCCTATTGCTTCAGACTTGGGTTGCCAACTGTTTCTTTCTGATTCAACTTACACAGCAACTTGCTTGTGCATCAAGGGGTTTGATACATGTATTTTAAGTTGTTTGCTTGATTCAAGGATGAGGTGTAGGGTTCCTGGGTTTCAAAGGGAGTGAGATTTCAGGGCTCTGGAGACTTCTGGGCCAGTGGCAGGAGCTGTATCTCATAAATCACTAACCATAGACAGAAGCACATTGTCACATCGAGCCCCTGATGGGGTTCACCGCTGGGTTGGGTCCCCCCACGGAGAGCCTGTGCTCAACGCTGTGGGCGGAAGAAATTTGATGGCACACTTCTTGACCTCAAGCAGCACTTCCTCTACCTGCCGGGGGTCACCGATAGAGGGTTTGTGCACAGTCGGTTGCCTTCCTTGTGCCCATTCTTTCCTCTGGGGCTGGTTCTCTCCCGCTGTCCCCTGCACCCCCATCTGACTCTTGATCCGTTCTATGTCATTCTTTGCTCTGTGGCCCAAGGGTCTGACCTCTGGGGACTGCACTGCCCGGGCGCCCTGCCCCCTGATCTGGGGTTGGGTCCATGCATAGCAGGGACAGATTAGAGAGTGGTAGAGGGAGGAGAGGTCGCACCCCACCACCCACCCCGTCGGCAGTTCTGGTGGCTTCTGTGCTTGCCGCTGCTGTTGAAGGTCCCGCTTCCAAGCTCTTGCCGGGCCCAGGCAGCAGCAGTTTTCCCCTTCGCCCGGTCAGCACCAGGGGTGGGAATGGCTTTCTACCACAGCTAGTCCCTGCATGCTTGGCCATGTACCATCTCTGCAAAGAGTACCTTCATGAAGCTCTCCTCCAGCGGACTCCTCTGACTTTTTCATCTGTTTCCTCGGGGCGGATATGCCTCCTCCCCCAGCTCAGAGTCATGGGACCGTCCAATCACCCACCTGCCGGGCCAGTCACTAACTCCGGTGACACGGAGCTGCCTGCTCACCCCAGACCAGCAGCTGAGCTGCTGAAATGAAGTGAGTTCTACCGTCAAAATCAGCACATAACACGGTGTGATGATCCTTCCAAACATCCTCAGCATGGCCCCTTTCCTCTTCTCAAAATAGCCATTCTGTTCCTTCCCTCCTTCCCCAGGCCCTCGCCACCCTTCCCCATCCACCATCAGCATTTGCTTGTCACTATCTGCCTCCTCCGCGACTCTGGCCTTGGCCACCGACGCCCTCCCAAGTGTTGACCATATTCTGCCCCCACAGACATTCCTTCTGTTCCCCAAATACATGAAGTTCCTAACTGGACGCCCTCCTGGGCCCCTCGGCCCATGCACCCAGCTCCTTGCTGTGGCCCCCGTGCTCTGAGCCTCCCCTCTTATGTTCGGAGAGCAGTGACCTTGCTTCTGGGCAAAGCAAAGCCCCACCTCGTGTCCTGCCTTTCAGCCCCCGGGCCCGGCCGCATGACCCCGCGCCTTCAGCAGCTCCTGTCCCTCTCCGCTCAGGCTCACGTCTGGGAGCACGACCGCAGCTCGAACATCTACCGTTGTAGACTCCACCGCCCGGACCCCAGCGCCCGGCTCTCCAGACCCCCTGTTCTGCTCTTGGAGGTATTGGCCCGTGTCTTGACTTCCTCCTGTGCCCTCCTCTTCCCCGCCATCTCCCCACCTGGACCCCCGCCCCAGCGTCCCCTACACTGCTCTCAGCAGTCGCCAGCAGCCCTCCAAGCTGCCCCACACAGTGGTCCTCCCCCGTCTTCACTTCATCGAACCTGTTAGCCGCGTCCGAGAGTTAACCGCTCCCGCCTTGAAAGTTTTTTTCTTCTGGTCTTGGCTTCCAGCTTGTCTCCCTCCCGGGCGGCTTTCTTCCCAGTTTGCACCTCTGGCCTCTCCTCCTCCACTAGGGGCTAAGTGTGTGGGGAGGCCGGTCTCTGCAAGCTGCCCCTTTACCTTTATCTGTGTCCCCCTCTTACTAATTTCATTCAGTCTCTTAGCTCTCAGTGCTACTCGGGGGCTGATGAGACCCCGTTTCTGGGTCCAGGCCCCGCCTCTCCCTTGGATTCATGCCACAAGCTGTTCACCGAGCATCTCCAGGCACCTCAAACGTCATCCGGCCAAACAAAACTCTTGGTTTGTCACCTGCCCTTCCTCACCTGGCACAGTCGTGAGCTGGGGAGGAGACGTGGGCGTTCTTCTCCAGCCTGTCTCCCAGCAAGAGCTTGCTCCGCCGGCCACCAGTGGCTCGGACTGGACCCCCTTCACTTATTCTCGATTCCTCTTTTGTCTGCCACTCCCATGCAGGGGGCTCCGGCTCCAAACTGCTCCTGCGTCCGCTCACATGGCTCCGTCTCGCTGCTCTCACCTCATCCAGGATGTCTTCATTTCTGGCACCCTTTGAGACAGTCAACCCCCTCACCAGTCCCCCACCCCCACCCCATGTCCATTACAACAGAGTGGCTCGGGGCATTCTTCAAAAACCTTGCTGTGTCATTGCCATGTGTTGAACTCTCCACCAAACGAAGCCCCCCGCACTGAGAATGAAATTCACACCTAGAGTTTGGCCAACAAGACCTGACCTGTGCTGCCAACACTGCCCCACCCGCTGGCCAGCTACCTATGCTCTCCCCCTTGCTGCCCACATTCTAGAACTACACCTCTCTTCTCTTCCTCAAGCATTAAGCTCCTGGCTGTCTCGCGTCCCCCGCCTCGTGTTCCCCCTACTGGGAATGTGCAGCCCTCTGAACGTCTCAGGGCTGGCTCCTTCCCGCTGTTGAGATGACAGATTAGAGGTCACCTCTTCCCTGAGGCCCTCCCTGACCAGCTCACCTCGTCCTGCCTCTGTTCTCCTACCCAGTGCATTTTCTGTATGGTACTTAGCACCTGACCTGACCTCACTCACTTTGTTTGTTGCCTTGCCTGTCCTCTCCTGCCCCACTAGGCCATATGCTCCAGAGAGTGGAGATTTGTTTTCTTTATTCACAGCTAGGTTTCCATCCAGAACAGTGCTTGGCAGATAGTATGTGCCTAAAACCATGTGTTCCATAGCATAGGAATTCAGCAGTCGTATAAGGAACAGTAACCATAACTGAAACAACTACAGCACGTGGGAGGTTAAAACATGGGCTCTACGCCCTGGACAGGAGCACAGGTACCCTTCAACTCTGAGCCAGCTCTCTCATACAAGGCTCTCAGTGAGTCTGGGACGTAGAGGCTGTTATTCCTCTTTTACAGGTGAGGAAACTGAGGCTCATAAAGCTTGAGTGACTTGCCCAGGGTCACCCAGGGAAGAGGAGGGACAGCCCTGGCCTTGGCAGTACTACTGGGCTATGGCCCATGTCCAGGTCTGGCCTGGGATGCCTGTGACATCACAACTATTAGATGTCTATCACTCCCTGGTAATTAATTTTATGACAAGTTGGCTGAGCCACGATGACTAGATATCAAGTCAAACATTATTCTGGATGTTTCAGTGGATGTGTTTTTCAGATGAGATTGGTATTTAAATCAGAAGACTTTGAAGAAAACATTGCTCTCCATCATGTGGTGGGTCTCTTCCCCTCAGCTGTAGGCCTTAATAGAACAAAGGCTGACCTCCCCTGACCAAGAGACTGCATTTGGACTCCATCTACAAATCCTCTCTGAGTCTCCAGCTTGCTGGCCTACCCATTCTGGATGGAAATGAATTCAAACTACTGGTTTCTAGGACTTCAGCATTCTTTCCACTGGGCCACAGTCCTTCCTAGACAAAAAGGAAGAAATGGGCACATGAGCAAGAGAGATATAAAGACACATAGAGGTTCAAAGAGTGAATCCATGTTGCGGTGGTGGAAGTGATCGGTACCAGGCTCCAACCTTCTGGGGACCCAATCTGCCGGTCAAGTTCCTGATGAGACTTTCTGGGCCCGCTGAGGGCTGATGGTGTTGATTTCTGGCAGGGTTGCAAGTGGGTAAAAAAATCTTGCTAAAACCCTGAACATTTTAAAACTAAATTATGAGTTGATGAAATCTGACATCCTAATGTCCTTTGATTTCCCAGCACAACACGTGAAGCCTCCTCTGTGGACGCTAACATTCAGATAAAACCTGATCCTGAGTCAGGCAAAAAAGGGCTTTGATGAGGTTGTTGTCACTCAAATTCCCACGTGGTGTCTATGAAGATACGGCCCAGAGGCACTTTGTTGAGAAGTTTGGAGAACTTAATCCAAACAGTAACTCAAGCCCTTAATGTGCTATTACGTCCAAAAATGCTTTTAAATTGCCATGTTTTTAATAGAAAGATGAAAACAGAGATATTTTATTAAATATTTATCTCATTAATAAACACAAGATAATCACTGCTTTTTATTTTGAATTAACTTTCCCATTTGGGTTCAATACACATTTCATAGACATATTCTTTTCTCTTGATGTGAGGGAACTTAATTACAAAAGCACAATTGGACTTCTACTCTGTATGAAAATGAAGCAAACGAAATTGCTTTTTTTCCCCACAAAGGTTGTTGTTACGAAGAAACACAATTGAATATGACAGTTCTCTGTTACCCAGGAATTGTTTTTGGATGAAGTTTGGGGATTATGTGCAATTATACAACAGTAAATTTTCCATGACCATTCATGTTCAAGGACTTATTTTAAAAATAAAATAAAAGCCTAAATACAGAATAAAAAGAACCACGGTAGCAAGTGTTCTTTACACCTCTGTTACAGCGGTAAACAGATAGTGTTATATTTGTGTATTGGAAATCAGTATTACAAAAAATTCGCAACGGGAAGTAGTTTGTTAGAAAACCATATCAGCAAGGCAAGGCATCTTTTTATCCCTCCTTTTCTGTGCTCCAAATATCCACTCTACCTCCCTGTTACGTAGTTCCTTCTTCCTCTCTCTCTCTGGCAAGATGAGACAAAGTGAAAGACGAGTGAGGATGGCAACGGGCAGATCGGCACAGCGGGGGGCCTGGGGATGGATGGATGTGACTGGCTCCTGGCTTGCTATCCCAGTTCCCAGAATATAAGTTTGCGATGGCTTCCCCCAGCAAGGCGTGGCCCATGAACACTGCCTATAGCCTTGAGGGCTAGGGACTGCACAGTGGCAGCAGGTGGGCGGAAGGGAGGTGGAAAAAATTCACACAGACAGCAGTGAGATGGGAGCCCTTGGAGTTGTCCTATGTGGTGGTACACTCTATCCCCTGAACCAGCCCCTCCAGAGGCAGGGCTTTATCCCATCCCTCTGGCTGGCCTCTGGGACATGGCCTTGTGGCTCCTTCTCTCCAATGACCCCCAATCTACCAGGGATCCTTCAGAGCATCCAGCCCTAGAGCTCCCTGCAGCTGGGTTGAACTCTGTGTTTCTGCAGCTCCTGAGTCAAGGTGTTTGTACCTCCACTGCTTTGGTTGGCTCAAGGATCTCTGACAAGATTTCTGACTCAGTTTTCCTACTTAGTGATAGTGGGCTACCCTCCTCCACAGTCCAGTTCATCCTTCTAGGGTGGAACCGCAGCCCACTGCCTCATCTAACTCTTGCTAAACTCTTTCCACGGGGGCTGAATCCTGCCCTAATCCTACCCTTGAGCTTATCGCCAGATGTTCTGCAACAATGACTACTCTGCCTCTTGGACTTCGAATTTGTCTCTGGATCCCATCATCCTGGCTAGATACCCAAAGATTCCACAATCTGGGAGGAGTGAGAATGGTTGTCCTCTCAGACACACTGTTTGGGGTTGCCTGGCTGTTATCTTTATGTGTCCTCCCCAAGCTCCCTTCTCCCCAGGGTGACTGGGCTCCTATGACCTCGGCTTGGTCTCCCTCTGGGAAGTAAGCAGGTCTCCAGCCAACCCTGTATGCCACTCCATTTCCAACAAGTGTCCCTTGAGGAATATTTCAGGAAATAAATTTATCTGATCACTACAGGCAGTGATCAAAGAAAACTAATTCCACTGTGTATGTTACAACAACATTAGTGAAAGAAGTCAAGAATATAGCCTCAGAAGGAGCATAAAGTATGCAATAAAGGCCAATACATAATTAATGAATATCATGTCTCTAACAGTGTTCTGCAAAACTAAGCACACAATGTGTAATTATTCCTCACATCATCATAAAATAGGGGGTGGGCAGATGCTGGTTGCCTCTTATAAATAAGGAAACCAGAGAAAAAAACAAACAATTTTCCCAAAGGAAGCCCAATAGACAGTAGAAATGAAACCCAATAATCTTGAAACACAGTTGTGTCGCACTTAACATGTCAGTATGAATCTCCATCTCAAATTTCCAGTGTTCTGAGGCAGTCACTTGGTGTATCTGTTTTACGGCATCTGCTGTGCAGAATCCCCATGTAGCCACAAGTTCCAACCAGTTTGGGAGTCACACAAGGAAACCAGTCCATTGACTGACAAATGGCCCCATGGTATGATGGGTAAGAGCATGGAATCTATGTCATGTCGCTTCTGTGCCAATCCCACTTCTACTACTTGGACAGCTCTTTGGTGAGATTAATTAAATCAGTACATAGAAAGATAGTTGATGATGTTTTGATTAATATATGTGCTTGGCATATTTGTATAATTGGCACATTTATCGTGGTAAGCATGATGGAAGCAGTAGCTCTTACTATTACAATATATTCACATTTCATTTTGACTCCAAATTAGAATGAATTACCATCTTGATCACCCTTGTTATTCCTCACAATTGATCTGATCTGAAAGATCTCTGGTTAAAAAAAAAAAAAGAAAGGTTCAAATATATCCTCTAAGTTAGATAAACTGAATATATCCAACAAAAGAATTCTGTAAGTTCTAAAGGCATTATTAGACTCTTCTGAAGGGGCCACAGATTCAAATGTCACCAGGCAGGTGACATGAAAGTGAGACGTAACCAGGTGGAAGACTAAATAGGAAAAATTTGAAGGAATATTGGCTAAACAAAGCATCCTTCAGATGAGGCTCATGAAGAATTAGTTTTAATGTATTTATTTGCACCTTTTCAGTATCTATCAAATCACTGCTATCTTTCACACTATAAAAGAAAAGTTTAAATGTGTATATGTGTGTGTGTGTATATATATATTATATATATAATTATATATATATAATTACATTGTATAGACAGACTTTTTTCTTCTGCATATTTCAAAGGAAACTGTCACTGATTTTTGGGTGGAGCTAAATTCATGGAACCAATCTCCTCTGGTTTGGGTAATTCTAATTATTCCACAACTCCTCACCCTGAAATTGCTGAACTACAGATGCACCTATTTACATAAATCTAATTTGTGTTCTTGGGAATTTGGGTTCTCTTTTCTCTGTTAGAACGAAGATTCCTCTGGTGTAAAAACCATATTTCTACTGAGCCTAATAACCAGACATATCTATTAAGTACCTAATTGTATCTAATGCTGAGCAAGGCAAACAAGGAGAGATTTCAGAGCTCAGCCTGGCCTCTCATTCCCTTGGTTTCAGAGGTGGCTTATGTTCATGGAAACAGTCCCTGGAGCTGTGACGACCTCTAGGAAATATTTGCTGAGGGGTTATACCATGTCAGGTCTCTTCTGAGTGCTTTATTGTTTCTTTTAATCCTTCAACAACTCTCTCAGGCCATTCTTATTAGTATCCCCATTTTTAGATCAGCAAACTGAGCAGAGGAGATGAAGTACTTTGCCTGGCAAGATAGCAGGTTAAGGCAGACTTGGGAGGAGAACCATGCTCTAGTCCCCAGTCTCCCTTCTCCACACCCCATGTGTATACCACAGACCTGCAGAGCAGGTAGAACCCCTGGAATTCTTGTGCAGACCTCCTTGTCCCCCAACACAAGCACTTTCTAAAATATGGATTTTTGCACCCATCAAAGACTCATGCCAAAGACGGGGTGACTGGGTATAGGTATCTACTCTTATTCCCGCATCCATGCTCTAGACAGTTTGGAAAAAAAATTAATATTGCCATTACCACACGGGGAGAAAAAGAAATGTTAGTGGTTTCCTGGACAAAAGGAAGCAGAGGGGATAGGATTCGTGGCGAAACAAGAGCGCAGGAAATCACGGCACAGGAGGACCCTTGTCAGAACCTACAGATCAAACAGACAAAAACAGAAGCAAGGCCTTGGACTAGTGGCCTAGCACAATTTATAAACTTGATCCAACTCTATAGAATTTTCTAACACAAAATAGGGAATAAATATCCTCTTCAAGCATCCATAAAGCTGTCACAAAAACTAAAGGTGAATTCTGCTGAAATTAAAATCTCAACTGTCCCCGAAGCAGAAATCTTAGAAGTCAGATTTGCTATCTGTACTGCATTAAATCTAAAACTAGTATTTGAGGATGGAAGAGAAAAACAAAACAAAACAAAACAAAACAACAACAACAACAACAACAAAAAAAAAACAAAGCAAAGCAGAGCAAAACAAAACAAAACAAAAACCCCACACCTTTGGATATGAGGGTAAAAAAAAATCCTTTTAATTTGTTCCATGTTATTTATAAAGATTATTTCCAAATGGATCACAGGTGCCATGTGTGTAAATAAGAGCAAAGACGCAGCAAGGGCAGTTTTCCCACAGGTATGGAGTGGGTGGAGATGATAGTGTGCTGAGAGTGATCTAGAAGAGGCACAACCAACAGACCTCCAGAAAGGATCTGACTGCCCTCACTGCCCCCTCTCCCAACCCAGTCCCTCACTGCCTGGGCTCCTGCCTTGCTCAGCCTGAGCAAGACCTTGTCTGACTTGCTTGGCACTGGATCCTAGGGCCGAGCACAGACCCGGACCCAAGCCAAATGATTCGTATAGCTTTGGTGAAAATCTTTACTGAAGTCTGTCCCCTCAGCACATAATCCCTCCCAGAGGGGGCATTTAGTTACAACCCTCCCCCATCCCCAGCAAATAGCATGCCTGGCCAAGCTCTATACACACTCTGCAACTGACCAGACTCTTGAGTGCAAATTATCTAGTTTTGATCCTAAAACAAGATTACTATTCCCATTTTTCAGATGCTGAAGCTGAAGCCCTGCTTACCCAAGGTCACGGCTGAAGTGGTAGAGCTAAGATTTAGACACAGACTGAAAATTGAAGAGCCCATGAAAATAAGTAAGCTAATATTTATTGATTTATGGAGTCCCTACTTTGTGCTAAGCATGGTGCTGGTGTTTTATAAAAATTTTATTTTTAAAAGATTTTATTTATTTATTTGACAGAGAGACAGTGAGAGAGGGAACACAAGCAGGGGGAGTAGGAGAAGGAGAAGCAGGCTTCCTGCAGAGCAGGGAGCCCGATGTGGGGCTCAACCCCAGGACCCTGGGATTGTGACCTGAGCCGAAGGCAATGCTTAATTACTGAGCCACCCAGGCGCCCTTATAAAAATTATCTCATTTTGTCCTCACAAGGACTTTGGGAGGTACTTATAATCTACACCCATTTTCTATACCAATGGGGAAACCAAATAGGAATCTGCCAAGGTCACAAGTAGAGGAGCCAGAATTTGAACCTAGGTCATGGCGGCAAGTTTCATGCTCTTTTCCAAATGTACACTGCCCCTCATCAGACTCCCTGGTTTCAACTTAACCATCATCAAGGCATTGACAAATAAGTCTTTCAA
The DNA here is from genome assembly GCF_020171115.1 of Neogale vison. Lineage (NCBI taxonomy): Eukaryota > Metazoa > Chordata > Mammalia > Carnivora > Mustelidae > Neogale > Neogale vison. The sequence goes on from NC_058092.1 coordinate 233,881,051, forward strand.
TGCAATTTAATTCTGATCAAGGAGGATGTTGCTTTTGTAATATGAAAGTGATGCTTTATGAAACTAAACTAAGCTTAGGAGCCATTTGAGAAAGTGAAATGCTATTGATTACTTAATAGTTACTGCATAAATCACCTTGGACACATATCGTCTATTACTCTCTAAAGAGCAGGAACCCAGTATCTGGAAAAAGCTGGACAAATGTAGCACAATGATATTAGAATCTAGTTGGAAAGACCCACAATAAAGGTTTATAAATATTTCATAGGCTCACTAGTTATTTGTCCTATAGTTTTAGTTTTTATAACCATCATAATTAGTTATTTTCAAGAGAATATCTGGAAGGGAACCTTAAATTCTGATAGGTAACTACAGCAATATTATAAAAGCACAAATCATCTGGATTAATTTTATGTGAACTGTAGTCTAAAAGATATCAATTTATTGATTTAAGAAAGGGTTGAAGACAGAAGCAATTCTTGGATACCTTCATAGAGCAAAATGAATAGCTCTAATTACTGAGTGTGACACCCACTTTGTGTTTGCTACAAATTGTAGAGCCATAAATTTTAAAGCTACTTAGTGTTCCATATTCTTTAAGTGTTCTGAAATTGGGATCAATGTCCAGCCACACAAGAAAATTGTCCTTAAAGAACAAACGGTACATTCCTATTTTTCAGAGGGAAATGAAAATGTTGAGGCATTTATTTTAGGACATATGACAGGTCAGTAACTGGACTGATCTATTTGTTCTTTTACTCAGGCATAAGTTCAAGGAACAATTTGGGATAGTTACTTGGTGCCCGTAGGTTAACAGTGTGGGGGAAGGAGATAAGGTACAGGTAAGCTGGAGGTAATATACTTCATTGATTAGTATCATTTTAAAATACATTTGTTGAGATATAATTAACATAATAAATGGTACAAAGGATACAGTTTGATACATTTTGACATGTATATACACCTATGAAATCTTCATCATAATTAAGGCAATGAACATATCACCCCCAAAACTGTCCTCAGGCCTCTTTGTAATCCCTTTCTCCCACCCCTCTCCATACCCCCCTCCCCCAGCCCCAATGCCCCAGGCCACCGCTGATCTGCTTCTGTCACTATAGATTAGTGTGCATTTTGCAGAGTTTCATATAACTGGAATCACACAGCATGTACTTGTTTTTTGTTGTTGTTGTTGTTGTTGTTCTTTAACTCAGTATCATTAAGACTCATCCATGTTGTTACATGTATCAGTCATTTATTTCTTTTATTTCTGAGTAGTAGCCTGGGATGAGGACACACCACAACTTACTTTCTCTCTTCACTGGCTGATACTTGTGTGGTTTTCAGTTTGGATCTATTACGAGTAAAGCGGGGCACCTTTGTGTACCAGACTCTGCAGATTCAAACTTTCACTTCTCTGGAATAACTACATAGTGGTGCAATGGCTGAGTCATATTGTAGCTGTATGTTTACCTTTGTAAGACACTGCTGAGCTGTTTTCCATATTGGTTGTACCATGTGACAAGCCCCAACCCTCCCACCCGCTGCCCCCACCGCCCAGAGGTGAGAGTTCCAGGTGCCCTTCATTCTCTCCAATACTCTTTTACTGTCACTCTTTTTCATCTTAGCCATCTGTGATTTTCAAAGATGATTTCCAATTCTGTAGTTCATTTTTCCATTCTCTTACTATTGTCTTTTGAAGAGCAGAAAAACACATATATAATAGGATCTTGGTTTTTTTTTTAATCCAGTCAAATGTCCACTTTATTTTTTTAAGATTTGATTTATTTATTTGACAGAGAGAGATACAGCAAGAGAGGGAACACAAGGAGGGGGAATGGGAGAGGGGGAAGCAGGCTTCCGGCCGAGCAGGGAGCCTGATGCAGGGCTCGATCCCAGGACCCTGAGATCATGACCTGGGCCAAAGGCAGACGCTTGACGACTGAGCCACCCAGGCACCCCTAAATGTCCACCTTTTAATTGGAGCATATATTCTATTAACATTTCATGTTAATTACTGATGTGGTTGGATTTACCCCTGCCATTTTGCTCTTTGTTTTCTTATGTTTCATGGTTACTTTGTTCCTCTGATCCTTCTTTATTGCATTCTTTTGTAGTAAATAGATATTTCCTAGTATGCCATATTAATTTCTTTGTTGGTTCTGTAACTACTTCCAGCTATTTTCTTGGTGGTTGCTCTGAGGATTACTATGTACATCTTAATTTATCATCAAGTAGTTTAGATTAATACCAACTTAATTTCATGAAAATGTAGACATTTTTCTCCAGTATAGCACCATTCCGTCCTCCCTTCTTTGAGCCGTGGTTGCCATACACACTTCATCTACATGTTACAGACTCAACAGTACAGTTTCGTAAGTGTTGCTTTTTTACAATTTTCTTTTAAAGAAGTTAAGAGAAGAAAGAAGAAAATTGTATGTGTAGAGTCTTTTATATTAATCTACACATTTATCATGTCAGTACTCTTCATTTCTTCATACGGATTGGAGTTACTATTTGGGATCATTCCTTTGCTCCAATATGCCTGTCTTCCCTACCTGCTCCATTGTGCTATTATTGTCAGGTATATCAAAAATTTATATATGATAAGCTTAATAACACGGTTTTACAATTATTATTCCTGCAACTGTCTTTTAAGCCAATTATCAGAAGAAAGTATGTATTTCTTTAATAATTACCTACACAATAACCTTACTTACTGGTATGCTTTATTCCTTTACGTGGACTTGAGTTATAGCCAGTTGTCATTCCCTTTCAAACTAAAGAACTTCCTTCAGTATTTCTTAAGCATAGATTTTTCGGCGATCTACCCTAAATGAAGTCAGCCTCTTGGTTACCCTCTGGGAGAAGCATAGCACCATGGAGTTGGGGGGCAGAGAAGGAAGCCAGCCGACCTCACTAAAATTCCACGGGCTCCCATGTTTCCTTCCCAGTTCAGTAGCTTTTCTGAATGACCATTTCTCAATCTGTTGTCTGCCTTTGTTCAATTTCTAGAGTCCCAGAATGATTCTTTTTGACTGCTTTGTCTAGCTTTGTATTGTTTTTTAGGGAGAGGATTTGCTGAGACCCCATTCATAATCTAAAACTACCATCTTGGGGCTTCTGGGTGGCTCAGTTGGTTAAGCGTCAGATTCTTGATTTCGGCTCTGGTCATAATCTCAGGATCATGAGATAGAGCCCTATGTTGGGCTCTGTGCTCAGCAGGGAGTCTGTTTGCAATTCTCTCTCCCCCTCTGCCCCTCCTCCCATGCACGCATGCCCCTGCTCACATGCCTGTGCGCAATCTCTCTCAAATAAATAAATAAATCTTAAAAAAAAAAAAGAAGTATCATCTTGATGATCTTGTTGCTGTTCCATCAGTTTTGGTTCTCCTTTTCTGCTTTCTATGCCTTTGGATGAATTGTGTTTTAAAATTCTATTTTTAAAAAAATTTTATTTATTTATTTGACACAGAGAGAGAGATCACAAGTATGCACAACGGCAGGCAGAGGGGGAGGGGGAAGCAGGCTCCCTGCTGAGCAGAGAGCCCAATGCAGGGTTTGATCCCAGGACCCTGAGATTATGACCTGAAGTGAAGGCAGAGGCTTAACCCACTGAGCCACCCAGGTGCCCTAAAATTTTATTTTATCTGCTTTGTTGGTTTATTAGCTATTACACTTTATTATTTTAGTATTTACTTTAAGGGTTATATCATACATAATAAACCCACAGTCTACCTTCAGATGATGTTCTACTGCATCACATATGTTATAGGAACCTTATAAGACTCCCCTTCTTTACTCCTCCGGGCCTTTGTGCTACTATTCTCACATTTCAGTTCTGCAAGTATTATAAGCCCCATAAAACTTTATTTATTTTTTGTTTAAATAGTTGATTACTTTTTAAAGAGATTAAAATAGAACAAAAAAATCCTTTCTCTTCATCTATGTAGTTACTATGTCTGGTGCTCTTTGTTTCTTTGTGTAAACCCAGATTTCCATCGTGTATCATTTTCTGCCTGCCTGAAAGAGTTCTTTTAGTATTTCTTATTGTTCGGGTCTGCTACTGAGGAATTGTTTTAGCTTTTGTATGCTTATGTATGTGTTGCCTTTATTCTAGAAGATGTTTTTGCTGGGTAAAGAATTCCAGGTTGAGATTTTTTTTTTCTTTTTCTTTCTTTAGTACTTTAAAGGTAATGCTTCATTGTCTCATAGCTTGCAGTAGTTCCACTAAGAAATCTGCTGTCATATGTGTCTTTGTCACTGTATGTGGTAGGTCTTTTTTTTTTCTTTATTTCTTATTAAGATTTTCTCTTGTCACTTGTTTTTAAGTGACTTGATGATGATGTGCATTGGTATACTTCTATGTTTCTTTAGCTTGTGTTTGTGGAGCTTTTTATATCTATGGATTTATAGTTATCATCAAATATGGAAAGATTCTGGCTATTTTTCTTTTCCTGTTCTTTCCTGTCCTTCAGAAACTCCAGTGAGGTAAATTAGGCCACTTGAGGTTGCCCCACACCTTGCTGATGCTCTACTCAATTTCTGGTCTTTTTTTTTTTTTTCTCTGCATATGCCCTTTTGGATATTTTCTACTACTATATCCTTAAGTTTGCTCTTTTCTTTTGAAATGCCTGATCTGCCATTAACCTCATTTATTTCATTTTTAAATCTTAGTAGTTTTCAATCCTAGGAGTTTGGTTTGTTTTCTCCTTTATATAATCCCCACCTCCATATCTCTAACATAGTCAGCTTTTTCCTAGCTTCTTGATAGAGAGTGTAAAATGTAGTCACAGTAATTGTTTTAATGTCTTTATCTACTAATTGTATTCTTGCTGTTATTTCTTGGTAAATTTCAATTGACTGACTTTTCATTATAGGTTGTATTTTTCTGCTGCTTTGCATGTCTGGTAATTTTTTATTGGTCATTCATTCCTAAAAATATTCTTGAGCTTTGATCTGGGATTCAGTTATTTGGAAACACTTTGATCTTTTGGGGTCTTGCTTTTGAGCTTTGTTAGGTGGAAGCAGAAATGTGCTTAGTTAAGGTTAATGGTCCCATCACTGAGGCAGGAGCCTTCATAGTACTCTAATACTTCATGAATGATGAGGTTTTCCACTCTAGCCATTACATATAAACACTATTCTCTGCCCTCTGTCAATTCAGGCACTATTCTCTCTAATCCTTTTGGGTCACTCTTTCCCTTGCCTTGAGTAGTTTACTCATATGGATGTACTAATCAGTGCTCAATTGAATATTTAAGGGGAACCCTCTGCAGACCTCCAGAGTTCTCTCCTCTACAGTATTCTTCCTTGTCTCTCAGCTGCCCTGGTGTCCCAGGGCTTCCTGCTCTATCTCCAGAACTCAGAGAGTCCACTTGGCTCTGTCTGTATTTCCTGTTCCTGACCTCTGAACTGGGAATCTTCTCTAGACAGAAATCAGGAATAATTACAAGACACATCTCATTACTTCCCCCTCTCTCAGGAATCTCTTTCCTTTGTTGCTTGATGTGAAATGTCTTAAGAGCCATTGTTTCATACAGTTTGTCTTGCTCTTTAGTTGTTTCTGGCGCAACAGTAAATCTGTAAAAACTGTTTATTCATCCTAGCCAAAGTAGAAGTCTAATCAATATTTTCTGGAAGGCGCTTTTATTACAACTTTTTATTCAACATCTACTATATACAAAGCAATACATCTACTATTTGCAGGCTCCCTAGGGTTTTGCTCTTGAGAGGTGGCATTAGGGAAGGGAAAGGAGGCAGAATCACAAGAGACAAGATATGATCATCCCCATCAAGGAACTCACAGTCTGGTTGGGGAAAAACAAGATATAGTCAGAGACCAAAGGTAAGGTAACTAATGCTGCAGAGAAGAAAATAAGGATATGGAAACATTTATTCAACAAATATATATTGAGAGCTTATTCTAGTTGCTGGGAGGTGAAGTGATGATCCAGACATGATCCCTCCCTTCCTGAAGCTTACATTTTTGTGGGAAAACAAACAACAAGCAGATACATCAATAAGTGTAATCTTAGAAATTAGTAAGAGCAACAGAGGAAGGTTGAACGTGGTAAGGAGACAGATAATGGCTTGGGTGCTATTTGTAAAGGGGAAGCCTCTCTGAGGAAAGGCCACTGGAGGGGAGAACTGAACCAGTGAAGCAACTGGTAAGAAAAACTGACCCATTCATTTCAGAGAAGGAGGTTTTCCTTCCAGCTAAGGTGGGCAGTGAAGGCTCATGAAGGTTACATTTGAATTTCCACAAGATCTTCATAAAGAATGGTCCATTGCTGGTGAAAGACACAGATAAGAAGGGCTAAGGCATTTTTGTAGGACAGGGAATACAGATGCTTGCCTAGGGGCAAGTATTTGGCAAGAAGTGAGTGAAATAAGTAAGAGAGAATCTTGGTGCCCCATTGCAGAAGGCCTGAGCAGCCGAGCTAGGGAGTTTGGTGGGCTTTGCTAGAGTTGGGTAAGAGGTGAAGCCATGCAAGCTTTGAGAGGACCACTCAAGTCCTCATGAGTATAGGAGGAATGAGTACATGGTGCAAGGAAGGAAGAGAGTAGCAGCCAGCCTGGCGGTGGCAGCGAGGGTCAGTGTGTCAGCCCTAGAGTGGGGCCAGAGGAAGCATTGTCACTGCTTAGACACTTGGTGGGACATTGGGCAGCCAAGAGGTTAGGGGTCAATGATGTCCCCAGAGTTAAAATTCATTGCAAAGGCTTGAACTACGGGACTACGAACTCAGATGGTAATGGAGACTTTCCGCAAAGACAGACTCAACTTAAAAATACGACTGTTGATTTTAAACTAGTTTCTCATGGTGCCTTCTCTTAATCCAACGACAGGAGGGCAGTGACACCCATGGGCTCTCATGTTGTAACAAACTTGATTTTCAAGTGAGCAGCTCAAATCCAGCATCTTTGAAAGTCTGAAACATCTCATTTTCTCTGCCAGCTGAAGGCGTTAAGATCACCATGTTCAGAAAATCTTTTTATTTTTCCCATCAGGACAAAGGTTTCTGAAAAGACAGAGGCGAGCTTCTTTAGACCTCACAGAAAGCAAACTACGCTCGAGGGACAATTGCAAATGAACTAAGGGAAGCTGTAGCCAAATGAGATGCGACAAACAACTGTCATATTCCAAACGGTCAATCAAAAGCTGGAACAGCGTGAATGTAACAGAAGTCCATTATGATGAAAATAATGATCTCGGGACAAGGGATCCTTAACGATTTGCAAATTTAAGTACAAGGTAAATATTCATCCATGTCCAACTGGTAACTTTCAAATTCTAACCATCTTATGTGGCTGAGAGTATTACCCACAAGGGTGGGGGCACTTTTAAAGTGAGAGGGGAAGCAAAAAAGTTATCTTCATTTTAATTTCAGTATGATTGCAGAATACCAAGGTACACCAGAAATGGGAACGATACTCTAAGGGGTATCTTTTTTACATTCCAGAGTATCTCACTGTTTGGGCAGAATGGTTCTCTTACTGGAATTGTTCACAAAGCAACCTATTATATGGTGAGATGTACCCTCTGGGCACCATTGAAATTAATATGAAAGGAACAATCAAGAATGCCAAGAGCAGTGCATAGAACGCAGGTAGGTGGTGGAAGACAGATAAGCAGCCTCGAGGTTTAAGTTGCAGAATCTGAAGCTGCAGAAAGATGTGTTATACAATTTACATTACAACCAGTCACGATTTTAGAATGGGTAATGAAAAGCTCATAGAGTTAAGTATTGAGTCCAATAAAAAACACACACACACACAAAAAGCTTTGCAACACAAGGGAACTAAATGATGAGTATATAGACAAAGAAGATAATCAGAGTGCAGGAGGAGAAAGCCGGACTTGCTTTCACAAAATTCTTCTGGTTTTGGCAACTTTACCTGCACATCGCATGTAGCGTTCTCTCTCCAGTTGGATCATTTTTATAAGAGGGTTTCTCAACCCTGGAACTAGTGATATTTGGGGCCAGAGCACTCTCTGTTTTGGGGTCGTCCTCTGTCTGCCTCCTAGGATGTTTAGCAGTGTCCGTAGCCTCAACCTCCCCACCCTCACCCCCTGGGATACCAGGAGCACCTGTTCTCTCCGCTGTGACAAACAAAAATGTCTCCAGGCATTGCCAAAGTCCCCACGGGGGCTAAGATCTGCCCCCATTGGAGAAAGCAACAATATAAACTACTCTAGTGAATTACTCCGCTTCAAATCATATGTACTTCATCCTTTAAAGAGCATCACTTATAATAAAATGGTAATTTTAGCTAAAAAAAATCTGCACACCAAATTAATCTGGAGTGCAACCTAACAGTTATGTATACGTGCTGCCGAAGCGAGCACAACAGTCGTGTAAAATAACTAATTTACATGAGTTCTGGAAGAATCTCTTTGCTGACTTTCATTCTACCTTCAAACAGTTGGGAAAAGCCTTTGGTCTCCTGTCCATTCATGTAGGGAGCACCACTTGGTCACAGATAGTTTCCCTCTTAAGACACAGCAGCAAAATAGTTGTTCAACACTTTCCCTACTTGATAAGATGGAAAAAGAAAGCGGGTATATTCTGTAAATGAGGGAGAGACACTGAAGCATCAGGAATGTTGTCATGGTCACCAGGATATCTGAGGTGTAGGGGGGCATTTTGATTCTTCTGCAGCAAGATATTCTTTATGACGGCATGCTGGCTACATGGTTTTTGCAGTAAATTAAACTCGTGTTCACTATATCTTTTCCTAATCTGGAGATAGGGCTAGACGATTAATTCCATGAGGACAGGGACAATATCTTGTGTGCCTTGCTCATCCCTGTATCCATAACACCTATCTCAATGCCTGACTTATTGCCAGCACCTAATGGATGTTTGTTGAATGAATAAATGAACAAACGAGGACAGAAATGCTAACTTCCAAGCAAATAGATTAGGCTGTCAGTTCCTTATTCTTTATTTCTGTGCCACAGCCAATTCTGTGGTTGGCAGCTGGCACATAGTAGGTAGTCAGCAAACTTCTGTGGAACTCATCTGAATGGAAGGACTCTGCCTGTGTCTCCTGGGCAGCAAAGTCCCTCTGACCGAGGCCTGGGCAGGTGTGCTGACTGAATCTGGTGGCCATGCTCACCCGTTCAGCTGTATCCAAGCATAACATGAGCACATATCCCACCATGAAGACTCAAATTAAGACATCTTATGTGGAAAGATTTTAATACATGCTCCACAAAAGGACATTGTCACCCTCTGATGGGTGAGGAGGCAGATTTGGTCCCTGAACATCCGGATGCTATTACCACAGGGTGTCTAAGGTGCCACAAAGCCACCCAAAGGCAGGATGTGACATTATTGGTCCTGCTGCAGCCCAGCCAAAGGCTTGGGAATGTACTGTGCAAATTAAATCATCGCAGGCATCAAGGAGTTTATCCTCATCGTGAATGGCATTATCTCTCATATTGAAACTTGAACAACTCGTCTAAAATGAAAAATCAAAAGTGTGCCAAAAAGCAGAGCTGCTGGAGGAATAATGATGTGGCTCTTGGGGAAGGCGCCGAGACTCTGTAAGAATAGAGGGCCCAGCGAGTAGAACACTGGAATACGCAGGAGGCTCGTGGAATGACAGTGCCCAGAAGCTACTGTGAATGGTAATGACAGGCAATAAAACACCCCTTTAAAAACCCGGCAAAAGATAAAGACAGTAGATTGTAGCGATGCTTCAATAACCAACTGTTAGTAGATTAGCATAGGCATGGCAAGAAAACACAACTAAAAATTATTCAATCATACCAAATGCTTGCAGGGAAACTAGGCCAAGAAAGCAATCAAAATCAAATAGAAGCAAGGTGTGTTTATATAACTCTGTAGTTCAAAAACACTGAGAAACGTATTGAAAAGATATTTCAAGGGTTTCTATCTCCAGTTTAAGGGAAAAAAAAAAAATTAATGAAACCTTCGTTAACATGACGAACGAAGAACACAGTTCTCTTTCCCTCCCCACCCCCTCAACCAGGGTTACTAGGAGACGCCATATTCCGTGTGAGAACTCCAGGACGCAGTCATAAAATACAACACACATTTATGCAATTTGCATTAAGTTTGGTTCTACAACATATGTGGCAGACCTCTTGAATTAAATGCATTCAATGTTTTCAGTAAGAGAAAGAAGATTCATGACTCGTAGATGTCATAAATGAAATACAGCATACAGGTAGTAATTACTCAAATTGCATTCTTGAGTCTTTGAAGATAAATTAGCCAACAATGAGAAATTGATAGCTAATGCTGCAATTAGCTACAGGTACAACAGAGTGACCTATATAACTTCCCACTTTAAAAAAATCTAAAATTTACACAGGTTAATAGCATAAAAGATTCTTCATTGTTACTCATGGCAGAAATGCAGTTCTATAAATGCACTAGTGTGGCCTCCTGATGATAACTGCTTAAAGAATACAGAGGTAGAATTACTCATGTTTTTTTTTTTTTAAGATTTTATTTATTTATTTGACAGAGAAAGAGAAATCATGAGTAGGCAGAGAGGCAGGCAGAGAGTGAGAGGGGGAAGCAGCCTCCCTGCCAAGTAGAGAGCCAGACGTGGGGCTTAATCCCGGGACCCTGAGACCACCACCAGAGCCAAAGGCAGAGGCTCAACCCACTGAACCACCCAGATGCGTCCCTTCCCATATTCATTCTTTGAATAAGAAAGGCTCAGATTAAACTAACACTCACTGAGCACTACTATGTCTGAGAGACTCAAATGAGATCTCAATCTTCCCATTGGTTCCCTGTGGCTAGATATGTTCCCATTTCACAAACAAGGGAATGGGGGCAGGGGTGATGTTGATGTGGCCTTCCCAAGGCCATGTGTATTGCCCTTCCTGCCCCTCACCTCAGTGGGCTAGGGATGGGAGTGAGAGATGGCTGTCAGAGCATTCTTGCTGAGCCAGAAGGTAGGGTTAGTCTATGTACATGTATTTGCCTGAAAATATTCCTTCTGCTGGGAAACATTCCTTCTCCCTCAATCACTAATAGTTTTGTTGAGTCTATGGGGTTTGAGAGGAGTTGACTTCTGAATCCTAGTCCAGGAAGCAGCATATGAACCAGCTGGCCACTCGGAGCACAGAATGAGGAGGGGTCAACTGGAGAACCTACTCCCTGGGTTCTTAAGTTCATAGGACCACATGGGTCTGAGCTGTAGTGGCCTCATTGCTTCATGTAAGACAAATCCGCTGATGACCAGCCAACACAGGGAAACAGGAGACGGAGAGATATAATGTTATCAACATAATTTAATTGTGCCCTGAAGCCAACTCTACTTCTTAAAATGTTTGTTATTGTTATTATTGACTTCATTCTCTTTTCCAATTTCATGAGTTTGCCCCTAATGCCCCTTCTCTGTTCCAGGATCCCATGTGGGATGCCACATTACATTAGCCTTCAGGTCTCCTTAGACCTCTCTGGACTGTGACACTTTCTCAGACTCCCATTGCTTTCATTGGCCTTGGTGGTGTTAAAGAGTGCTGGTCAGTTATTTTGTAATATGTCCCTCGGTGTTGGTCCATCTGAGCCTCTTCTTGTGGTTGGACCAGGGTAACGGGCTTAGGGAGAAAGGTAGGCGGAAGCACCATTCTCATAGCATAGTATCAAGGATACGTAATTTATCACTGGCAAGGTTGTGACTGTCCTTCATCACAGACCACCAAGAACACAACTGTAGTTAAATGAGTTGTCCCCATCACTCCCTGTGCCGAGGGAGAACACACGCCATGGGAAGTGGAGGGTGACTCTGCAGGAAGATGTTAGAAACAACCTATGATAGGCTTTGGGCTTTGACTGGGAGATTTGGAGGCAGGTCTAAGGAATTGGGGGTTTCCTTTCAATTGCTGTCGGGAAACCCAGCAGTTTTATGATTGGTATCTCTAATAAATCTCATCTATAGGGAGAGGAGAGTAGCATAAACGCCCCCACCTGCCCCTTCCAGTAATCAAATTCTTTTGTACAACTGATAACAAATAGCAGATCACTGATGTATATCATACAAAACAAAACCAGAACTTTGGGTTTATCTGAAATGGCATCTTGTCAGAGACTAATGCCGTCTAGGTGTGAGAGCCAGACCAGCCTCTCAGCGTCAGGGGCATTTTCCTTCTCAGTGCTCACCTTGGTCACCCGTATTGCCAAGTCCCTCCACCGTGTGGTCACTTTCCAGCTCTTTCCACACTGTCTTCCTGGAAGGAAGTCACAAGGTGTGGCCCACCTTCTTGGGGTGGCGGTTATGCTCCACCCACCGGAGCAGTTGTCCTTGAATGTTTGCATCTTGTTTTTCACTTTGGCTGGTCTGAGTCAGGTTTTGAGGAATCCTGAACAGTTCTGATGAATGTTCTCAGGCCTCAGGGTCCTTTCTTGCTCTTAGGACTGCTATGCTGCGTTCAGGTCCTCTTGTTACTGAAGCCCTTACAATAAAGTCACCAGGGAGATCTCTTTGAAGACAGATTAAGGAGGAGGATATGTCTAGACTGATGAACCAGGCTCTGGGTTTTTTTCAGAAAAAAATCCCATTGTGGTGGAGGGTGGGGGTTGTTATCACGTATCAAATTAGAAATGAACTTCTGGGAGCTGGACTCTCCACCATGGTCCAGGTAAGAACTTACTCTAAAAATTCAATCTGAACAGAAAACCAAGTGCTATGCAATTTGTCTGTCTAGAAACAATGAAGATCCACACTGTGGGGAGTGGAGTTCCTAACAAATGAATGAAGTCTCGCTCTGGCCCTGAGCTGTGATGATCTGAAGAAAACAGGTTGCTCTTAAAAAAAAAAAAAACAAACCAACCAGGAGCTTTTGTTCTGCACTAGAAAAGATAGAGTTCTTTCCCTTCAGCAGCCGGCTCCTATTCACTGCCAGCTTTTTTCTCCTGTGCAGGAAAATCAATAAAGACAATAAATAAATGGCAATCCCATTGAGGGCTGCTTACTAAGTGATTAAATGTTTCAAACCCCAAATACTTGCATGCTTCAGGGATACAAATCTGAATGAACATATGTAAATGGAATTAATGCTCAAATAATTTTCTAGTTACTTAGCACAAATGTGCAATTATTAATACTGCCATAATTTATGTTTGAATATTTATCCCAGTTTTCCTAAGCATAAAACCTTTAATCTACTTTTCTGACATAATTTGAAAATAGATATGGGAATCTTTTTAATCATCTTATGCTTTTTGTAGAGAAAGGAAGGAGACAGATTAAAAAAAAAAAGAAAAGCCTCAGGTAAGGTGGGATCATTTCTGATGTCTCCACTCCCCCTACCAGAAAGGGAAGCAAATGATCATTCCAAATCTGTGATGAATTTGATATGAGGATATCAGTTTCAATTTTACTCTTTGTTCCAAGGACCCTGACCATGCAAAGAAGGGTTTTTACCTCAACTTGAGAATTACAGTCCCATAAATGCCCACCCAAGAGTTTTTAAAACTTTGATGCAGGACAGAAAATCTTCCCTGTCCAACTTCTTCACCTACCTTTCTCTCCCTGACATCCACAGTGGGAGGGGGGGAAAGCAGATGTTGAGAAAGATCAAGAAGACAAGGAAAGAGTCTCTTCTATCTGCTCTTTTTTTATGAGAAGGAAGGCTGGGGTCTGAATTCCAGTTCAGACACTCCCTCCCTGGGTGATCTTGGAGAAAGAAGTTCTCTATGAACCTCTATCTCACCATCTGCTAAAGAAGGATGGAGGGAAGGAGATAGGAAAGAGGGCGAAAATGGAAGGACCAAAGAGGTGAAGGAAGGAGAAGGGGAGTCTCTAAAACTTCCTTCCAGACTTGCGTCTCCAGCTCCGAAATTCCAGATTCATCCATCCTTGTCTGCAAGGTCTTCTACTTCTCTTACGTCCTGCCAGCCTCATCCCTCCTACCTCCTGGTGGCGTGATGACCATGGGCCTGCTATCCAGGAAGGTCCACTGAGTTGGGATTAATAACACAGTTTTCGCTGTCTACAAACCTTCAAAGTCCCAGGCACGTAGGGATTGGAGGACTGACTTGGGTTTAAATGTCAATGACATAAATGTATTTCTCGCTTAATCAAAATGAAAACAGATGGTGTCAGGGAATATTGTTGACACTGATTTTGGTAACAGGAAATGGAGGACTAAGTGAGAAAGTAAAACTATAAAAAGCTGGTTTGGTTGTAAAAGCTAAATAATACATTTACTTGAACCCCTAATCTGTATCTCATTACTACACAGAATCTTGTTATTCCTGAAATATAAGTTAAACAGAATAAATTTTTAAAATACGTGTTTATTATTTATTTTGAATTAAGCATTTCAATCACCTTGTTCAAAATACAAAAATTTCCAAGTGTGTGTACAATGAAAAGTCTTTCTTGGGCGTCTAGTTCCCCACCCCAGTGGTAAACAATGTTCCTAGTTTCCTATGTATCCTTGTTTATAAAAGTAAATACATAGGGGTGCCTGAGTATCACAGTCAGTTAAGTATCTGACTCTGTTTTCAGCTCAAGTTGTGGTCCCGGCATCGTGGGATCAAGCCCCATGTCGGACTTTGCACTCAGAGCAGAGTCTGCTTAAGACTCCCCATCCCCCCACACTTGCTCATGCTCTCTCTCTCTCTCTCACATAAATAAATAGATAAATAAAAAATAGATAGATAAATAAAATATATAGATTAAATGTACAGATTGTTCTTTCTCCCTTTTTACACAAATGATGACCCACCATAAGTTGTGTAGATTTCATATCATTAGAGAGGAGTAGGGAATTTGGGTAAATTGGAAGGGGAGGTGAACCATGAGAGACTATGGACTCTGAAAAACAGTCTGAGGGGTTTGAAGTGGTGGGGGGGTGGGAGGTTGGGGTACCAGGTGGTGGGTATTATAGAGGGCACGGCTTGCATGGAGCACTGGGTGTGGTGAAAAAATAATGAATACTGTTTTTCTGAAAATAAATAAATTGGAAAAAAAAAAAAAGAAAAGATAATCAGGTCACATAAGCTTAGCCCTCATAATTGTCTCCTCATTAATGTAAAAAAAAAAGGTGGAGATATTTTGATTGTCACTGATATTTGTTTACGTATAGGATAAATACATGTACAGAGCTTAAAACATGCCAAGCATTGTTCTAAACTCTGTATTAACCCATTTGATGCTCATCTATCCTGGGATCTTTAAAAGGAATCCTAAAAGAAGACTCAGTTTATTTAAACAGTAGTTCTCAAGGGAGTTGTACCACCCCCTAGGGGGAATTTTTGAAATTTGCAGAGGTAATTTTTGGTTGTTACAGTGACTGGTAGGCATCACTGGTAGCTACTTGGTTAATACCCTGCAGTGAATGGGACGGTCCTCCACAACAAAGCATCATCCTGCCTTCAGTATAACTTTGGAATGTCCCACTGCATATTATCGTTCAATCCTAGAACCTAACTGTTCACCATAAAAGCACAAAATACTTTTTGCATGGTTTCCATGTACATTGAAATTTCCAAAAATGCAACATTGATGTAAATGGAGGGAAAACTGCATTTTTGTTTCACTGTGCATTTTGTCATGAGTTTTTCACTATTTCAGAAAATTATATTGTTGACAGCAATTCTTCCTGTGGGATTTGAGTCTTCAGTGCAGCACAGCTGTATCAGAGCAGACCGTGTCCCTGTGAATTCATCAGTCTACATCACCAAGAGTCTCAAACTCGCTTAACTATTTCAAAGTATGATTCTGAATCAAGAAACCTAGAGATGGATGTTGGGATGTGCTTTCAAACACTTGTAAAACTCTTTCAACTCCACAGACCACGATCAATACTAAAAATGAGAGTCACCGGAGAATTCCGGAATCTGCGTGGCTGTTACCTTGCTTGTCTATCCTGCCTTGTTTCTGATAGGCGTCACCTCTAGGCAAGTGGGAGCCTGGGACTTGGTATAAAAGCAGGACTTCTGAAGCGTATGTGTGGTGTGGGAGGGACTACTTGACTTTGCGTCTTAGGCAAGAGCTGGTCCAGGAAAAAAACCCAACAACAACAACAACAACAACAACAACAAACATTCAAAATAGGTGGGGTGGCGGAGAGGGAACAGAGACTGTGGAAACAGGAAGCAGAACCTGAAAGATTCTCAGAGAGGGTGAGGGCAGTGGGACTTCTGTGATAACCTGAAGGGGAGCCAGAAGGACCCTGGGGTGCCTTCCCTCCTAGAAACCAGGCTGGGCTATTAACCGACCACAAGGAATGCACAGACGGAATGCAGCCACTTTAATGAGCTAACACCAAGGTAGAAAAACTTAAAGACTTTGCAATCTGGTTTTGTAGATGTGATGGTGACTCTGTTATCTTCCTTCACGTGAAAATACCGCTGTTTGCATTTGAGGAAGCAACAGAGATAAAGGAAACAAACATTTAGCATAAACAGACTTAGACAACATGTTTATTGATTCTTTAGGGATTTAAATATAGGACAGGCCATTTAGCCAGTACTGGGTGTACGTTTTTGATAAATGTAACCTAAAAACACTTAGTGTAAGACTGAAGATATGGTCAGCTTCCCTGTCTCGTGGTAGGTGGGGAGGGCTGGAAGAGGAGAGGACCTGTGAATGGAGAAGAATCGGGAGCACAAGCATTTTAAGGAGCAACTTTTCAGCTGCTTATTATGCAGCTAGTGTTTTGCTTGATGAATGTAGAAAAATAATCACGAAATTCAACTTTTGGTAAACTGTGCACACCACTGTGATCAATAGTGTTTGCTTTCAAGACAACTGGAAAAAGTTTTAACTAAACAGGTTATACAATCCCCCATCCAAATTTTTCATCTTCCCTTATTTCTTAGTTTCTCCATTTCTGTCTATTATAATACCACCTTGCCTACATCTGATTTGGTGTCAAGTTCCAAAACACCTTTCTTTGAGTCTATTCTGTTTCTTTTTTGATGTCCTCACTGCTATCTTTCTTTCTTTCTTTTTTTTTTTTTTTAAAGATTTTATTTATATATTTGACAGACAGAGATCACAAGTAGGTATAGAGGCAGGCAAAGAGAGAGAGAGATGGGGAAGCAGGCTCCCCACTGAGCAGAGAGTCTGATGTGGGGCTTGATCCCAGGACCCTGGCATCATGACCTGAGCTGAAGGCAGAGGCTTTAACCCACTGAGCCACCCATGCGCCCCCTACTGCTATGTTTCTAATGTAGAGCCTGGTTGTTTTTCCCTTTTTGTCTTCCATGTGAATATTGTTGACATTTTTTAGGGGGGGAGGATGAGCAGAGGGAGAGAATTTTTTTAAGGTTTTATGTATTTATTTGTCAGAGAGAGAGAGAGAAACTGAGCAAACAGTGGGATTGGCATGTAGAGGAAGGAGCAGGCTCCCCACTGAGCAAGGAACCGATTGAGACACTTGATCTCGGGACCCTGAGATCATGACGTGAGCCAAAGGCAGTGGCTTAACTGACTGAGCCACCCAGGTGTCCCAGGAAAAAGAGATTCTTAAGCAGGCTCCATACCCAGATGCCCCAGAACATTGTTGACATATCAGTCTTCCCCAGTGTTCATGAGTCGTTCTTCCAATCAAATATTTTCCTTCATCTACCAGGTATGAGACTTTCTGCTTCTTTTCAACTTCTTCTCAAATCTGTTTGTATATGTTTTCTTGCATTCACTTCAACACATTACTCCCTCATTAATCCATTACTGAATCTTACTGATGCTGCCACCGAGATCTCTTTTGAATCCACCACTTTCTTCCTTTCCTTGTTACCACTCTAGTCCAACCCCTACCTGTGTCTGTGTCCCAACTGGTTACATCATCCCTCATGGCCCTCTCCAGTCCATCCTCAATTTTCAATAAGAGTGAAGTTTTTTTAAAAAAATGTACATTAGAGCATATCCCCTTTCTTAAAACCCCCTTCACTGGTTTTCTATTGGAGTTAAAAACTCCCTAACTTGAGTTATAGGGCCCTTCACCATCTGTCTCCTACTTACATCTCAAGCCCCAAATTGTGCTACTCTATCCCTCACTCACCATTTTCCAGTTATATAAGCAACCATCACCCTATCTGTATGTTTCATTCATGTCCCAAGCTTTCTTCCACTTTTACCAAGCTATTTCTATTTCTCCTAAGCCCCTACCTTTCACCCAAAGAACACGTTCTTATCCTATTGGTCTCATGATATCATTGTTAGAAATATAAACATTCTTGAGGAAATTAACTAAAACGGGATCTTCATGAAACTCCAGATCAACAGTGAGATGATAAAACACAAGAATAATATGAAAAGTGAACTGGGAAAACAAGAAATTGAGGGCAAAATAAATCCAAATGCAGAATGAATCAATCCATTACAAACAAGGAGAAGAGAATTTGGTTTTGTAGAAAACTGAGTCAGAGACATGCAGAAGAGATTTGAGAAAGTCAAAGAGAATACAGAAAGAAACACTAAAAAGATAAGAGGCAAAATGATAGATATGGAGGACAGACAGCAGAGATCAATATTCAAAATAATGGACATCCTAAAACAGAGAACATATCAAAAGGAGCAGAAAAATTTATTCAAAAGATAAGAGAAAAAATTTTTTGATGTGAAAAAACTGCATCTGCCTGATTAGGCTCTCAGAGAAACAGCCAATATGATCTACAGGGATATAGATGAGATATAGTATTATAGGAATTGGTCCACGTGGTTATAGAGACTGAGAAGACCCATGATCTGCTGTCTGCAAGCTGGAGAACCAGGAAAGCTGGTAGTAGAATTCAGTCTGCATCCAAAGGCCTGAGAATCAGGGTGCCAACCAAGGGTGTTAAGTCCCACTCTCAGTCTGCAGGTCCCCAAACCAAGAGCACTGATATTCAAAGGCAGGAGAAAGTGGATGTCCCAGATAACCAAAGAGCAAATTTGCCCATCTTCCACATTTTTGTTATCTTGAGCTCCTCAACAGATTGAGTGATGCCCACTGGCATTGGTAAGGGCAATCTTCTTTACTGAGTCAACTGATTTGAATGTTAATCTCATCCATAAAAACCTCACATACACACCCAGACATAATGTTTTACTAGCTATCTGGATATCCTTAGTCCAGATAAGTTGGCACATAAAATTAACCATCACACTTCCCATCAAACAGGCTCACCAAATTCATCAAATGAATAATGATTAAAACAGGAAGATATACCTTGGCAAATTTATTGAGTTTTAGAAATAAAGTCTACTTCACATAGCTAAGAAGACAGGATAAGCCTCTTTGAGTGGGAAAAATTAAAAGACATTTGCAAGTGTGCAAGGAAGGGGCATATTGCTCTTACCTGTAAATCAGAAAAGTCTTAATGAAGCAATCTAAGGAGCTCAGAGAGGACAGAAAATGGGAAAGCCATTGTTCTAAAGGATAAGAGATGGACACTGAATCCACATAAACAAAGATAAAGAACTATGGTGGTTATGTTGTTCAAAGTAGAATATAAATTTATATGTAAACATTTTTAAATTTTTAATGAAAAAATTTTAAAAATTTAACAAAACTTGTTATGACAAAGAAAATGTAAATGTTTGCAAAAACAAAAACATTATGACAATAGCTAAGAATACTGAGATATTAATATATCTTAATTAAATATACCAGAATATATCAATTAAAATTAGGAAGAAAAAGGGTGAGGAAAGAAAAAGAAATGTAAGGGTCCCAATTTCCTCATAATGTTTAATTTTGTAAATGGAGAAAGATTTAAGAATATTGTTTAAAGTTGTAAAGGTAGACATTAGTTGGAAATTAAAACAGTCCATATGTCTTCCATTTGCCTCCCAGGACAATAAATAATCAAAACCAAGCCAAAATACACAGTGAGAGAAAGAACACAAAAATCAAGAAAACAAAAACCCAAAAATTATTACATGAAATTACAAAGTTGAAATAAAATACAGCTATTACAAAAATCAGTGCGAATGGGGTCAAAAACTAAAGTCATCTATTTGCACTTAGGGACAGATTTTGAAAGTAAAAGAATGGCCCATGATACATAAGGCAGCCACAAATAAAAAGCAGGATTTGCAGTGTGAATATTAGACACAGTTGAATTCATGGGGAAAGCATTATAATGCTGAGGTATAAAATTCATAATGAAAATGCACATTTCATTCATCTTTATACACCAAACAATATAGTATCAAAACAGATAAAAAGTAAAAATTGCAGGAAATGAAAGGATGAAGTATTTGAAACACAGTAGTGAGAGGACACTTTCAAACACTTCTCTTAGTCACGAATGACTTCCATAAACTAACAACAGGTAAATAAGTAAGGAGACGAAAAAAAACAAAAAACAAAAACCCCACTGGATCTGATTAATATAATTAATAGCAATTTCTTTTCAAGTGCCCAAATATTTTACAAAAATTGGATAACAAATAAAGTCTCAGTTAATTCTAAGAAAATATAAAATAGTGCAGGTTTTTTGATCACAAGTCAATAAAACTAAAATTAAATAACAAAGAAAAAAAAGCAGAAATAAAAAACCCCCATTAGTAGTAAATGAACAAACATCTTCTAAACTACTCTTAAGCCAACAAAGAAACTGAAACCATAAGCCTAGAGTAGCTGCTCATGATAACAAAATAATACACATTAAATCCTAAAGCTGTACTCAGATGAAAACATGTTTTAAATTCTTCCACTGACAATCATTAAAGAATGAAACAAATGAATTCACCATCCAAATCAAGTATTTAGATAAATAACACTAAAATAAACATAAACAAAAAAGTAATTAATAGGGGCACCTGGGTGGCTCAGTGGGTTAAAGCCTCTGCCTTCGGCTCAGGTCGTGATCCTAGGGTCCTGGGATCGAGCCCCGCGTCGGGCTCTCTGCTTGGCGGGGAGCCTGCTTCCTCCTTCTCTCTCTCTGCCTGCCTCTCAGCCTACTTGTAATCTCTGTCTGTCAAATAAATAAATAAAATCTTTAAAAAAAAAGTAATTAATAAAGATAAAGGCAGATATAAATGAATTAGCATACAAAACTGGCAGAATTGCTCCATAAAATCAAGAGCTGGTTAAGGGGAAAGCAAAAAATACCCAGAGTAAAATAAACCACTTGCTAGACTAATCAAGAAAAAAGTGAGAAATCACAAAAACACGAAACAAGAAAAGAAAAATAACCATAGATACAAAAGGAGTTAAAAGAATTCAAAGCAGTATTCTGTACAACTCTAGCTAATACATCTGAAAATCTGGCTGAAAAGTCAATTATTATATTCTTGTTCTCCAGTTTCCCAGCCTCCCCTGCTGAAGAGGTATCTGTGGGGTAGGGTGGGGGGAGCTCTGGGAAGTGTGTTTCAGCTAAGAACAAACATGGGTGCACCAGCTCTTCCTGACTCCCAAAGCCGCTGCGGTCTCCTTGCAGCCATAAGGGAAAAGCTGAGACTCACAGACACAAGGCAGGGCTGAATGGCAGAATGTACTAAGGCCAAAAGTCTCCCTTCTGCCTTCCTGTTCTTCCTGTTTTATATAAATCTTTATTACTAAAGTTTTCTGTTATTTGCAACAAAATGTATTTCTGACAGGAGCATATACTTTGCTACAGTGACAGAGAAAGCACCCTACATTTACCTTAAAAACAGGAACAAAGCAAGGATGCCACTATTATTACTCTTGTTTATCTTTATGCTGGAAGTGTTAGCCGATATTGACCGTTATCATGTTAGCCGATACAAACAGACAAGAGAACCAAATAAGAAATAGAAATAGTAAAAGGAAGAAGGCAGGTTATCATGATTTCAGATGCTGTGACTGATGGAGTACCCAAATGAATGAACTAAAATCCACTATTAAAAATATAACTTAATGAGGTGGCTGGCTATAAAATTAAGATACAAAAATAAACAGGCTTTACTATATAAATATAATCTCTAATTAGAGAATATAATGGAAGAAAAGATCCTATTTATAATAGCAAACATTGATAAAATAACTAGGAAGATGTTCAGAAAAAGAGGACTTTAAACTCTGAAAATCTACTTGTTCTTTAAAGGTAATGACTAATACAATGTCAGTTTTTTCTCTATGAATTATAAACTCAATACAATTTTAACAAAAGAAAGCTGATGAGGCAACATAAAAGTAAACCAAATGAAAATTATGAAGCAGAATGCTAAATAAACAAAGAGGGATACTTGATCTTGATAAAGAAGCAATCTACTCAGACAATAAAATAGTTATAAATTTTAATGTACTGAATTGTGTAGTGCAAAAATTGTTAGAAAAATAAAAACAATATTAATAAAAAGAAAATACTAGTGAGACAATTTCACACAGTTCTCTCAGAAATGGACAGATAAATGAAGACATAAGGATTTGAAAATCACAACGAACAATCCTAATTTAGTAGGTATATGCAGAAATGTACACTCCACAAGTGGAAAATAATCATTCTATTAGAAAATGCTTAACATTCCAAAATGTTTACATATATATGTATGTTTATATATATTATGGTATATGTTTATATATATTATGGTATATACCATATTGTATATAAACATATATATATCATGAAGAAATCTCAGTTCCTTAAAGTAGAAACATAAACGCCAGTTCCTTTGATTATAATTCAATTAAACTAGAAAATTAATAAGTCTAATTCTAAAACCTAGGGCACTTACAAATTCTCTTCTAGATGATACATGTCAAAAAGAAAATAAAAATTACAGAATATTTAGAAACTGATAAAAATTGAGGCACTACAACTCAAAGTTATTGAGATGTAGTCAAAATAATATTTAAAAATGTACTGCCTCACTTGTGTTTACTGGAGGACAATGTAGATTAAAATTTAAATAATTAAGCATTCAATTCAAGAAATTTAGGGAAGAAATAATAGCCTAAAAGGAAAGGCTGAAATCAGAAGTTACTGCACTAGACAGCAAAATGGTAAACCTGATGACCATAATCAATAGTGGCTTCTTTTAAAATAGCTGATAAAATAGACAAATCTCTGGTAATTCTAACCATGAAAAAAATGGAGAAAACATACAAAAAATATTAGAAAAGACATACGAGATATCACCAAAGTCATGGGAAAAATTTAATAAGAGAAGATTTGCATACTTTCTCCCTTCTATGAAGATGTTTTAATAAATCTTATAAATTATGTTGAGAATAGTGTAACCCTTGCCAGGCAGAGGAGGATATTGTGGTGGCTGTCACTGCCATGTGCAGCAGAACTTGGAAGCTTGATCTGCATTCCATTTTCACCTCAATAAAGTCATTTCCACTGGTAAAAACCAAGCATTTGAATTTCCCGCTTAAATTTAGACCCTATAGGTATGCATAAACATTTCAAAACTGATCACATTAACACGAAACTCTTAGGGTGTGGGACCCTGTGTTCTGGATTAGCTCCTAAGTCTAAAGAAGCCAACAGTCTCCCTCCTCCACACCACTGTAGGGACGGAAGGGCATGCCAGGAGCAGGAAAAAGGACCCCACCTTCATTTGTTTCCTGGAAGAGCCCACTGAATAGTTGGAAATTTCCTACTATGAAAATAACATTGTCGACATAGCCAAGGGCAGATACCATATTAAAAGAAAACTGGAAGAGAAACAACACTCTAGTAGCAACAAACATGCAAAGTGCCCAGATTTTGGTTTCTAATTCCATTCTCCAATGAAAGGAACCAGAGCTCCTTGGAGAAATGGCTGATTCCAGGACTGGGGCAGAAAATATAAAAGATGAGTCAGGAGCATCTGGTAGGGCCAAAAAGGAAGATTCTGCTAAGGAGATATGTATGTTTTTTAAAGCCCCCAAGGATGAGGATGTGTCAAAGAGACACAGAAGCCAACTGAAAGAACTCCCAAGGACTGAAGACAGAGCAGTTTGAGCAGAAAAATTTAGAAACTAGTATTGGATTGGGGCAACTGGGTGGCTCATTTGGTAGAGCATGCAACTCTTAATCTTGGGGTCGTGAATTCAAGCCCCATGTTGGGTGTAGAGATTAATTAAAAAATATTTTTTTTAAATGTAGTTTTGGGCTATAACCCAAAGTATAAGATAAATACCCATGAGTCCATACAATATAAGTAAATAATTAAATAGATTAATAAATGGAGGAGAATAGACAAATCTGCTTGTAGAAATATTCCAAATATTTTATGTAGAAATTCTGCCTTCAAGGAGGGGGACCATAACTCCCACTCCTTTGTTATTGGCTAAGTGTGGTGACTTCTTCCAAAATGCACAGCATGGAAAGCAGGGGTAGCTTTACCTTGGAGAGAGCTCAGAAGCACTATCTCAGCCATGGGATCAAGGACAAAATCCACTATCAGACATCATGTGGATAGTGTGTATTCCTAATCTGTGTGATCAACATGGCACTTCATCTCTATGACCTTCCTACCAATAACCCAGAACTCCAGTCCTATCGTGAAAAGACATCAGACAGATTCCAGAAGAGGGGCATGCTACAAAATGACTGACCATTACTCCTCGAAACTGTCAAGGTCATGAAAAACAAAGCCTGGGAAACCACCATAGCTGAGAGGAGTCTAAGAGGACAAAATGACTGAATGTCATATGGTATCCTGGATACAATCCTGGAACAGAAAAAGGACATTAGGTAAAAAACCAAAGGAATCTAAACAAATTATGATCTTCACTAATAATGTGTCAGTGTTGGCTCATTAATTATCACAAAAGTAGCATACTAATTGAGACATTAGTAATAGGGGAAACTGGGTGCCAGTAGAAACAATTTTTCTGAAAACCTAAAACTGGAGTAAAACACCAAGTTTGTTAAAAAGAAAAAAAATGGGTAATTGGTGGAGCTAGGGTATGGACAAAGCAGCCTGACTTTATAGTCCATACTGTTAATAAGTAAGTAATTTTCTAGAAAAGTTAAAAATCATCACAATTTCCTTAATAAAGAGAATACAAACCAAATACAATAAGCCTAGATAAATGCAACAGGTTGCAAAATTGCATACCTCCACCTCTTCATTCCCTCCAACCCCCAAAAGGCAGCAGGCCCAGATGGTTTCATAAACATGTTTTTCCAAAGGAACCAACAACGCCTGTGACATTTTTTGCTGTTACAAAGAATTAAAAACAAACAAACAAAAAACTGAAAAACCAAAAGTTTCCCAACTCATTCTATAGAACTAGTATAATTCTGACACCAAACGGATAAAAAAATAGCATGTGTGCATGCGCGCGCACGCGCACACACACACACACCAATAAACCAATGCTATTTGTGAATACACATTTAAATTTGATGTAATAACAAATTTTATGCTGGGGAAAGTCAGGGTAGCTGGAGTGAGTCAGAAGAGCCAGGGAGTCATGCTGTCTACCTACTAATACTGACCTAACTCAATATTTAACAGATTTTCTGATATGTTCTAGCTGTGAGCCTCGTACAAGCCCATTTATGCTATATATCAGAGCATTCCTGTATTTTCAAGTGAGTAAATACGCAGACCAGGATCTGGAAGGACACAGATCATACTGCTTACAAGGGTGAGAGAACAAAAACCAGAGCCATGGTTTGTTTTTAAAAAGGAGAGCTTTTTCTCAATTATCTGCTATTATTTTTTTAAAAAAATTGGTTAAAATAAGAGATGTATTCAATCCAATTGAATCAAAATCCCAATGAAAAAAATTTTGATGTGATAATATGATATGATCATATGGTTAAAAGAGTGTAAAACTCATTTGTGAAAATAAGCATGTGCAAATAGAAAAGCACATGGTTGGGGATTACAAAACTTGCCCTAAACTGAGAGTAAAATATGTTATAAATCTTAGTGCTTTAATAAGTGTCCTACTGACTCCAGGAATAGATGGAAATGTCAACAGGTTATGGTGTCCAGAAATGAACTGAAGTATATGTAAATTTATTGTATAGTAAAAGCAGCATTTTAAATCAATGGGCAAATGATGGAGGGGACAGGCTGTCTAGTCATTTGGAAAACATTCAGTTAAATCTCTATCACACTGTTTACTCTGAAATAGACTATAGGTGTCTCAAAGATTTAAATGCAGAAATCTAAAGCCATGGAAGTCCTAGAACAAGGACATAAGTGACCTGTATAATCTTGGCAAGGGAAAGCTTCTCTGATAGGGTGAGGCAACTAGAAACCACAAAAAATCACACCATTACACTCCCTAAGAATACTTTTGCACAATAAGGGATACTGTAAGTAAAATCAAGATAAGAGATAAGCTAGGGAAAATGTCTGCCACGTGTATAGGATGAAAATTCAGATCCTTTGTAGAAAAATAAGAAAATGTAAAAAAATCCCAAGATGCACTAGAAAAAGGAAGCAATAAAAAGGGAAAGGGAAAGTCCTTATTTAGTGCCACAGAGCAATTTTTCCTCACACAAAATGTGTGCCCTTTTTAGCCAAGATGTTCCACTCAATTCTCTAGACTCATTCATAAAAACTGGAGTGTTCTTTGCAACAAGAAAAAAAAAATCTAGAAAAATCCAATGTACACTAATAGAATATTAAGTAAATGGTGGTATATCCATATAACGGAATACTCTGCAACCATCAAAAATGAAAAGGTAAATCTATATGTACAGTGACGTGGGAGTTTCCAAGATAATTAAGTGAAAAAAAGTCACACAGCAAAGCGGTCACATTTTTGTAAAATGGTTGGAATATGTATAGTTGCATAATTATAGAAAAGGATCTTGGAAGAATGTACATCAATCTGTTACAAGGATGATTTCTAAGAAGTGGGAAAAAAGCGAAGTATAGACATCTCTATTCTTCTTACGTTCATGTATAGTTTGGATCTTTTTAAGTTTGTATCATATAACCAGTAAAAATAGGAATTGAAATTCAGAAATAATTTTAAAATTGTTAAGGTCCTTTCCCCACTTTTATATTCTGTATTTATTAGCAAAATGAACAATTCTAGAACAAAAAAGGCAATCAACTTGATTGATAAGCCAGCGGAATGAGTTAAACATCATAAGCAATCTCAAATTTTCAGCCAGAGTGCTACTTCATTCATAAAGAACATTCAACAATGAGAATAAGAGAAAAGCCCCACAGAAAATAATCACAATCTCTCCCACAAACTTCTCTAGTCCTTCATTCTCCTAGCAGCCTGATGGTGGCATTAGCCAAGGACAACGAGCAGTGAATAACTAGTTTTAGATAGGAAGCTGCCATTCCAATGGGAAACTTGGTGGGAGCACTGAACAAATGAAACTTTGTGAAGTGAAGAAAGCCAACCCGCTGGTGGCAAATGTGGTGTAGTAAAGGAATACTAGATTTGGGAGTCCTGAAATTTGGATTGGGTATTCCCATTGAGACTGAGTTAGAAAATTAGTGGACTTCTTTAAGCCTCATTTTCTTCCTTTGAAAAATGGGTTTAATGGTACCAATCTTATTGGGTTGTTATGAAAGATCAAAAAATTTTAAAAGATTTATTTTTTTATTAGAGAGAGAGAGAGAGCATGGGGGGAAGTGCCAAGGGAGAGGGAGAGAGAAACGTAAGCACTTGATGCTGAGTGGACAGACTGACCTGGGGCTCAGTGCGGGCTGGATTTCACCACCCTGAGATCACAACCGTGAGATCATGACCTGAGCAGAAACCAAGAGTCAAGTGCTTAACCAACTGTACTGCCCAGGGGCCCCTGAAAGATCAAATTTAAACATGTGTATAAGGGACATGTGGCTCAGTTGGTAAAGCATGTGATTTTTGAACTTGGGGTCATGGATTCAAGTCCCATGTTGGGTGCAGAAGTTCCTTAAAAAATAAATAAATAAGATAAACATGTGTACAGAACACTGTAAACAGTAAGAATGTGAATGTGTAAATTGATATTATACTACTTATGGAATGTGAGAGCCAGTAGAAAGCTGTAGTGGGACCATAACTCTCAGCTCCTGAATTCAATGCACCATGACAGGGCTATGGTTGCTGGATAAAATACAGGATGCCTAGTTAAATGTGAATTTTAGGTAAGCAATGAAAAAAATTTTAGTATAAGTAATGAATCATGATAACTGAGCACAAGTTTACATTTAATTTTAACTATTTTCTATTATTCTCTCATTTCAAATAAATCAGGTGCATTTCCCCAACTATTCTGAAAGCTCCGTGGGAATACAGATCATACGTTCGTGTTAGATAACAAGTATGATTACCTATTATTCAGGTATGCTACAGGATGTTCAAACGTTATTATAACAGATACTAATAAATAATAATAAGAGCAAGGATTTGGTTTGGGTGTCTTTAACTTCAGGGCTTGACTAAACTTCCTAATATCTACAAGGTCTTCTCTTCAGGCTTCCCTGGGAACCTATGAAGCAGCTACTGCTCAAGAGTTCAGACACATGCCCATTTCTAGAAGTTTTTTTTTTTTAAATTAATTTATTTATTTATTTGACAGAGAGAGAGAGAGAAAGATCACAAGTAGGCAGAGAGTCAGGCAGAGAGAGAGGGGGAAGCAGGCTCCCCATTGAGCAGAGAGCCCGATGCGGGGCTCGATCCCAGGACACTGAGATCATGACCTGAGCCGAAGGCAGCGGCTCAATCCACCGAGCCACCCAGGCACCCCCTATTTCTAGAAGTTAAGGAAAGAAGGTTCTAGAAACCTAGATGACACTAATGGACCTAAGCTCATTCCTATTTGCTCACATACCATATAACTCAGGTGCTTGAGTCACCCACACTCAGCTTAAAACCTTAAATTCCTCCTATACTCTGTTTGAGTGTTGTTACATGGTTATGATTCACTAAGAGATAAACAGAAATCTTCCGAGTCTACTCTACTTGATTCTTTACAAAAAAGAAAGACAACCTGCACTTTTAAATGCAGAAACTAATTCAGGTTTTGCTGGGCTTTAGGCTACCAGATTTTGAAAAGAAGACAGTATTTCTAAAACACTGGTCTCTGTCATTCTTTCTTACTCGCCTCTTTCTTGCTGAACTTTTCAATGAGGTTTTGGATCCACCACAAATATCCCTGAGTTAAAAAGAACATATTTAATCAGTGCTTGGTTAGAAGAAGGGAGAAAAACGAAAGAATGTAAGAGTCACTCTACCCATAGACAAGATGATAATCTAGATACACTATGCACAATGTGTGTGTATTTTTTTTTTTAGGGAAGATACAGAACTTTCTCAGAACGATTTGATGAAATATACACTTGAATCACACAAAAAAAGAAAATGTGACAAGGAAATACTTTGCATACTGAGTTGTGACCATGGTTATGTAGGAGTGTACACCATTTCCAATTAAACAAAGAAACAGGCAGTAGAAAACACTTTTTTTTTAAACCATGAAGTCTCTTTGAAAGAAAAGTAGAATTTGCACTCTACCTTATTCATTAAAGTTAGAAACTGCCATCCCTTTAATGAGCAGCCTGAGGGTGGAGAAAGTGTCTTGAATAGCTATATTCCAAGGAGTACTTGGCATCATCACTGAAACATAATGTGGGACTGCAATTGTGTGGGGTTTTTTTTTTCCCCAGTGAATAGGAAGTGATCAAAGATAACACTGCCTGAGAAAGAATTAAAATAGTGTAACATTGCATCAAGTTATAGCCAATGCCAATCATCATATGGATGAATGAACAAGATCCTTTAAATAATGGTATAGACGTGCTGTGGCATTCAAAATATAATGACCAACTTCAGTGGGGTTCAAATAAAAATGCAAAAGCATGTGCCCACTCATCTGGCCAGAACAGTGAAGTATAAGCACGTCTCTTTAAATAGATCTGTAAGCCACATCCTTCATTTACATCATCTATAAAACACTGGACTATAGGAAGTAAATGAATTCCAAAAGGCTGCCTTTCGAATTTTATCTTAGCAATGGGAAATGCTATCTACTAGGATACTAGAAAAATTAGAGGCACGATAAAAAAAAAATAAATAAAGTAAAAAGGACTTCTATAATTACAAAGTGATCACCTTTCCCTCCTTGAAAGGACAGGAAAGGAAAGGCACAATACAGGAATTGAAGTCAGCATTGTGTGGATGAGAGTTCCTGGCATATAATGCTAGACAGAGCTATTTACTGGAAAAAGTGTTGGTTTATTTACATGCTAAACAGCACCACCTTCTAGCTTCGGGCTGACTGACAAATAACAGCACAGCAAGGGAGAGAAAGAAAAGGCAATCTTCCTTATTCCAGAGAGAATCAGAACAAGACAGACAGGGGTTGTCACAAATCCAAACATCTTGACCCCATCATTATAAAATGGAGTGCCCAGCCTCTCCAAACATCTCCAAAGAGATAATCTTTGCTTTTTCAGAAACAAGAATCATAGCAAGGAAACTTGACTCTGCATCCAAAAGAAGGGATGAGGGAGAGGGGAAAGATAATATTTGTCTTAATCTAGAAAATCTCCATTACACAACTCTTTCAAAAGATGGGAAAAATAAAATGTAGTCTTTGTTGAAGAACTCATAAACAAGGCCAAATGCGCCCTTGTGCACTGGATAAAAACAAAGGTGAAAAATATCTGATTTGATGAACAAAGACTGGCCGATGAATGGAGTGAATCGTGCTAATACAGTAAACAGGAGATCTGAATAAAAAGATCAAAGGAAGCCAGAGAGCCTAATGCACCCACAATTGCAAGTGCTCCCCAGGGAGTGACAAGAATAAAATTGGAAGATTTTGCTCAGGGAGATGCTGCCCCTGATTCTAATCTAGTTGTCTATGCTAATCAAGGCACAGCCTTTGAGCATTCTCTAAAAGTTTTCACTTCTTTGATTTAGAAAATAATGCTTGCACTTAGAGTTGGTATATATGAATTCTGACAGATACTAAGAGGGGAAATGAGGCCACTGAGTGGGGAAACAAACAAAATACATGCGATATTGTTCTAGTTATGCCCACTCCTTGCTATGCAAGCTTTGGCAAATCATTTTATCCCTGGGCGATCATTTCTAGATTTTGTGTGTTTACCCTATGCTAAATATTTGCATTTTACAATAAAACGTGCTGCCTTCCCCTCCCCCTAACCCCCCCCCCTTCTTTCTTTCTCTCTCTCTCTCTTTTAAACAAATAAGACTGGGTCGAGTGAAAATTCACACAAGAAACGGTACTGACAGAATATCCTTATTTTTCTTTCCTCATTTGACATTTAGTTTCCTGAGTGGGATGAAGTGTATCGGGAAGTTATCTGTGCACCATCTACATCTATTACTTTAAACCTCATTGACAAGACTACAGTTAGTTAGAGTTGAAGAATGTCTGCAGGATTCCGTTTGGTTTTTACTTTAGGTGGCCCAAGGAAGGATGACAAGCACCAGCGAAGCGACGCTTGGGAGGCTGGGGATGAAAATGGCGGGAAAAAGGGAGGGGGGTCATTAGCAGCCTAGACATGGGCCACATTTCCTTCACAGAACCAAACGTGTCCATGTGTTCAGTGAGGCCTTCACAGGTAGTGAGCACTCACCACGGCCTGGAAGCAGGCCTGGATGCTGGGCCAGTGCTTAACGGTCATTACCCAGGAGCCAGAGGCCACCGCCATTGCCAGGCTGGCTTTCCCCGGCGACCCCTACCCAGCAGGCTTTGCCCGACGGCCACTGACCCTTCCCATTACCTCGCACCATTACCAACAGGTCGTTACCGGCCGAGGTTATCTGGCAGCCATCGTGTGTCATTCCTCAGTGACCCACTAAGAAGCCGCAGCCACTGCTGGCCATGTCGCACTCCCGCGGGAGAAGGGGGTTGCGGAGTTTCCCTCGCCCGTCCAGGACTGCTCTGCAGCCAGAGGGCCCGGCCATGCGCCACCGGGCTTCCGGCCACGCACCACCCGGCTTCCGGCCACGCGCCCTGGAGCTTCCGGCCACGCGCCCCGGCGCTTCCGGCCCCTGCTGTCTGGCGCGTCACCCGGACCGGCTCCTCACGGTGCGCACAGGCTGAAGCTGAGTGAAGCCTGCCCTTGTGGACTCTTGTCCAAGGCGCCCCTGGGCATTCCGGAATCCTTCTAAAATTCTCCCGGATTCGAGAGTTTTATTTACGACGGCGCCTCTCGCTCTGGGGTTGGGAGACTTCGTGAAGATGCTGACGTAAGATAAGTTGCCTCAGGGAGAGAATGAACTAAGAGCTTCTGCTTCGCCCAGAGAGCTGTGCCCTCAGCCTGCCCACCCCGTCCTCTGCGCGCGGCCCACCACGGCATCGGCCGCGCTCCGTCTCACCCGTGAGGATCTCAGCTGCGCTCCGCGGTGCAGAGGACTCGGGCTTCAGCGGCTGTGGGCGTCGCCCCGAACCCCAGCCCCGGGGCTTTACCACGGTGGTGTCCCAGGGGTCTGCCTGGGCCCGGGAGCGGCAGGCGACGTCCCCCTGCAGCAGCTGCGGCGGACAGGGAGGAGCGTCGGGGTAGAGCGTTGAGACATCTCTTCTGCGACTGGCGATGTGGCTCTTTCCCCGGCCGTGTGGCCCGCGACGCGTGGAAGGCTGAAGCTGCTGTGGCACCTCAGAACTTGGGCGTTTGACAGGCAGGCGCTGGCAGACAGACTGCGGGCTTTGGGAGTCGTTTTCTGCACCGGCTCCTGCTGCGGAAGGGCTTGTGCCGAGTGGGTGACTTAGGTTTCGGCGCCCGGGACCGCTCCGAGGCACGACGCATTTCCAAGCCCTGTGCATGAGGTCGCCAGCCAGTCTGCAGGGCTAGGAAGACTTCCGTGAAGAAAGCAACAGAAACTGGGTTTGCCCCTATTAATGAAATTTCAAACTTTGTGCCAGACCTCGATACAAATCATAGCCTGGAACTGTGTCCTAGGATGACGGAAAGAAAGAGAGAGGGAGGGAGAGGGAGGGAAGGAGGAAGAAGGAAAGAAAGAAAGAAGGAAAGAAGAAAGAAAAGGTTTTGGGCAAAATAGGGCAGTTCCATTCTGGAAAGAAAATTTCATCTTGGAAGCTGAAAGTTCCAGGCTCTAAACATTAAAGTCACAAGCTTATCACAATAGTTCCAGGACTAACTGATAACGCAAGGAAAGTGGTGGCGTCACTGTTTCATCCCTGAAAGAAAATACTGTGCATCGTTTTATACACCTCGGTTCGGTAAGGTCAGCTTTTGGTGTTTTGTTTTTTACATTTTTGGAAGGCATTTAACAACAACAAAAAGATTATTTTAGAGCGAGGGAAAACCTGCGCGCAGGCGTCGCCCCAGAGGGGGAGGGGCAGAGAAAGTGGGATAGGGAAGGAATCTCAAGCCGACTCCCCTCTGAGCGTGGAGCTGGATTGGGGGGTCTCTATGTCATTATCCCGTGATGCCCCTCCCCAGAAGGCATTTTGGATGAAAAAAGATGAAAGAGAACTCCGTAAGCTCCACCCCTCAAGAAGGCTGGTCTACGGGCCACCACTACCGAACAGCGGGCCCGACAGTGTTGTTTCAGGGTTGTGTACATCACATTCTTAATCCTATGTTCCCTAAAGGTGTTGATCTTCAAGTAGGAGTAACAAAAAGGGGAGGGGCATTGTTGGAATTTTTAGGGTAAACTCAGAGCAGTGTGGTGAAGAACGACTCTCCTACAGACTCTTTTCATGAAACAGAGAGGTTAAAGCTTGGCTGGTGGGTGATATGCAAGGCTTAAAGAGGGAAGTTAATTAAAGGAAGCTAATTTAAATAAAAAAGGCTGGGAAACTTTCTTAATATTAAGCTGGTCTAGAGAATGTATCTACTGGGGCACCTGGGTGGCTCAGTCGTTTCACCACTGACTCTTACAACTCAGGTCATGATCTGCATAGTTGTGGGATAGAGCACATCCGTCTCCCCCCATCTTGGGGCTGGGTCAGGAGTCTGCTTGTCTCCCTCTCTCTCTGGCCCACTCCCTGCTGGCATGCTTGCTTTCTCTCTGTCTCT
The DNA here is from genome assembly GCF_020171115.1 of Neogale vison. NCBI lineage: Eukaryota > Metazoa > Chordata > Mammalia > Carnivora > Mustelidae > Neogale > Neogale vison. The sequence continues at coordinate 233,914,866 of NC_058092.1, forward strand.
CTCTCAAACAAATAAATAAATAAATCTTTGAAAAATTTTTTTAAAAAAGAATGTATCTACTAAGAAGGGACTGAGGTAGAGAAAACAGTCACATGAAAGCATAAAATAGGGTCTAAACTGATGGAAACTTCCTAGCTGAATGATTGCTGAATTAAAAGTTAATTAACATTGCATTAGAAGACTTCAACTTTAGGCAATAAATGATAGACTGTAGATTTCCAAAACTGAGGAACTAAGATAATGAAATTCACCTTTAATTTCTATTTGTAGACTCAAATGAACTTAGATTTAATTTCAAAAGCAGATAAGTATTGAGATCCTTAATACTGTGATTTTATTTTGAATAATTGCCTTTTATTTTTAATGCCTGTTGTGTCTTTACCTCGTGTCACAATTTAATCCCCTTTAAACTTAATTTAATGCCCAATTTAATCTCAATATGACAGCCAATAATTAAGAGAACTCATGTTGTGTAGCATACTGTTTAGTTGTGTTGGTCATGTATATGTGTTGTATACAATATTGTTTTGTGCCATGCAATTTAATAAACAGTACCACTTGATGTGTTTATTAAGGAAGAACAGAAAACCAAGCTACCATCTTTTGAGAGTTAAAACATAGGTTTTCATGGTGATGGTATGAAAAGCAAAAGATTTTACATGCTACAGAAGCCTACTTTTAGTATTTGTATATCACGTGCACAAATGTACAAGCCTATAGATTATGTGTATTTTATACATACATATCTAAACAGTATATGTACAAATCTGAAATAATCATTTTGTAAGTATAGTGTTACATTAATAATTTGTATTAGCGGTTTTCATCCTTTCCCCCCTTTTTCTCGTGGAATTTTTCAAGGAATTCTGGGAAGCCCAATTTGCAAAACAGACATTCTATTTTGACACTCTGCTCTGATCAAAGTTATGTGAGGGCTGGAGATGGGGGTGGAGGGCCTAAAGGCAGCTTTTAGGTTCACTTTCAGTGGCCCTGAAGCCCTTCCATGGAACCTTTAGAATTTCTGGAGCACAGTTTGGAAATTGTTGTCCTATATAATGCCCTACATTTGTAGTGGGCTTTTATATGTGTGATAGTACTTCATTCCCACAACATTCAATGTTTTTCATTTTACAGATAAGAAAACAGGGACTCAGGTCAATTCTTTTTCCCCCTGTCACATAATTATTGAGTGATTAGGTTTAGGACTTGGACTCATATCTTCTGCTCTGACTCCTGTTTTTCCCCTTAATTCATACTGTCTATAACAATAGAAAACATGCTTAGGATGTTTTCTAACATCCAAGTAGGATGAGGTAGAATTTATGTAGAGCATGAGTGTTTCTTAACATTGTCCTTCTGCAGCAGAAGTGAGTGACAGTGGTCCTTTGGATCACAGTCCTGTGGCTCACCAAGGTCATTGACTGCATAAGGCTTAGAGATGTGTGTAATCCTCACCTGTAAACCTGGCCCTTTCTTCCCCACTTGAGAAAGCATATTGTAGTACAGGGCATAGGGTGATATTATCAGAGTCGATTTTTATTCATGAACAAGATGAACATTTCATCCCCTGCCTTTGGCAACCACCAGTCTGTTCTCTGTATCTATGCGTTGAGGTTTGTTTTGTTTTAAATTCTTTTTGTAAGCCAGATCATACAGTATTTGTCTTTCTTTGACTTATTTCACTTAGCATAATGCCCTCAAGGTCAGTCCTTGTTGCTGCAAATGGCAGGATTTCCTTTTTTATGGCTGAGTAGTATTCCATTGTATATTTACACATTTTCTTTATCCATTCACCCAACAATAGATGCTTAGATTGCTTCCATGTCTTAGCTATTGTAAATAACATTGCAATGAACCTGGGGGTGCATGTATCTTTTTTCAGTTAGTATTTTAATTTCCTTTGGATAAATATCCAGACGTGGAATTGCTGCATCATATGATAGATCTACTTTTTTACATTTTTTGAGGAAACTCCACACCGTTTTCCATAATGGCTGCACCAATTTACATTCCCATTAACAGTGCATGAGGGTTCCTTTTTCTCCACATCTTCAACAACACTTACTTGCTTTCGTTTTGATAATAGTCATTCTAACAGATGGGAGGTGATATCTCACTGTGGTTTTGATTTACATTTCCCAAATGGTTTTTGCTCCTTCTTACTCAACTTTGGGATGCTTTTAGATCTACAGAAGGAAAGAAAAGTAGAACTCAGAAAGCTCATCGGTGAACATCTGACCAGTATTGAACGTACTTGCCACACGGAAGATTTAAGTGCTGAATCACAGATGGGTGTTGAATGTTATAATTCTGATTGTTACACTAAACACTTCCCATTTTAAGCCCAAGCAGTTTATTTTCCTTAACTAATTTTCCATTTTTCATTGGCTCCTATTGAGTCTCTTCCCCCACTAAGGTAACTCTTGATTTCAATATTATAGTCAAGATGCTTATCACTAATTGGCCTTCTTTAGATATACTGTCTCTGAATTAGAAGATGAAAAACAATTATTTCCACTGATAATTAAAGTACTGAAGTTTGTGAACTGTTTATCTTCTATGTCATAAATAAAAATTGACTCAGTTAAAAAACAGGATAAGGCTTATTCGACCCCTTGATATGTTCATGTACATTGTAAAGCCGAGAGCACAAGAAAATCAGAAGCATTTTACAAACAGCTAAATAAAGAACTTTTTCCCTTCCCTTTCATACCTCAACAAAGCACTGGAGTTCTGGAAAATGCTGATGTACAGCAATGTTCTTAGGCAAGTCAGAAAATTGGCAGATACTTCCTAATTAAGAAGAAAGCTCAATATGTCTGGAATCAAGTATAGTAATTTCATACTAGTCTTTACCTACCCCACATCACACAGGAATGGGGTTCTACATAACACCCTAGTCCTTTGGGTGAGACTGTTCTAGCCCCGCTGTTTTCACTTACCCAGCATGACCTACAAGTACCCACCTTCCTTTCTTTGTTTAACTGACTTTCTCCACTTTGAAGGTCTTGCACTAAGCAACTGTTAGACACAGAGTCCAGAGCTGGTGGTAATTCATATGTACATGAACATATACAATGTACATGAACATATCAAGGGGTCTGAGAAGTCTTTTTTTTTTTTAAGATTTTATTTATTTATTTGACAGAGAGAGATTACAAGTAGGCAGAGAGGCAGGCAGAGAGAGAGAGGAGGAAGCAGGCTCCCTGCTGAGCAGAGAGCCCGATGCGGGACTCGATCCCAGGACCCTGAGATCATGACCCGAGCCGAAGACAGCGGCTTAACCCACTGAGCCAACCAGGCGCCCTCTGAGAAGTCTTGAAGACACCTCTATACCTTTTTAAAACTTCAGTGGATATTAAATGTTAAATATTGCCAGGCACTGTGTTAAATGCTATTCAGGGCAAGGAAGGGAGTCTTGCCTTCAAAGCAATTAGCATCCAAGGTAAAAAGTAATATTAGAAAATTTAGAAAGGTAGTTATTGATTTATTTTTGACAAACTCATGAATAATTGACAAATACAAGTTTGTATATTTAAATGATATGTATACATTTTGAAATGACCACAACAATCAGGTTAATTAATAACAATTACATCACATAGTTACCTTTTATTTTTTTTAATATAGAACACTTCACAAATTTGCATGTCATCCTTGTGCAGGGCCATGCTAAATAATTTCTGTATCATTCCAGATACAGATTATCTATATAGATGCTGCTGAAGGGACAGTAGTCATTGATTGTTGGCACAAGTCTTAAATTGATTTATGAAGAGATGATTTATGAAGAAATGTAAAAATTTTCTATTAATTATAGACATTTTAGTACACACCCTACAATGCTGTGTTTTCCTTTGCCTTGCCCTCCCAGCTTCCAGTCCCATAAAAGGAATGAAAGACTCGGAATTTAGCTTCAAAGTCATGTTTCTCTGTACAAAGAAGTGTGACCATGTCTAAGGTGCCATGAACCAATTTTTAAACTAAATCATGGGAAGGGGAGGTAGGAAATTTAATATTAATGTTCTATTATTTTTCTTTAAAATCTTCTGGGGTTAACTTTTATTTCTTTATTGTTTTCTTCTTCCATATTTGTTCTTCTACTTACAGCTAAATAACAAAATGAAATGAAAGTGGAACTATTAAAAAGAAAATAATTAACAATTAGGTATTTAGAATACTTAGAATTTTGCTTTATAAAAATATTGTTAAAGCTATTACTCATGTTGAAGTTTTAGTATTCATTAATGTATGTATTTTGTGCAAAATCAGCAAATTCCACATTCCTGGTTTGGCTGTTATACACACAAATTAATGAATGTACTTTAATGAATTTGATTAATATGCAGCAGTTTAAGATCCATTTTGTATTATTAGCCCATGAAATGTTCCTCATTGAATGCTGCTGATTCAGAATGCTGTATTTCCCTGGGAAGGCTGTCTCTCTCTCTCTCACACAGAGATGCTCTTCACAAATAATGTAAAACTAAGATTTTCATAATTATCATAATTCACTCATTAAGATATTAGCAAACTGTCACAACCACAAAAGATTCTCTATGCATGGAATTTTCCATCTTTTGCCTGCACCCAAGATATACATGCAGTGCCAGTGCCAGAGAATGTTAAATGGAAACCCTACTTCTGCATTTTATTAGCAAATTTTGCAAACTACAAACAGCTTGAGTGTTGTATAAATTTATAGTTGTACTTGCGCATTTGTGATGGTGGTTTTCGGCATGCAAGTTTTATCTAAGAGCTTTTACTTGGAACTGCACAGAGCAATTCCAAAACCTCAAAACTAAAGGAAAATAAAATTGAAGTGCCTTTAGAATTGTGTGATTTATACATTAAAGTATTTATTTTAAAACAAGATTAAAAATACTGCACTCCTAGAAACATTCTCTCCTGGTAGAAGCCACTCGGATGGAAAATTTCATCTATTTCAAACTGATTTTTTGCCTGAGTGACTTTCACATATTTTCCTAAAACCTAGTCATGTCAGACAATTTATTCTACCTTAATAATACTGTGCAAGTAGCCAGGAAGATTCAAGTGTTGAAGTGGTAGAAGGCAGTTGGCCAATTAGGTGCTCAACTATATTTTGATTTTCTATGCTTAGACATACTTATTCTTTTCTTACCTTCTGATCCCCTGCTCAGTACTTCTTAATGAGAATTTCTGCGTATTTCTCTCCTAGGAATATGTGGCCAAATTTGAGATATAGAATGCATTTTGGATCAAAATCCCAAATAAGGATGAGGCAGTGAAATCCATTTTCTCACTTTAAGAGGTAATAGAAGGAGCTCAGAATGGTATACAATGGGCACATGTATTTTCAATCTCCACCCCAAGGCACCCCATCGCCCCCTTCACAGTACAGTACCATCCGTGCCACCACAATGTCCCTAGTGATAGGGAGGCTCTGCATCTATTAAAGATGACTGGCCTACCACAGAGCTACAGAGTTGCGATATAAGAAATCATTTTTCAGTGAAATGATTGGCACTTTTTTTCAGATTTTTCTCTCTTAAAAAAGTATTTTTCTTTTTGGTTCAGTCATTATTGTCATTGACTCATCATCCTCTGGCAACATATATTATTTTTGAAAAATTGATTTTAAAGAAAATAGCACACAAAATATTCTTAACAGAAACAGTTGCGAGGCCGGAAAGTAATTGGAAGTCTCTTCTCTGGTTGAGTTCATATCATGATCTTGAAATAAAAAGACACAGGATGTGGTATATGTCTTAGTTTATGATCTCAGGAAGTATGTGAGAAAGCTATGAAAGTAAATGTAGACTTTGAAATTTGGAATTTGCTTTGGGAAAAGATGACAGTGGTAGCAATGACCAGAGCATTTTCTCCAGGAGTAGCTCTTAGCTATCTTGATTCTGTCAACAAGTCAAAGAAACTGTCATTATTTTTCTAAATAGCTGGACTGAAAGAAATAAAACCAACATTCTGGACTAGGTTCTTATCTTGATGCACTGACACTCATGAAGAATTCTTTGAGTGAAGGAATTCAAAGCTTTCCTATGACAGCACTGGCCAGTCCACAAAGAAAGAGGGACTTTGTCCAATAAGCCCTCCCCAAATAACCATGTAACTCATTTTCTGATGATGGAATATTGAAAATGCATTAAGTCCTGAGCTTTTCCCTTTGCAACGCCCCATTTGGAAGAAAGAAGTCATCAGAAAAATGGATTCTTTCTTGCTAACCTGACAGATACCATCCAGAGACTAGAAAGAAATAATTTGTCAGTACTGTCAGCCAAATGCTGCGTGGCCCCCATCTATTACTTAAGGTCTATTTTCATTCTACCCAATTCCAAGAAGTTTGTTTTATTAAAATGAAAAATGGGATTATGGTGCTCCCTAGAAAGTCATTTTATCTCATTCCAGCTGTTCAGTGACATACTTTTAAATTTGTACATTCATTTGTTTATAATTTAAACTAAAGTTAGTTACTGCACACCTTGTTTACTTGTACCTAGTAGCAAATTTGTAGTGACAGCAGAAAGATCACTGAGTACCACTAAGTCTTGCAAAGAAAGCACAATTAATAGCATCCTGTCCCCAGTTTTGGAAAATGTATGTTGTGCATATAACAGTCAGGATTCTATTGTAAATTATGTGAGGCATTTTCACTATTTTAGGCCAAAAAAGGTGCTTTACAGGGAATTCAGACTTAAATATTCATTAAAAGGTTGAGAAGAGCAGGCTCTCCACTGACCTCCAGGAACAACTCCAAGACAATTTTGCAGACCCAGGCTTCCAAGGGTACTGAATTAGGAAGCTGCAGCAGCAACGCCACCCCCAGGATCACTGAAGATCTTGGACTTCAGCTGCTTTCCAGGCATCAGGAGGCCACCACTGCAGTTGTTGGCTCCAGGAATTTGCCACCAAGGCTGCAGTCTGCTAAGGAGGCCGCTTCAGGGCCATACTGTGCCTATTCAACCCATGAGAGGAAAATCGAGGTCTTCTGCATCACCCCTTCTCCCTCCCCTGAACTTGGCTCCAGGTACAAGTGCCACAAGTGTGCATCTCATTGGCCAAACCTAAATGGCTTCTTTAGCTGTATGGGAGCCTGGGAAATGAAGGTTTTGTTTTGTTTTAATTTTCTAGTCTTTCCGATCCAGGAAAGCATGCTAATAGGAGGTTAGAACAGAGTTGAGATAGTTTACCAAATCTACAACAATACCCATAGACTCATTTTCTACTACTGGTTAGCCATACAAAAAATTCGTCATAGTTTCCCATTTTTTAAAAAATTATTGTAATTCCTTCTTTTATCTTTTTGGGGATCTTACACTAGTTTTCTTAAAGTCATTTCAGATTGTTCTATCACTTCCAATTGTCCTATTGTAAATAGGTCTTGATGTGGTAAGCAGAATAATGTCCTTCTGCAAAGATGTTTATATCCTAATGCTTGGAAACTGTACATTACATTACATGGCAAAGGAGAATTAAAGTCACAGGTAGAATTAAGGTTGTTAATCAGCTGACTTTAAGACAGAGGGATTATCCATGTGGGCCTGATGTAATTACAAGGGTCTTTAAATGTGGAAGGGGGAGGTAGAAGAGTTCAGAGCATTGCAGTGTAAGAAATACTCATCCCACTGTTGCTGGCTTTAAAGATGGGGAGGAGCCATGAGCCAAGGAATACAGACAGCCTCTAGAAGCTGGAAAGGGCAAGGCAGTTGATTCTCCCTAGAAAGGAATCAGCCCCGTTAGCACCTAGATTTTAGCCCACTGAGAGCCAATTCAGACTTTGGAACTACAAACTTGAACAACAAGTTGGTGTTTTAAGCCACTAAGTTTTGGCTAATTTGTTCAAGCAGCACTAAGAAACCAACACAGCTGATAGTTAAGATTGCTGGCTGCCCTTTTCACTGATATTTTTTTTCTCATGAGCTTTGACATTTTAGCTTGTGGGTTCATCTTGAGTAGGGTTTTCCCCTGCTCTGTATACTTGCCTCACTTTGTCAACCTGTTTGTGGACACAAGGAAGCTCATTGGGACCCTAGGTTTTAACCTAGTTATTCCATGTCTAGTCTCTATTGGTGCTATCCTAAGGTTAGCCAAGGGGACCAGTGGGAAGCCTGGTCCAAGTGCTGCCACAGTCAGGGAACAGCACTTGGAGCTCTATCTGGCTTGTTTCACATGTTAGAAAGCATGATTAGCCCTTGATTGTATGCAGGAAGTAAAGCACTGGTCCCAGCTGGGCACAGGATGCTCCTGTCCAGGCTGTCCCACAGGAATTAGGTCTTTATTCCCATGTCTGTTTTAGTGTTAAAGCTTTGTAGGTCTCTGGTTCATGACACGCTTTCTGCTTTGTAGTTCAGTTTTTGGTCCATCAGGATGTTTAGCTCATTTTATTTTTTAGCATAGCCATACCTTTCGATTTATAATATATATTTGATATATAATGTAATTTGTAAAATACATACAAAATGCTGGTTGCATATTTTGTCAGTGCTGTGTTTAGAGCAGAGGGGGGAAATTCCAAGCATTACCTTGACCATAAGACTGCAATATGTAGGTTGTATGATTTTTTGTTTTTTTAAGAATTACCTATTCATTTTACAGAGGGAGAGAGCGAATGAGCCAGGGGTGAGTGGCAAGGGGCTGAGGGAGAGAGAATCTGAAGCAGGCACACCACTGAGTCCAGATCCTGATGCAGGGCTCAGTCCCACAACCTTAAGATCATGGCCTGAGCCAAAATCAAGAGTCAGACACCCAACCAACTGAGCCACCTAGGTGCCTCAGATATAGAATTAACATTTCACAGAACACCATGTCCCAGGTTTTCACCGTGTTTTAGCTGAAGAGAAAATATAGTGAGTGGTTAGATATTTCTATTTCTATCAGTGATTTGCTTTCTGCATTCCCAGGGATGTCACTTTCTTCAACAAATAATACCCTTTTGGCAAAGGCTTAGCTGGCTGAAAATTATAAGAGAAAGTTTCATTGTATTGCACTTTAAAGTGGTTGTTCCAGAAATTCATCTTAAAACTTGCTATTTCAGGAAGCTGGCTCAGCTCCTCCACTTTCTCTGGAGTCCATCAATTCCATAAATTGGCTAGGCGTTACTAGAGGATGATTGTTAGGGTCAGGAGGGGGAGGAACAGAACACCAGGTGTTACATTACAAAAGGTGGCATGAGTCCCTGGTTTAGTCATGTACTTTAAGAGTGTGGAAAATAGCTGTTCACAGTTAACACCAGAAGTGCTCATTAAACTGATTTTCTGTTGGGAATGATTCCCCCAAAATGTCTCAGGCTATCAAGTAGCTAAAATTCTATCAGGATTATGATACCCACTGAGTTACAAGTTATAAGAAATGATACTTGAAATAAAGGCTTTGCAGGCAAATTAAAATAGTAATAATTTCAGTTAATGTAATGATATCTTTTTTTTAAATCCCTTAATATCATTCAGCCAAAATTACATATTTGGGGAAAAATGAGCTACTAAAGAAGATTTCCTAATTGTATGTAATATGCCTGAAGGCGTATTGCGGATGTAATTCAGATGCCTGGACACAGAGGAAGATGGCTCTGATGATGACATTATGCAATAGAACTACATTTTAGTCACAAACAGTCATAATGTAAAATTATTTCTCAGAGAAAGGAAGCCGGGAGAATGTTACCACTTCCGCAGTAAGCTCTGTAATTCTGGCTACACTTTGGAGATCATATTTTTACATGTACAGGCTTCTCTGTAAGCCCTTGAACCTTGCAGATCAAATTTTGACATCTAGCATCCCAGTATTTTGCAAGCGATAGCACTTATTTTCCTGAAACTCAATTGTGAGTCTTTTGCTTTCTTTGTTTAGTTTATGCCAATGTGGTGTTCCATCAACCAATTCATTTTGGCTTGCCCTTGTCTCTTCTGTGGTCCAAAAAAGCCCCAAAGCTGCTTCTTGAGGTGAAAGGAGACTTCCTTAAACCAAGCACGAGTTTAACTATTTACAACTAGAAGTAGCTGGGTTTAAGAAGGGTTTGGGGTGGTTGTTTTTTTTTTTAATTTTACATTGTTAAGCTATAAGTTATTGTCAAGCAATGTATCAGTTAAAGCTTTTACACTTACTGTAGTTCAGTGGCCACAGTATTTACATAGAATTTCATGTCAGTGCATATGTGATCTTGACAAATGACCAAAGATCAAACTGTATTCTGATTTGTAGTCTAACGCAGGTGACTAAATTTGAATTTATTTTTTTTTTTAATGCTCAGGTGGCGTTCCCAAACCATACTGGCAAAGGCTTATAAAAAGTAGGTCTCATGGTGGTCTCTGCACCTCTCCACTCCCCAAATCCCATGGTCTTTTCTTTCCCTTGCTGGCGCAGGGGTCAGATGCCATCACCTCTGAAATGTTGATTTTAGTCTTCCTGAGATAAGGGCTCATAACCCATCTGGGCCACCCTATTGTGAGATGGTGCCTTCTGCTTCAACACGGTTGATTCCTTTTCCATCCTCCCATGTTTCCTTTATGCTGGGCTAAATGCATTCCTCCACTGGGGTATGGCTGGGACAATGGATTCCTCCATTTGTCCTGGTTGGCTTCTGGGATAGCCATAGCTCCAAACAGGCTTCTTGGCTGGTGAGTCTGGTCTCAACAGTTCAGTCTTCCTACTAGGTCTGCAGTCAATTTACATCTATCTCCCAGCTTCTCCTTATGCCAGCTTCATGACGGTTTTTCAGTTGGATCTCAGAACTATCAAAGGACAGCTGTGGCTTTAGCCTGTCATTTGGCCAGGGATGTTGCTGGATTGGGCTTAATACATCTGAGGGAAAGCCCAGAGATATGACAACAAGAAGGAACAAACATTTGTTTCTCTGGCCCTGGTCAGAATTCAGCTGATTCTAGGTATCCAGTATTCAGGATCCGCTCAGGCTCAAGTCTTTCCAAAAGACAAAGGAAGATGAAGACCAATTCCTAATTTCAAGGCAGGGTTTGTAAGAAAACCTTCACCTGCTGCAGTCTGGCTGGGCAAGGTGCCTTCAGAACAGAAAAGGGTGGTGCCTGGGTGGTTCAGTCAGTTGAGAAACTGAGTGGCAGACTCTTGATTTCGGCTTGGGTTGATATCGCGGTCGTGGGATCAAGCACCACAGCAGGCTCTACTCTCAGTGCAGAGTCTGCTTACCCCTCGCCCTCCCCCTCCATCCTCTGCCCCCTCTTTGTTCGTGTGCATGCACACACGTGTGTTTTCTCTCTAATAAATTTTAAAAAATTTGAAAAGGTCCCCTTCTTTTGTTTGTTTCCTAGAAGAACCCACAGAATAATGAGACCATCCTAGCTAAGAGAAGGACATAGCTGGCACTAGCTGGTATAACCAGTATCAGATACTGTGTGAAAATCAAGCTTTGGTTTTCCAAGTGACCATATAATACTTGAATAAGGTCCAGAATTAGACTAAACTGGGTTGGTACAAACTACATCTGACCTCTTACCGTTTCATAATACCAGAGATCTGCCTTCCTGGCTTTCCCTTGTGTGAAATAAAGATGGTGGGTATAATCCTTCCTCTCTTCAAGAGAGAAAGGACCTATGCAGACATTTGTTTATCAGCTTAACTTTTTGTTTGTTGAGCTATAGGTCTGTAGCCTTCCAACTGCAATTGGGGAAGGAAAGGGAGAGACATTCATGTCATGGAAGAACCTTTGGATTAGGCCTCTGAATACTTAGGACTTGATTTGTCATTCATAAGCCAATACTCCTTAGTTCTCAGTTGATTCCTCTGCAAAGAAAGTTGATAGTGAAAACACTATGAGGGCTTCCCAGTTTTGTTAAGATGGGCAGATCAGAAAAGGGATGTGAAAGCTCTCAGAAAAGAAGTCTACTGACGTGTTTATGAAATACCTAGTGAGCAGCAAACTATGTGCCAGACACTGCCAGCCTCTACAGATTAGAAATGAAGATGACACCACCCTGCCTCATGAGACCAATGCTTCCAGCCACTGAGAGGTAAAGTCACAGCCTCCAGAGATAGAAAATCACTATAAATATTCTCTTCAGTTAGGGCCTTTAATTCAGTCTCCATGTTGCTGCAGGGTAGTTCAATTCCAAGTAATGATGCATATGCTTCTTTTCCTCCACCTCTGCCTAATGGTTTCCTTATATCTTCTTCCTACAAAACTGAAGCAGTGCTCAGGGAAGTGAAGGGAATTTGGTACTGGGAAATGTGTCAGGGATCAGGGGAGGCTTGTTGCAGAAGGGACACCTTAGTTGAGACCTGAAGTTTGAATTGGATTGATGAGGCCAAAAGGGGGGAAGCAATGGAGGAAGAAGACAAGGCTGAGAGAAAGAACACATGCAAAGGCCCAGGGATGACTGAGAACAGTGGGCAGAGAGATGAAAGTAATTTGGGGTGATTGGAATAAAGAGTCCAAAGGATGGAGGGAAAAGAGTTGGAAAGGATGAACGTTTCAAATACTGTGATGACAGGTATATGGGAGAGAGGTCAGGTTTGCTTTCTGCAGCTAACTAGCTCCAGGGGCACAACTAGAATCCAGGGGGAAAATTCCAGGGAAAAGGACATTGACTAAAAATTAAACTGTGGTAATGACCTCCACTTAGCTAGTTCTTCCAGTATTTCAGACACCATGTTAAGGATTTTCTATCCATTATCTCACTGGAGCCTCAAAACAACCCCGTGAGGTAAATCAGAAAATAGACTCAGAGAAGTTACATTAACTAGCTCAGGGTCCACACAGTGAAGACAGAGTTGAGTTAGGATTCCAGAATTGCCGCTCTTGGTCACCACTGTCAAACTGCTTCCTTGTGAGGATTATGTTGTCACAGAACAAGTGTATGGCTCTGAAAGTTTCCTGTCACTGATGGGCTACTGTAAAGGATGCAGGCATTAAGAGAACCAGTAACCTTCTGAGAATCTTCCCATTGCAAGATCCAGGGATTCAATGACACATCAATAGTTGTATACATAAAACAACCCTGAAAGACAACCAGCTTCTGCATTTTAGGCTGCTTTATGTCGTGTGTAATGGGTCCTCCTGGGGTACCTTTAAGGGGGGCATTCTCAGGCTTCATCACTGCAGAAGAGAGCACCGAAAGGGAGGCAGAGTGAAATGGACCGAATTAGGGCAGCTCAGCCCTCCACTAAAGACATGCATCTTTCACAAACATCTGCTTTAGCTAATGCTGGCCTTGGGCAGTATTAAATTATGTATTCAGCTCTTAAACTATCACAGATTCATGTTTCAAGAATATAACCATGAGAAAATATTGCACCACTAGCAGAATCAAAACAGCTCTGCTCATTTGGCATTAAATATTTTTTGGTGAATTTCTATAATAATTCTTCATTTTCTTTCAAATTAAAGGACATTGTGGGAGACCAAATAGGTTAGAATGCATAGTATTTTTTTTCTATTATTGACTTATTGAAAAAAAGAATAAAAAATTGCCTCTTTTGCTCACCACTCAGTGAAGGGTATCCAAATAGCAAACAACAATAAATTACACAATGAATTTGGGCATGTTAGAAGTAGAGAGACCTTAGAGAGCATTCCAAATATGTTTTCTAGAATTGCCTCTTCTTTATAATGAAGTGCTTCTGTAAGGTCAGAAATCATGACCTTCTTAAAATACACCCTGGGTAGGCCAGCTCCCACCCCCGTCCCAGCATTGCTTTAAAACAAAAAACCATGGCCTATGACAGTTATGAGGGCTTTGCCTGTGAATTTTTTAGAGAGAGAGGGAGATGTTGGGGGAAGGAAGAAGGGCTCTCTTGTGTCATCAACCCTGACATATTTAGTGGTTAATAGTTGGGAAATATTATATGGAGTTCATCAAAACGTGTGCTTCTCAAAAATCCCAATAAAACATTAAGAGTCTTCAACAAAGGTGTCTTTTGTGGTGGCAACCCAGGATCCTTGCACCCTGTTGGGAAGACAGTTTCCACAGTGACAATGAATATAGGTGACCCTTTCAGGCAAAACTCTGAAAATGTTGATTCTCCTCTCTCTATAGCTGAGGCAAGGCATTCCATTCCCTGCCCCTTCCCCTCTGAACACATGGTGATGCTCACAACTTCCAAGTATTTGCTCATTAAAACCCTGCATTCTGGACTCTTTCTAGTTCTTTCCCTTCTTTCATGAAGGAAAAAACCCCCTCTTTCCTATATATCAACAACAGGTACGGAGCATATACTCTTAAAATGTAGTAAACCAAATTTTTGAAAATCATATTGAAAGTCATTACTTTTGCAACGATCATTTCTTCCTTTACCCTTTCCATAAATATTTAAATAAAATTTTAGATCATTCTTGTTTAAAAAAAGATACACCATACACCAATGGCCTTATATAAAAAAAATTTTTTTTCTGGCAACTTGAACATGTAGTAAATACAATAAAAAGAGAATAAAGATTTTTCAATAAGTGCCCTGTGAGTAACAGAATATCTCAGCTGGAATAATCATGTCAAGGACCAGGCAGTTGGGCAGGTGATTTTTCTTCAATAGAACTCAATCCACTAATGCCAGCCATGGTCCAAATGAGGTAACTGCTGTGGGTCAAGGTGGGGAAGACAAAGTTGTACAAAGACAGTTAGAGCTGCAGTAAACTAAAAACATCTCTGCTCATTTCCTCTTTGGTCTAAAGCACGCAAGAGAGGCATTGATCTTTGCCAGCCAGTCTTAAACACCGTCTGTAAGAGGAAGATGAATTAAACTCAGCAGAAGCATGATTGCTCCCTGGCTGCCGGGGAAGCAGGGAGGATTGGGTGTAGGGGATGCCAGGACTGACTGTGTTGGCAAGTAGGCAGGTGGAGTGATGCTGGCCTGTGCCCAGAGGCCATCAGAGGTCGGGACTTCCAGACCCGACCCCAAGCAGGCCCAGCAGAGTGTCTCAGCATAGCAATCCAACTGGCCGGGCCTTCCAGACACCTTAATAACTCTTTACCAGGGATTGAGTGGCTGGAGGAGGAGAGGTAGAAACCAATTTGAGGTACTTTTTGACGATGACTTTTCCCTCTAAGGTCTTCAACTAGTCTAAGTGACTGTCATTATATAGCAGCAATTAAGTCAGGTTGTCCAGACTCACAAGTGTCTCTGTCAGATCCTCTCTTTCTCTAAGACAGCACAAAACTTGAGATCTGTAGGATGTTTGGCCAACATTTTGTTGCCTTTATTCTCTAACACCATTTTTCAGGTTGCGTATTTCTGTGTGTGTGTTAAAACTAATGACGTCTGTCAAAAATGTTTCATTGAGTACGGTTTTTGTGTTTGTCTTTTCAGGGATAAGGAAATGTTTTATTTTCTTTACTGTTTGTCTTCCTTCATCTGGCAAAGACTAAGCTGTCCCATCAACCCCCAGTGATTTAGAACAGAGAGGAAATTAATATTAGGGTTTTGTTTAACAGCGGCACTACATCTGCCATTAGACAACTTTTACTTCCTCTCTGAGTAGCAGAGAAACTGTCTTTCCTCAACCAAAATGTCAAATGAACAGAGGCCTTAAATAAGAACATGAATTTGACCTTTACCAGATGTCTTTATTCTTTAACATTTTTCAAAGATACACACTTGGAAAAGTTAAGACTTATTGATACCCAGCACGGATGCTTTATTGTCTGCCATTTCCAAGATGCCAGAGGCTTTCTTATGTGAACAAAATGACTATTTCCGTCATAATGGAGCACAATTATTTATTCACCTAGCAGAGCAGAGGAAATCATTTTTAAACTAAAAACACAGAATGGGTTGTCTCTACCACAAACTTCCCACAAAAGCAGGAATCATACTTCATAAGTAAAACCAGATCCTTACTCCATTCTCTGCCCAGCAGAAAAATTACATGGCTTTTAGGTTTAATGGCCTTTTAGGCCTGTGGCCAAAAGAAGTTCCAAAAAAACTTCTCTGGTCCCAATTTGCCCTCTCAGCCCAGTTCTTTGTAAGCAGGGAGCAGAGTCGCTGGAGAGCATCCAAAGCCAGCTCTGGGAAATGGAGGCCAGAGAACCACTCCACACAATTGGGAGGAGAGACAAAGGAGCCCCATGATCACAGTGAATCAGACCATGACAGAGCAGGTTCAGGATGGTGAGTACAACCTAAGTGATGGAGCCGCTCGTCAGGTGCGTGCGTTATTGACGTTGTACAGGTCAGCGTGTGGCGGCCAGGTGGGGCTGGAGGGGGTGCCTCCATCAGAGTGCCCCAGGCCCTCCTCTCTAATCATTCTGTTGCATCTCGTCCTGTTTCTGTCTTTAGTAAACAAACGTGACTATTGTTATTTCCTTGTCAAAGATTTGGGCTTTTATTTGAACATTTCACATCCCAGTCCTGAGTCCAGACTGTGAAGCAGAGAATACTTCTCTGATTTTTCATGGGCATCTTCAAGCTGAAGGGATTTCAGGAAAATATAGGAATATCCTTGCCTGCCTAGACATTCTCTTCTCCATTAGCTCAGGCCCTCACTCTTGAGATATGAAGGACGCAGATCAGTTGCCCATGCAGTAACTCCATTGTACATAGGTTTTCCTCTCTAGAACTCTGGATTCTCTCCTCATTCATTCAACAACTGTTTATATGCTACTGATGCACAGCAAGAGATCCGGGGCTGAATTCAGATTGCTGAGAATTACCCAGAGAGATCAGAAGATGGCACAAAGCACCAGGGTCATCATCTCAATTTGTTCGAGTTGATGAGGGTCACTCAGAAGGCACCAGAAGGACAGCAGTTCTTCAGAAGATGAGAGGGTTGCTTCCAGCTCTGGTGGATCAGAGATGTCTTCAAGGAGGAACCTGCACCCATGCAGACCTTTGAAGGCCCTCTGAGCTGAGATACGTAGCGGCTGAGGGCAGGCATCCCAACTTGAGCTGAGGAAGCATGAAGAATCATTTTCTCTTACTTCCTCTAGTCAGGTTGGTTCCTAAGGGAGCTGGAAAATGTTTCAGCATTGCTGGTGGCTGTGCTCTAGGCATTTGCTTCCCCTCACAGCCAGCCAGGTTAAAAAAGTTTTACAGCTGACACAAATAGGCAAAAATAAAACAAAAAAATGTAAATGATCTGGATTTGAGGAACTGAAAAAAAAATTGTTAACGAGGGAAATGCCCTGTAGTATCAGTACATAATTTGTCTGGGCTTTCAATCACACCTACATGATCTCTGGGCCTCACGTTGGAGTTGCTAGAATGTTCTGTATATCTGAGCGATCTCAGACACCACAGGAAGACTAAAGCTCCTCCCTGGAAGCCTCTGGAGATGGAGTTTGTGTGACAGTT
This sequence comes from Neogale vison, assembly GCF_020171115.1. Classification (NCBI taxonomy): domain Eukaryota; kingdom Metazoa; phylum Chordata; class Mammalia; order Carnivora; family Mustelidae; genus Neogale; species Neogale vison. The sequence goes on from NC_058092.1 coordinate 233,932,116, forward strand.
ATCAAAATAAAAGATGATTCCTGAGAAACAGAAACCTGCAAAGACTATGACAAACTTACACCTCATATGAACAAATCCAAACCTGTGACTGGAATGTTCTCACAGTTATTTAAGTTCCCAGAGTGTGGCAAGTTTCTCTCTTAACCATATCATTATTGTTGAAATGTAAGAAAAAGCAAACTGAGAAATGACATCCTTCTGAATAAGTGTCTGAGAGGTAAAAATGTAATAGTCAAAGCACAGGCATTTCCAAACCTTTCAAATAGAAGACAACAACACAGTTAAATCATTTTTATTATAGGCATAAAATAAAAATTAGTATAAAATGTTAATGTGTATGAGCATGACTCTGCTTTGAACAATTTCTAATTTAGAAAGGATGATCTGGCAATCAAAATGGTCTCATAATTACTCTCTTAGATACATTAAGTTCACTCAGTTTCACCTTCAGGCATTTAATGGCAAACGACCATGGTATCTTTAGCCACATTTGAAATATTAGCTCTATAGTCAAGCAAACTCTTTCATAGAGGACTTTCCTTCTCTGTTCCCTAGTCTCTGAATGGTGCACAGTAAAATAGCAGGGAGGGTGGCAGCGGGCAGAGAGGATGGTTCCATTTCGTGGCACCAATGACAGCTATGCCCTGGAATTTCTGTCTTGAGCTGAACTTAAGAGAGGATGGCTTGGGGAAAGTCAGGATGTACAACAAAAAGGGTTTTGAAGGCTGCAGAGGCCCTTAGTGCAGACTTCCCAGTGCATGGAAACAGCCAATTCCCCACATTTACATTGTATCTGTAGCTGGGTGACAGCTCTCAGTAGGGCAGGCCACGTACAGCAAAGGAGTGGACCGTCTCCTGCAGGCCATATTAGGAGGCTCTGCTCGACTTGTGGCCCCTCCCCCCACTTTCTGGAGACTCTGAGCCCCCAGAAAGTCCACTTGGATTACAGTATCTTATTAGGACAATATGAACTGCTAAAGAAGTTGATGGAAATCCAGTGCAGGAGTTGGTCGGTGGGCTTGGGTGATGTAGCCCTCTGTCAGGGAAAAGGCGAGGTGCAGTGGCCCTGAGTTCGCCCCTGACTGGTCTGATTAGGGTGTCCATGCTTTGGGGAAGGTAGCTGCCCAGTGCAAGATTTTGGGTGGGGGGGAAGAAAGGTATGTTCATGGTGGGGAAACTGGGGGAAAGGTGAGGGGGCTGATGAAGAAAGAGCCAGTGTGAATGAGGACGGTGTTGACATTGGACTCTGATTTAATAAGTACTTACGTTAAGGATAATGGGAGCTAGGTTTCTCATTGTTGGAGAAAGGAGTTGCAGTTATGGAATAGAAGAAGTTAAACCCCTATGAGTCGTGCTGTGAACACATGGTTATATATATGGACCTGGAAGCAGGGACACCTCAATTGCATTGAACACATATAGCACACAGACACTGCTTCCTAACTTTCCTAAAAGAAACCAGGGATCCTTGGAGAAATGTCTGTTTCTATGGCTGGTGCAGAGAGAGAACAAAATGAATTTGAAATTTGTTTTTGTGCCCCAAAGTAAGAAAGTGCTTGAACAATGAAGAGGACATGCCAAAGGTATACAGGAACCAGAGTGAAGAGGCTCTTCGCGGGCAAATCGGGTACAATTTGAGTATCAAACTCAATAATTTTAGTAATGAATTATAGCCCATTGAATAAAATAGGAAACCATGAAGTCCACACTGATATAAATGAATGAGTAAATTGAAAATATGACAAGGAATAGGATGTTTACGTAGTCTCAAAATATCTCCCCACAAAATACTTGTTACAAAGAGGAAAAGAGAGCTGATACAGTGGAGAAGCTTGGAAAATTCCACCTTAAACAAAGCAAGTAATATCAGTAAGGGACAAATTGAGGTTGTGTGCCCCCCGATAGCATCCCAAAGAAGAATAGAACATCATGTCTGTGATATTTCTGTCCCAAATACATAGTATGAATCTAATCACAAGGAGATAGTAAACCCTGATAGGAGGGAAATTTCACAAAATAACTGGCCTGTAATCTTTGAAGTGTCAAGGTCATGATGATTAGGAAAGACCAAAGAGATTAAAGAGAAATGACAACTAAATTCAACGTATGATTCTAACTGGATTCTTTTGAAGAACATTATAGGGACAACTAGAAATTGAATACTGATGGAAGGTCATACAATACTTGTATATCAGTATTAATTTCCTCATTTTTTGTTTGAATTTTATTTATGTTGGAGAACATCCTTGTTTGTAGGAATACACAATATATAATAAATATTTGGGAATGTTGGGGCATCATGTAGGTAACTTTCTCCAAAGTGGTTCATAAAATATTCTTTGTACCAGAGTTGCAATTTTTCCGTAGTTTGAGTTTGTTTACTTTTTAAAGCAGTTAATCACTTCTCTCATCAATAGATGTTGACTCTCACGAAGCAATTGGCATGGTTAACCTTGTCAGGATTTGCACAATCCAACATTCTCAAATATACATGTTCCAGGAAAAAGTGGAGTTTGGAAACGTTAGGAATAATAGATCAAAAGATTCAGTTTCTTATTACTACAGACAGATACTTCATTTTGTTTTTGTTTTTGTTTGTTTGGCATTTTTGATGGGCAGCAAAGCAAAGATGATTGATCATTAGCACAAATCTCCCAAAGATGGAGGGGCCCTTAAAGAGTTGCCAGTAGATTTCTAAGTCTAGGGGTTTGAGGGGCTTGTTGGCTCTGTTTTACTCTGATTAACCCTCTGTGCACCTGTCACCCAATCAGGTTTTTGTCATCGACTTATCATGTGGGAAAGGGTGGAGGTCTCCTTTCAGGGAGGTGTAAATTCCTTTATTTTTATCTTTTTAATGTAATTAATTAACATATAATGTATTATTACTTTCAGAGGAAAAGGTCAGCATTCATCAGTCTTATATAACACCCAGTGCTGATTACTTCACTTGCCTTTCTTAATGCCCATCACCCAATTAGCCCATCCCTCCAACCCCCTTCCCTCCAGCAAATTTGTTTCCTATAATTAAGAGTTTCTTATGGTTTGTCTCCTTCTCTGTTTATGTCTTGTTTTATTTTTTTCTCTCTTTCCCTATGATCCTGTTCTGTTTCTTAAATTCCACATATGAGTGAGATCGTATGATAATTACCTTTCTTTGATTGACTTATTTCACTTAGCGCAATACCCTCTAGCTCCATCCACCTCATTGCAAAAGGCAAGATTTCATTTTTCTGATGGCTGAGTAGTATTGCATTGTATATACATACCACATCTTCTTTATCCATTCATCTGTGGACATCTACACTTTTTCCATAGTTTGGCTATTGTGGACATTGCTGTGATAGACATTGGGGTGCAAGTACCCATTCAAATCACTACCTTTGTATCTTTGGGGTAAATACCTAGTAGTGCAATTGCTAGGTCATAGGGTAACTCTATTTTCAACTTTTTGAGGAACCTCCATACTATTTTCTAGAGTGGCCACACTAGCTTGAATTCCCACTACCAGGGTCAGAGGGTTCCTCTTTCTCCACATCCTTTCTAACATATATCATTTCCTGACTTGTTAATTTCAGCCAGTCTGACTGGTATGAGGTGGTATCTCATCATGGTTTCGATTTATATTTTCCTGATGCTGAATGATGTTGAGCATTTTTTCATGTGTCTTTGACCATTTGTATATCTTCTTTGGAAAAATGTGTGTTGATGTCTTCTGCCCATTTCTTGATTGGATTATTTGTTCTTTGGGTGTTCAGTTTGATAAGTTCTTTATAGATTTTGGATACTAGCCCTTTATCTTATTAAGATATTTGCAAATATCTTCTCCCATTTTGTCAATTGTCTTTTGATTTTGTTGACTCTGTCCTTTGTTGTGTAAAAGTTTTTATCTTGATGAAGTCCCAATAGTTCATTTTTGCCTTTGTTTCCCTTGCCTTTGGAGACGTGTCGAGCAAGAAGTCTAGCAGTCGAGATCTTCTCTAAGATTTTGGTGGATTCCTGTCTCATATTAGGTCTTTCACCCATTTTGAGTCTGTTTTTGTGGATAGTGTAAGGAAATGTTCCAGTTTCATTCTTCTGAATGCAGCTAATTTTCTCAACACCATTTGTTGAAGAGACTATCTTTTTTCTGTTGGATATTCTTTCCTGCTTTGTTGAAGATTAGTTGACCATAGAGTTGAGGGACTATTCCTGGGTTTTATATTCTGTCATTAATATACGTGTCTGTTTTTGTGCCAGTACCATATTGTCTTAATGATTACAGATTTGTAATAGAGCTTGAAGTCCAGAATTGTGATGCCACCTGCTTTGGTTTTCTTTTTCAACATTACTTTGGCTATTGGGGGTCTTTTCTGGTTCCATACAAATTTTAGGATTATTTGTTCCAGCTCTGTGAAAAAACTTGATGGTATTTTGATAGGGATTGCACTAAATGTATAGATTGATCTATGTATAGGAATAGACACTTCAACAGTATTTGTTCTTCCAACCCATGAGTATGGAATGTTTTTCCATTTATTTGTGTCTTCCTCAATTTCTTTCATGAGTGTTCTATAGCTTTTTGAGTACAGATCCTTTGTCTCTTTCGTTAGGTTTATTCCTAGGTATCTTAGAGGTTTTGGTGCAATTGTATATAAGATCAACTCCTTAATTTCTCTTTCTTCTGTCTCATTGCTAGTGCATAGAAATGCAACTGATTTGGAAGTTTTCCTTCCATTTCTATTTTTTGAAACAGCTTCAGAAGAATAGGTATTAACTCTTCTTTAAATGTTTGGTAGAATTTCCCTGGGGAGCCTTCAGCCCTGGACTCTTGTTTGTTGGGAGATTTTTTTTTTAAAGATTTTATTTATTTGACACAGAGAGAGATCACAAGTAGACAGAGAGGCAGACAGAGAGAGAGGGGGAAGCAGATTCCCCACCAAGAAGAGAGTCCAATGTGGGGCTTGATCCAGGGACCTTGGGATCATGACCTGAGCTGAAGGCAGAGGCCCAACCCATGGAGCCACCCAGGTGCCCCTGTTGGGAGATTTTTTATTACAACTTCAATTTCCTTGTTGGTGTTGGGTCTGTTCAGGTTTCCTATTTATTTCTGGTTCAGTTTTGGTAGTTTATATTCCCTAGGAATGTATCCATTTCTTCCAGATTGCCCAATTTGTTGACATATAGTTGCTTATAATATGTTCTTTTAATTGTTTGTATTTCTTCCATGTTGGTCGTGATTTCTTCTCTTTCATTCATAGTTTTATTTATTTGGGTCCTTTCTCTTTTCCTTCTGGTAAGTCTGGCCAGGGGTTTATCAATCTTATTAATTCTTTCAGAGAACCAGCTCCTAGTTTCATTGATCTGTTCTACTGTTCTTTTGGTTTCTATTTCATTGATTTCTGCTCTAATCTTTATTAACTCTCTTCTCCTGCTGGTTTCAGGCTTTATTTGCTGTTCTTTCTCCAGCTCCTTTAGGTGTACGGTAAGATCTATGTGGCTAGATCTGCTGCCAGTCTAATGTAAGTTACAGACCTCTTGTCCCAAGCTGCTTTCAGGATTTTCTCTTTGTCTCTGAGACTTGAAAATTTCACTATTATATGTTGGGATATTGACCAATTTTTATTGATTCTGAGGGGGGCTCTCTGCCTTCTGGACTTGAATGCCTATTTCTTTCACATATTAGGGAAGTTCTCCACTGTAATTTGTTCCAATGTGCCCTCTGCCCCTCTCTTTCCTCTTCTGTGGTCCCAATTATTCTATATTGTTTTGTTTTATGATATCACTTATCTCTTGAATTTTCCCCTTGTGATCTAGTTATCTCTCTTTTTCTCAGCTTCTTTTTTCTCCATCATTTTGTCTTCCATAACACTAATTCTCTTTTCTGCATCATTTATCTTAGCACTTAGAACCTCCATTTTTAATTACATATCATTAATAGCCATTTTGATTTTGATTAGGTTAGATTTTAGTTCTTTTATTTCTCCAGAAAGGAATTCTCTAGTATCTTCTATGCTTTTTTCAAGCCCAGCTGATATCTTTATAATCATTATTCTGAACTTACATCTTACTTATATCCATACTGATTAAGTCCCTGGCAGTCAGTATTGCTTCTTGTTTTCTTTTTTGAGGTGAGTTTTCCCATATTGTCATTCTTGCAGGAAGTGGTCACTTTTGGGGGCACCTGGGTGGCTCCGTTGGTTAAGCATCTGTATTTGTCTCAGGTCATGACCTCAGGGTCTTGGGAATGAGCCCTGCATCTGGCTCCCTGCTTATTGAGGAATCTCACTGTCCCTCCCACTCATGTTCATGCTCTCTTGCTCTCAAATAAATAAAATCTTTTTTTAAAAAGTGCTTGCTTTTCTATTTGTAGAGTTTAAGCTATTCTTTTCTTAGATCTTTGCTTGAATCCTTAGATGTTCAGAATGATTTGATAGCAATCTTGCTCAATTCCTGGGACCAGACGAAACTAAGGTCTCCTACTCCTCCACCACCTTGGACTATCTGCCCTTGATTTCCTTTGTTACTCTTATATTCTCTCTGTTTATTAGGGATCACTATACTGCAGAAGTTTTCAAGCTAGTGATCACATCCAAATGAATGTGTCATATGACACTGAATATAATTCTTCAGTAGATGTATCAACATGATCTTTTCTGAAAAATGATATACTAATGATGTGAATTATTTAATTACACCATTATGAATGGGCCTATCATCTTGATTTATAGGACTTCTAATATAAATTCTCCTGGCTCCTGGAACTTATGTACATGAGCCTTCATGCCTAGTGTCCCTAGTGAGTAAAAATTTTTGGCAAGCAGATTTGCTAGCCACTTACTATCTTCTTTGTTTTTTTTAAGATTTATTTATTTGAGAGAGAGGGGAAAAATGAGTGGAGGGTGGGGCAGAGGGAGAAGCAGACTGCCCATGAGCAGACTCCAACACAGGGTTCAGTCCCAGGACTCAGATTATGATGTGAGCTGAAGTCAGATGCTTAACCAGCTGAGCCACCCAGGTGCCTTGCTATTTACTATATTCTTTTTGATTTAAACTATCATTTCTCTTAAAACTATGTTATATCCTCGAGAAAATCTTTGAGTCACTGAGTCATTACCACCCCCCTCCACTGCCTTGGAATTTTTTTCATACTCCTGTTGTGTTATATAATCCTTATGGTACTCTATAAGAAAGTAAACAGTGTAGTTGTATGAATAATAAATGATGTAACATCTTTTGAGTGAGACAATTACTTTTCTTTCTTTTTTTTTTTTAAGATTTTATCCATTTATCTGTCAGAGGGAGAGAGAGGGAGAGAGGGCATAGGCAGACAGAATGGCAGACAGAGGCAGAGGGAGAAGCAGGCCCCCCGCTGAGCAAGGAGCCCGATGTGGGACTCGATCCCAGGACGCTGGGATCATGACTTGGGCTGAAGGCAGCCGCTTAACCAACTGAGCCACCCAGGCGTCCCACTTTTATTTCTTTAGTATGTTTGCATTATTCCTCAGTGCATTTTATGTACTCGTGTTGTTAGCAAACAGTATTTTTCATAGTAAAAATTTCATTTTATTAATATTTTAAAATATACATATAAAAGATCATATTACATACATATTTCTGAATCTTGTTTTTTAAAACTCAACAAAACCTCATGGAAATACCTCTGAAACAACTGGTATAAGTTTAATTCATTTTGAAGTGTTATATACTATTTCATAATGTGGATGTGCCATAATCTAGTCAATCATCCTCCTACTGGTAGGGCTTAATTTAATTTCCTTTTTTCATACAAATAATGCACCCATAAATATCATCTTTGTCTTATGTCTTATGTCTTATGTCTTTCTGGTTTTATTTCGGTGGACTGGCTTCCTAGGAATGGGCACATGGCATCTTAGAAAAGGCCATGACAATTTACAATGTATGCCTATCCTTTTATGCTCATTCCTAACAATACTAAGAATTAATATTGAGTTATTTAAACTTGTTTGTAGGTCAGGGGCAATGATTCACTCACTCATCTGACAAACATTTATGGAGCATTTTTTACATAACAGACACTGTTGCTGGCAGCTTTATACAGCTGTGAACAGAATAGGTCAAGTCCCTGTGCTTCTGGAGCTTCCATTCTAGAGAGGTAAATGGATAGCAAATACGCTGAGAGTCAAAGAGGGTCTGGAAAGAATGGGACAAGACTGACAGAGGTGGTGAAGCAGGCAGCGCTATTTGAGACAGGGTGCTCAGGAAAGATATCTCAGAGTTGTCATCAGAGTAGAGGAAGAAGTGTGGAATTGGGTCACAGGAAGAGGGGACAGCCAGTGAAGGCCCTAAGACTGGTGCATGTTTGGCATGGCTTTTGGAACGAACATCAAGGGGCCAGTGCAGCTGGTGGGGAGCTCCACCTCTATGCCTCAGTGCTCTGTGGAAGCCAGCTTTAGAGGTAGTACCACTGAGACTCCCTGGGGGTGGCACCACCGGGCGTCCTGTGCATTGCTGGTCACTGTACACAGCAGGAGCATGCTGAGAACACACTGGAGCCGAGAAGAAAGACCCCTTTCTGGCCCAGTTTTCCTCTAGTGCCTCTATTGGCAAAACTAGCAGCTAATTACATGACAAATTGTTTTACAATAGTTTTTGTAATATTTTACATTATAGTTTTACAATTTTTTTTTCCAAAATTCATTCCAGATCTTTTTCCCCTAAATTTATCATTTGTCTATTGACTTTGTACAGGGCCCAGTTTGTCTTCTAAGTGTTTAAAAACTAAATCTAGGGGCGCTTAGGTGGCTCAGTGGGTTAAGCCGCTGCCTTCAGCTCAAGTCATGATCTCAGGGTCCTGGGATCGAGCCCCGCATTGGGTTCTCTGCTCAGCAGGAAGCCTGCTTCCCTCTCTCTCTCTCTCTCTCTGCCTGCTTCTCTGCCTCCTTGTAATCTCTGCCTGTTAAATAAATAAATAAATAAAATCTTAAAAAAAACTACATCTAGTCATATATGTCTCTCTCTCTTTTTTAATCTGACTTCTAGGTTTTCTCAAGAATTTTAGAATTTTATTTTTTTAATTTATATCTTCAGTCTGTATAGATTTATTTTTCAGTATGATATAAATAAGGATCCAATTGTATTTTCTTTCAGATAGCCCTTGTACTGACACCATTGATTAAATAATCTTTGCTCCATTGATGTGAAACTTTGTCATTTATTATACTTTTGTATTTACTGGGATCGGATTTTGGATTCTCTTCTCAGTTTCACTGATCCATTTGTTTCTTCCTAAATCTGCAATGACTTGATTGTAGACTTACTATTTTGTAAGGCAAGTATATCCACTGTTCTTTTTCATAAGTTTCTTAGCTATTCTGAGCACACATATTCTTCAAGCTTCAATATCATTCCTTCTAATTTGGAAAAACTCTTTGAGATTTTAATCAGAATTAGATTACCTTTACATATTAATTTGGGAGAAGTGACTTCTTTATGATATGTCTTCCAATCCAAGAAGAATATCTGTTCAGATCTGGTTTTATACATTCAATTAGGGTCTTAGATTTTCTTCTTTTAAAAGACGGAGCACCTGAGTGGCTCAGTGAGTTAAGCTGCTGCCTTCGGCTCAGGTCATGATCTCAGGGTCCTGGGATCGAGTCCCGCATTGGGCTCTCTGCTCAGCAGGGAGCCTGCTTCCCTCTCTCTCTCTCTCTCTCTGCCTGCCTTGCCTCTCTGCCTACTTGCGATCTCTCTCTGTCAAATAAATAAATAAATAAAATCTTTAAAAAAAAATAAATAAAAGACGACTACACTTTTTGGTTAAATACATGTCTAAGTATTTGTGGCTTTTGTTGCCATTGTGAATGGCAGTTTTTGCTTCCAGGTGCTTGTGCCAGTGTCCAGCAGGAGACACATGATATACACAAATGGGATAGTGAGAAGAGTTTTAAAAGAAAGTATTTGTAAAATTGTGGACATGAGTACGGGAAATCTACAATCATGGAGAATCATACAAGGGCAGACCCAGCAGGACAGTGAAGGTTGGCAAGGAGCACTTTACAGACTTGGAGAGCGAGCTGCAGCAGCAGGAAAGGGCAGCTGGAAAGGAGCCTCTGATAGAGGAGACAGCTGGGGCGCATCCTGGGTGCAGCAGAAAGGGAACCCCCTGTCTCTTCCACCTCCTGCCAGTGCCGCCCAGTGGCTGAGCCCAGCTGGAAGGCACAGAGCAGAGAAGGGCGAGAAGGGGAGACCAGGAAGGCAAATGGAGTCTGTCCAGTACCATGTTCAAATTTAGAACACAGGAAAGCTAACGAATTTTTTGGCCTTTGTCTTGTATTCAGCCACTTTACATATTATTTTATTAATTCTAGTAACAACAACAACAAAAAATTGAATCCCTTTGGGTTTTCTGGCTGCACCATGATATCATTTTTTAAAACGGGATTCTCTTCTCTTCCAGTCAATTCATCTTCCTCTTGTATTAGTTTGGGAGGGTTGCCACAACAAAGTCGCATAAATCCATGGGCTTAAGCAGCTGAAATGTATTGTCCCCAAATTCTGGGAGCTAGAAGTCCAAGATCAAGGAGGCCTCAGGGCTGGCTCCTCCTGCAGACTGAGAGAGGATCTGTTTGGTGCCCCTCCGCCAGCTTTGGGGGGTTTGCTGGTCATCTTTGGCACATTTCTTGATTAATAGGTGAATCACCTCTATCCCTTCCTTCACCTTCCCAGGGCATTCTCCCTGTGCCTTCCCCGTTTTACAAAGACATCTGTCATATTGGATTAGGGCCCACCCTAATGATCTCATTTTAACTTGATCATCTGCAAAGACCTTATTTCCAAATAAGTTCTGGGGATTAGAACATTTTTTGCAGGGGATGGGGGGAGGCGGGTACACAATTCAACAGTCCAACCCACAACACCTGTCCTATCACCTTTAAGACAGTACTTATTAATAACAGCTATGGCAGGCATCACTGTCTAATTTCTAATTTAGTTGAAATTATTTTCAGTTTTCCTCTTATAGGATATATTTCCTGTTGATTTTTGGTAAGTAATCTATTAAAAACTTACTCAAAGATAGTTTAGCAAACAAATAACATTGTTATCAAGTTATTAAATTATTTTCTCTTTTTCTGTTTGACAAAAATTTTCATTAGGAATAAGATTACGACCACCCCCTACCCGGTGTTAAATAAACCTCTGATCCTCAAAAAAAAAAAGGAAGAAAGATTACTGCTACATTTTTATCAATGGTCTTTGTACCATCTGTTGATTTGATCAAATACCTTTACTCTTTTAATTTACTGATGTAATGGATTATGTTGATAATTGTAGAATTGTTCGATCTCTCTTGCTTTCCTGTAAAAAGCTCTTTTTGATACAAATTTATTATTTATTTGATATATTGATGGGTTCTATTTGCTAATATTTATTTAGAATTTTTACATTGGTTTTTTAAAAGATTTTATTTATTTATTTGACAGAGAGAGAGTACAAGCAAGGGGGAGCAGCAGGGAGAGGAGAAGCAGGCTCCCCACTGAGCAGGGAGCTGGACATGGGGCTCAATCCTAGGATGCTGGGATTATGATCTGAGCTGAAGGCAGACGCTTAAACAACTGAGCCACCAGGTGCCCCTACATTGATTTTTCTGTTAACTCAGACTATAGTTCTTTTGGCAACTCTTTTTCAGGTTTTGGTATTACATATATGCAAACTTCATAATTTTTAATTGGAAAGATTTTTTTTTTAATCTCTGGCCTAGAATAGTTTACATAATTGGATTATTTATCTGATCTTTAAAAGTTAAATAAATTTCAGCTGTGAACTCACCTTGTTCTGTTTGTTTCCTAGTGATACATCTTTAAGTGATACATCTGCAATTTCTTCTTTGGTGATTGGCCTATTCAAGGTCTCCACTTTCTATTGGGTCAACTTAGGTAATTTAGGGTGAGTTTGGGGAATTTCCTTTTACGTGTTTGAAGTGTTTGGCATAGTATTACATGTGATGTTCCATTATGTTTTTTCTAAGTTCTCTTTTATCTGAGATTCTGTCTCTTTTCTCATTCTTAATCCTGCATATTTTTGCCCTTGCTCTCTTTTCCTTTATCAAACTTGAAAGGAATTTATCTTTTTAAGTGTTATTTCCAAAGAAATAGCTTTTGGATTAATTTATCCTTCTACTGTCTTTGTTGCTATGGTTTTCTATTTCATTAATTTTGTCTTTTAAATGAACAAATGTCCACTTTTCAGCTTTTTATTTATTTTACAGTTCATTTCTAATTCCTGGTTTCTTTATTTTTAGTATTTTATCTTTTTAAAAATTTTATTTTTTCCTTATTTTCTGAGGACTACTTAAATCTATAGAGATGTAAAGCTTTTAAGTGTGCACCCTAGGTTTTTAGAATCAAATGTTCCCTTCATTCTGTTCTTCCTTTTTTTTTTAAGATTTTATTTATTTATTTTAGAGAGAGAGCATGAATGGCAGGGGGAGGGGTAGAGGAAGAGGGAGAGAGAATCCCAAATAGACTCCCTTCCCTCCCACAGTCCCAAGATCAGGACCTGAGCTAAAATCAAGAGTCAGACACTTAACTGACTTAGCCCCTTCTTCATTATTTTCTGAGTGGTTTGCTATTTACCTTTAATTTTTCTTTGTTTGTGTGTTCATGGCTTAGTGATTCTATTTTGTTTTAATTGAGGTAAAATTTTCTATAACATTATATAAGTTTCAGTGTACAACATGATAATTTGACATCTGTGTGGACTATAAAGTGATCCCCCTCAAAAGTCTAGTTACCATCTCTAACCGTACTGTTGACCCCCTTCACCCATTTTGCCCAGCTCCCAACCCTCTTCTCCTCTGGTAACAGTTTGCTCTGTGTATCTATGAGTTTGTTTTGTATTTTTTGTTTGTCAGTTGTGTGTTTTTAGATTCCACATATGAGTGAAATATATGGAATTTGTCTTTCTCCATCTGACTTATTTCACTTGAGTAACACCCTCCGGGTCCATCCATGTTGGCATAAATGGCAAGATTTCGTTCTTACTTATGGCTGTATTCCATTGTGTATATATACCGCATCCTTTTTATCCATGCATCTATTGATGGGCATTTAGGTTCTGTCCATATCTTGGCTATTGTAAATAATGCCGTAGTGATATAAGAATGCATATATCTGTTCAAATTAGTGCTTTTGTGTTCTTTGGATAAAGACTCAGAAGTGGAATCGCTAGATCATATGGTAGATCTATTCTCAATGTTTTGAAGAACATTCATACTGTCTTCTACAGTGGCTGTACCAGTTTACATTACCCTCAACAGTGCGTGAAGGTTCCTTTTCTCCACATCTTCTCCAATACTTTTCATTTCTTGTCTTTTTGATATTAGCCATTTTAACAAATGGGAGGTGATACCTCATTGTGGTTTTGATTTTCACTTCCCTAATAATTAGTAATAATTGAACATCTTTTCCAGTGCCTGTTGGCCATCTGTATATGTTCTTTGGAAAAAATGTCTGTTTAGATCCTCTGATTGTTTTAAAATTGGGTTTGTTTTTTATTGTGGAGTTGTATGAGTTCTTTATATATTTCAGATATTAATTCCTTATCAGACATATGATTTGCAGGTGTTTTCTCGCATTCAGTAGATGCCTTTTAATTTTGATGATAGTTTCCTTTTCTGTGCAAAAGTTAGATTGATATAGTCCCACTTATTTATTTTTGCTTTTGTTTCCCTTGTCATTGGAGTCAAATCCACAAATACATCACTGAGACTGATGTTAAAGAGCTAACTGCCTATGTTTTCTTCTAGAAATTTTATGGTTTATGTCTTACATTAAAGTCTGTAATTTTGAGTTAATCTTAGTGTATGATTTCATTCTTTTGCATTGTGGCTTCCCTTTAACTTTTTTATTCAACCTAATGATAAAATAGGACTGTGATTCTAAATTCACAAGATTTTTGGTCAGTGTTTATTTTTTTTAAATTTTGGTATAATATGGCCTTTACATATCTATTTTTATCCTTCTGTGCCCATGCTTATTTATTTATTTATTTGTTATGCTCTAATTGTTTTGTTGTTTTTAGTTTCAGGGGTAGAATTTAGTGATTCATCAGTTGCATATAGCACCCGGTGCTCATTACATCAAGTGCCTGTCACCCAGTTACCCCATCCTCCACCCATCTACCCTCCAGCAACCCTGTTTCCTATAGTTAAGAATCTCTTATGGTTTGCTTCCCTCTGTTGTTATCTTATTTTTCTTTCCCTTTCCCTATATGCATCTGTTTTGTTTCTTAAATTCCAAATATGAGTGAAATTAAATGGTTTTTGTCTTCCTCTGCCTGACTTATTTTGCTTGCATAATACCCTCTAGTTCCATCCAGGTCATTGCAAATGGCAAGATTCCATTCTTTTTGATGGCTGAGTAATACTCCATGGCATGTATATGTGTGTGTGTGTGTATAATCTACGTATATCTATATCTATCTATATCTATATCTATGTATCTATCTATCTATCTATATATGTATATATATATCACATCTTCTTTATCTATTCATCTTTTGATGGACACCTGGGCTTTTTCCTTAGTTTGGTTATTGTGGACATTGCTGCTATAAACATTGGGTGTGTGTGCCCTTCAAATCACTATGTTTGTATCCTGTCGGTAAATATCTATGAGTGTAATTGCTAGGTTTTAGGGTAGTTCTGTTTTCAACTTTTTAAGGAACCTCCATACTATTTTCCAGAGTGGTTGTACCAGTTTCCATTCCTACCTACAGTGTAAGAGGGTTCCTTTTTCTCTGCATCCTTTCCAACATCTATTGTCTCCTGAGTTTTTTTAGCCATTCTGATCAGTATGAGGTGGTCTGTCATTATGGCTTTGATTTTTATTTTCCTGGTGATAAGTGATGTTGAGCATTTTTTCTTGTGTCTCTTCTGTGTCCATGCTTACTTTTGATTTTTCATGATTATTTTCTCTCTCTCCTTTAAAAAATTTTCTTGTTTAGTCAAGCTACTATTCATTTTATTTTGCCCTAGCTAATGCAGAATTTTAACTGAACATTTATCTTCAATAAATGGTTATTGGAATTTTTTATCTTGAAATCATATGCTTCCTATTTTTGGTGTTATTATTTTCTTTAATTGAAAAGAGAAGGTAGTTATACATGGTTGGATTTTTTTTTAACTTTAAGGCTTGCAGTCCTATGTCAGCTCCTCCAATTAATAATAATAATAATAATAAACAAATTTTTTAGAAAGGAAAGGTATAGGCCTGTGAAATCCAAATCTTAGGATCTTTGCCTCAGATTTTTTACATCACAGCAGTCTCTTTCCCCAGAGAGTCACTCTGGTTTCCTTGCTCAGTTCTTATTTGGTGTATATTCTTTGTTACAATTTAACCCACCACTTGACCTGGAATTCCAATTCTGCCACTTGTTAATGAGTAAATTGAAGAAAAAATTTTAAAAAATAAACGGTTATTGGACTTTCTCAAGAACTCTTACACAGAAACATATTTCTAAGTTTTTATTTTCAGTCAAGATACTAAGTATTTACCCCACCAACATGCATTGTTTTCTTTTTTCCTCTACCCTATCCCAGTAAGGTCAAACCATTTTCAAGATGTTCTTGGTTATCCTTGAAATTTTATTTTGGTAAGTTTTAGCATTGATTTATTAAAATTTAGAAACATTAACAAACTCAGAACTAAAAAGGAAATTGGGATTGTGATAGAAACTGCATTAAGTAGATTTTGAGGAGTAGTGGCATTTTTAAACATTGACTTTCCTGATCTGAAAACATGCTCTGTCTCTAATGTTAATTAGGATATAATATCCTTCAGAAAAGCTTTGTCAATTTTTTATACCAAAGTTATACATATGTTATTTTCCAAATTTTGTACTTTTCATTGCTATTTTAAATGGGATCTCTGTTTCCATTATATTTTCTAGCTGATTACCATTATAATAATTACCACTATAATATATTAATATGTATTACTATATTACATATATTAATAGAATATATATAATATATAAGGTATATAATATATAATTACCATTATTATAAAGGAGAGCAACTAATTTAATTTATTTTTTTAATACTTTATTTATTTATTTGACAGACAGAGATCACAAGTAGGCAGAGAGGCAGGCAGAGAGAGAGGAGGAAGCAGGCTCCCTGCTGAGCAGAGAGCCCGATGCGGGGCTCTATCCTAGGACCCTAAGATCATGACCTGAGCTGAAGGCAGAGGCTTTAATCCACTGAGCCACCCAGGCACCCTGCAACTTAATTTATATATTCATCTTATGTCTAGTATACTAGACACAAATTTTAAAGTTGTTTAAATAAAGTTGATTATAATAGTTGTTCATTTGGTTCCTTGGATTTTCTAGATAAACAATCATATAACCTATTAATATTGATGATTTCCAATACTTGTTTCTTTAATTTTCCTTTTCATGCTCTATTGCATTAGCTAGAGATCCCACAGTGTAGAATAACGGTTCTTAGAGAAGACATTCTTATCTTGACCCTAACTTTAGCCCAAATATTCTTATTTAAACATCTTTAAATATTAATTTTTATATTCTAACATATATTTTATATCATTTTTAAGGTTTTGTTTTATAGCTATTTCCTAAGAGTTGTTTCTTTTTATTTAAGCCCAGAATAAATCTGAAATTTTGTGGGATGCCTTAATGTCTCCTGAGATGATCACAAGACTTTCTCTTAACCTTTCAGTGTAATGGTTTACACTAATAGATTTCTTAAAGTGAATAGCTTTTACATTCTTAATTTATTTTATACCCTGTTGTAATTTATTTACTAATATTTTGTTTCAGTTTTGCATTTTTGTTCATGAGCAAATGACCTTTAGTTTTCCTATCTTCAGCTGTCCTTGTCTGATTTTTATATCAGGAATATGTTAGTCACTTAAAATGGGTCTGAAAGACACACCAAATGTGTTTTTGCAAAAAAAAAATATATATATATATGAATTACATCTTAATTCTATTGAAAAGTGTCAGTCAGGCCAGCCAGCTCTTGAAAAGAAAGGATTCCATGATCCGACACGTCTGGGACTCATATCCCCCTGTTAGAGATTCACAGTACACCAGGTACAAAGCCTTTGGAAATTCCTACTGGAAGAAGCTTATTTCTTCAACCCAGGCTTTCCAAACAAACTTGAGCACAGACATTTCATTCTTTTAAGCTTACCTATTAAAACATCCTACATGATATCTTTAAAGAGGTATTAGTTTTGGAAATGCTGCTGTAAGCGCAAAGCTGTTTCTTGCTAATTATTTATAACAGCAAAGATTAGAGAACAACTTAAACAAGAGGGGGATGTTTAGGTAAATTGTGGGAGAATGGAACATCATGCAGTCAGAAACTGCTGTGCACAAGAATTTTATAAAGGCATGAAAATGCGTTCTTTTAATATTAAGTGAAAAATCAGGTTAAAAATACACTGTGTCATCACACGTACATTAACACCAAAAACAAAAAAACTGAAAACAAAGAAAATGATAAGAAGTTAATCAAACAAAATTTCAAATAATCATCTTGGATGGTTGGGTTTATTTTTTCTCCCCATGTTTCTACAACCATGGATTGCTTCCTTGTCTGGGGAAAATGGCATTATCAAAATAATAGAAACTCCCAATTTCTTCCATGGAAGTGAAAGTTTGTGGGCAGAGGGAAGACTGTCTAGCAGAAGTGGGTGGGCGCCAGGGTCTCTGTGTAATACTCTTTACCTCCTGCCCATGGAAGGGCATCCTTGGGGTGGACCATATTCTTGGCATGGATTTAAGTGTGAGCAGCCTCTCAACCATGCCAACACCAGGTTCTAACTTAGCAAAACAGGCTGCTGCAGCATGTACTCCCCACCCCACCTAGCCTTCTCCTTTTCCATCCCATCCTCGTAGTAACTATAGATGACTGTCTTTCCCTTTGGACCTTAGGCTTCTCCAAGGAAGATAGTGTCTGATGGACCTTTGAGTTCCCTCTGATAATAGGCACGGGGCTTTAGGCATGACACATGTCAAAAAATGTTTTTTCATATTCTAATATAATGTAAGGGGTGTTATTTTCTTACATGCCCCCAGACCAGTCCTGCTCAGCATGAAAGAGTGAGGAAGGAAGCAGAAGAATTCTATGGCTCCAGGAAGAACACATGCTAGAGGAACAGTTAGCTCTATACAGTCACTGAGGCCACTCCCAATTCTCTCCCTCTAAATTTGTTTATTCGTAGACTTTGGACTCCCCCATTCAAAGTCAAGATTTTCTATTTTGCATAATATAATTTTAATTGATTACATATGATTATTATGTAATTTCAGAGTAACAGTAAAATTCTGTATATTGGAAATCACCTAGTAAGGGACATCTTTTTTCATTAACAGAGATAGAGAATTGAGGTAACTAGTGACAACTCCAATTCTTGAGATATTTATTAATGGTATTCTGATTCTAATTAATTATACTACAGTTTCCATAATTCTTGACCTCTTCCAACACAGAGAACATTTTGCTATGTAATTTTTGAAAGCTAAAGGTACAGAATCTCCTATAAAGGCTGAATCCATACACACACACATATACAGGCAAATTCAAGAGCATATTTTTCACGGAGGAATGGAGGAGTCTCTTTCCTACTTTCAAAAATCATGTACAATCCAGAATCTATTTGGCCACTACTTCTGTGTTATTTTTAAATTCTCTGTCAGATAAAATAAAGCTTGGCTTCCCTAAGATTTTAACTTAGCTTTGACAGTGACTTCTTAATACCAAGAGTGACATGATCCTAACAGTTTTCCTGGACTGAGCTCCTTCTCTGAGCCAGACAGCAGGTGACTGTCACTTGCTTCATCCTCAGAATCCCCCTGGTTGATGGGTTCTGCGACCGCAGGTGCACAAGCTGAGGCTCAGGGTGGCGAAGTCACCGTGTGAGATGGCACAGCTAATAAATACACACAACACCTGGGGTTTCAAGCACGGGTCTCACTCTCTCCAAAGTCAAACCATTTATTGGTAACAGCTTCACAGGAAAACTGGAATTAGCAGATGAAATAGACAATACTCATACAATATGATGATAATAGAAGAAAAACCCCCAATTGACTAAGCCCTAAGTAGCACTTAATATGCACCAGGCACTGTTCTGAGCTCTTGCCCGGTATGAATTCATTACATTCTCAGTTTGACCTCAGGAGGTAGGCACCATTATTATCTTTAGTTTAGAGGCGAAGCGAGAGCCCTGATAAGTGAGACAACTTGCCCAAGGCCATGCCCTTGGCAGCAACAGGGCAGAGCTTGGACCCAAGGAGTCAGCTCCAGATGGCAGGAAGAAGTCACCATTCTGTGCTGCGTGAGAACGGCAGAAGCCCTTGGGACTCTCCTCTTGCCTGTTGGTCATATCCATTAAAAGTGATGAATTCGACGCTTGCTCTACGGTCCTCAGCTTGAAGAGATTTTTGGATTATCTTTGGGAATCAGCAGGACAAGTTTGTTCTGGGACAGGCAAGCTATCCCAGACTCCTTTCAACAGAACATGTATCTTCAGGCACCCTTGGGGGAAAACAGCAGTGGGAATAATCTGGCTATTTTCTCAGTGTTTGTTAAATCCCCATGTCACAGTGGTATAAAATGGGCTTTGAACTGACCTTCTGGTTTTATCAAACATCGATATCCTAGTGTGTGTGAAGGAAACGTCCTTTGGGTTTTCCAGAATCCAGCAAATAATAAGATGGTGGGGATAAGAAAGTTCTGGAGTTCACATCTCACACTGCCTTAGAACCACATTAGTGACACCGTGAAGCTTTGTTTTTCCAAGTGATTATTATCATCAGAAGAGTGTCTCAAGTTAACATTTTCCAAGAGCTTCCCATCCCCTTCGTATTTATTATTTTGGCTTCAAATTACCTCAGTCAATAAAATTACCGTTGTTGGTTCGCACCTTTCAGAAAATTTGTGTGCATTAAACACTTTGGCAATATTTATTTATTCTGCCATCTGTCTCACTATCTACACATTCTCAACAGTCTGGCCTCGAAAGGGCCCAGAATCACCTGAGCATCGTAAAATTAGTCCATGGCTGTCAGAGTAACGCATGGAGAACACAGCTGCTGTCCTGCTGCCTGATTTAATGAGGTTCCGAAAGTATGTGGACAAGGATGCTTTCCCTTGGTTACCATGGAAACAGGACAGGCTCTCAGAGCAGGTGTCAGCGGCATCGAAATCAAGATGAATCAGCTGATGGTTCGTCATCTGCAGGAGGCGTTGACCAAGCCCCCGTGGCTCCAGTTTGCACATAATGGCGCCCTCCCGCTCCTTCCTTCAGAGGAACTCCAGGACAGAGACCCAGACTCCACCCAGACTTCATTCCAAACATATTGTGTTACCATATAAGCTTTGTGAGTAGAAAGGGACATACACTTTGAGAATTTCAAAATTAGAAATCCAAGGGTATTTCTGTTCTTTCATATCCTAATTAATTGGTGATCTGTTTCACTTGGGGACATGATCCACCCCTGAATCTCCCCTTCTACCCAGTCAACTTGAGTTTATTTGATTTTATTCAAAGCCAAACTCATTTCCAGGTCAGGAGGAAACTTTTTGTCTTAATGAACGGAATAGGATATCCAGTTCTTCTGGCTAAACTCACCATTCCAGGGCCAGAGGCTTTTTACACAAAGCTGGTTTTCCTCCTAAGTTAGTTGTCCCAGTTGAAGTAGTGTAATTCGTAAACTTCAGGGTTAGCTCCAGAAGTGTAGTGTTAGCTCGGAGTCCACATCACTTGTAAAGAATAGAAATTTGAATATAAAACTATTCTTCACAGTTCATTCTGCAAGTATGGAATCTTTTCAGGAAAGCTAGGAATGGAGGGGGGTTGGCCAAAACCCCTGGAGCACCATTCCTCAGGAAGGTCCAATTTGGCACCAAAACTTACAGCAGAAAAACTTCAGTAAATACAGCTCTCTCCTCTCTGGCTTGTGCAAGGAGAAGGAATCTTTAACTTCTTGGCTTCACCTTCTTAGGATTTTTCTCCATCTTTGGACAGGGTCAAATAGAATTCGTTAGCCAATTACCTCAGAGAAAATAAGGCAGCGTATGTGCTATTTCATGTAGAAAAAGAGCAATGTGTTCCATTTTTCTGCCTTTTTCGGCTGAACTGACATATTCTTTGTTCTCTAGGAATGTGATGATTTAGGCCAAAATCCTGCTTCCTGAATAATTTAGATAATTGCCTCCACCCCACACTTTGCCGGAGTCGGGGAGATTTGACTTCAAAAAGCAGGTGATCAAATTAAAATCGTGTTTTGATGGACCTTACGTTGAGCTCTTTTAGAAAGGAAAAGATGGATATTTACTGCTTAATTAAATGTTTCTCTGTGTTTTGAAAACAGAAATGAACCATACAAATACTGAATGTTATTAGTCTAATGTTAAGTGGTGAGCAGTGAAAAAGCTCTACTTAAACGGAGCTTGATATCCTAGAATTTGTTGCTTAAGACTCATCCAATCAGACGTTTTTGTTAAGCAGATGTTCGAGTCTCCATGTTGGAGGAGACAAAGTGTTTATCCTGGCCCTTAGGAGTTGTGTGTACAAAGTGAGTCTTGTTCCTCGGCTCTGTAGCTGTCAGTCTGCGTCCCATCACTCCGAGCCAGTGTCCTAGACATTTCCCTGGGTGTTGGTGACCCAGGAGCACCCAGCATGCACGGACAGCAGGGGCTCCCCAGGATGAGAAATTAAATAAAAGATTTCATGTAAAGCAGTGGGACTGCTGTCTGGACTGACCTCCTCTAGGAGAATGAGAGTTTCATTTTGGCATCATGACGTGATTGTTGACTCACTTTGTGGACGTTTTCTCAAGCCTTTGGTGAATGCTACTAACCATGGTCCGAGCACACGAGTCGTTTGCCTGACAGGATCCAGGATTTGGGCTAAACCATCCGCATGCCTAGTCTGAGTGACCCGCCTGGGGGTTTATTGCCCAGGGCTCAACAGGTGCACCTGTAGCCCAGAGCGGGCCAAGAGAGAAAGGGGTGAAGAAGAAGGAGTCGTCTGTCCCTCATGCCCACTGGCACAGACCCTACTCTGGGTGGACCCCACTGCATGCCATGTCCTTGCATGGCCCTCGGCTGCTCCCATGCGGGTTGGAGCCTGTACCCCAGGGCCTCAACACTACTATCTCTCCATCTGGAGACCTGAAGAGACTTCAGAATCTCCTGAAGACCCTTTAGAATCTCTGGCCCTCCTCAAAAGTCTGCCCAGCTATGCTGAAGCGGCCCCTCCTCTCAGCAAAGGACCTTGCTCCCCAGTTTACAGAAACAGAAAACAGAGGCCTTCAGGCAGGACCATCACCAACCCTGTAAACTAACCTGACCACACCCACCCTCTCCTCATTTCTCTTTTTATATAATTATGGCAACCACAGATAATGCTTTTGTAGCGTTTACCATGGAGTCTCTACCTGTGCTCCTTTACTTAGTCTTCGTAAACCCCCGTGATGTAGGCGTTAGTCTCATCCCCATTTTAGAGATGAAGAAGCTGAGGTAGAGAGAGGCTGACGCACTTGCCGGGGCCACTCACGTAAGCTGTGTCGGAGCCGGGATGTGACCACCGTTTAGCCACTCTGCTAAGATGGAGATCAGCTGCTTATCTCCAGCCAGTTCCTCTGCAGCCTGGGGACCCTTCCCCTTCCACCTTCTGAGGGATTCACTCTAACAACCCTCCCTGCCTCCCTGGATCATCAGCTTCTCCTTTCTTATTGGTCCTTTCCCATCAGCAATTAGATACACCCAACTACGCATCTTCAAGAAGTCCTGGATCTCTTCGGTCGCCTTCTGTCTTCTCCCTCTCCCCCCTTCCTCTCTTCCTCCCTCCTCTCCTCCTTCCCACTCCCCCTTCATTCTCTTTCTCACTCTTTCCTATCCTCTAGTTCTAAACCAAGCTTCATGCCAGAGCCACCAGCACACATGGGCTCCATTTCCTCACCTACTTACTCAGCCCATGGTGAGCTGGTTTCTGTCCCATCACCCCATAGAAAGGTCCCTCGGCTTGCCAGTAATCTCCATTGGGTTGTTTCAGTCATTGTCTTGGCACATAATTGACTTTAAAGAAATGTTTTTGTAAAATATATAAACAAACAAATGAATATAGAAAATCTTCTAAGAAAAACTCACTTATTTCTCCCCACTCTGTTTCCCATCCCTCTAACAGCTTACTTCTGGAGATCCACCCCAGTCAGCACGCCCCTCCCCACCACATCACAGTTCCTTAGCCTGCGGTTCCAGGCCACGTGTGTGGAAATCTCATGGCCACCCCCCACCCCTACTGGACCTTCTAAGTAAGATTCTCCAGGTGGAGTCTGGTATCTGCAGTGTCAACAGCTACTGGAGTTGAAAGCCAGGCACATGGCAGTTGGAGGACCAAGGCTCCATATCTGCCCTTCTGTTAATGTTGATGATTCAGGGATCTCCTTATAAACAATTAGATTTAAAACTATAAAAGGGATTATGCCTTTGAAAAACATTCGCAGATAGGAAGGAAAACTAAGTGTTCTCTTTGGCATTCAGTAATGCTTATGGAATTTCATTTGCTTGCAGCATTGACCTCTTCCACAAAGGCTGCAGGGAAGGTTGCCACAGCAGAGCAATGGTAGGAGCAAGGAGGGCACATCTGTGCGCCCCAAACAGCTTACATGGGGGAACCTGGTATTTTGGAGACTGATGGTCTGTGCCCTCTGCTCCCACTTTTTGGGACAAGAAAATCTTACTTAGAAGGCAGAATCGCTTCTCAGACAAATGCAGACAAGGGAATACTTTCCCTCTTACGTGAAAATGCTCAGTGACTTTCATTGCATGTAATTAATAACTCTAATACTTCCTGCTTCTATGTTGGATTGCTGCCTCACACACCACTTCCTATACATTAGCACAGTTTACTCTAACAATCCGGAGAAATGGGCGGGGCATTCTGTGCATCATTCCTTCCACAGAATCCTAACAGGTGCCTGTTCTGTGCCTGACCCCAGCCTGGGAACACAGAAGAGGGTGTGACGTGGATGGAAGCTGCTGCCCTCCCGTACCTTGCAGTCAGATGGTCGAGATAAGCCATAAGTACACAATCTAGTACAACCTAGAAGGTACGAAGGGCTTTGACACTCGATTGTAAACACCTCAAAGGCAAGAATCTGCTCTTTTCTATCTCTGCACCAAGTCCACGGTCTGCGGGGAGCCAACGTTCACTTCACGTGGTTAAATGAACAATAAGCATCAAGCGCTTTGGAAATTTGGAGTTGGGTTGGAATTAGGGGGTGGATCACTTAGTGCTTGCGGTGGGTCAGTGGACTGGGACTTCCTGAACAAAGAAATGTTTGGACCCAGCAGCTCCTACTCATCTGTAGAACTTCACAAGACGTCTTTGTTCAAACCTTTACAGACTGAGTGTAAATTAATAGAAAAGATGTTAGAATGTCAACCTGCCTAGCTTACGGCTTGTATTTGGGTGAAAGGCATATTTTACTCAAGTGCCCACTTGCATTTCATGTTCTCTAACTTAGTATTAGTTTCCAAGACTTTTCTCCTGTGTTATTTTTGTGTTTGCTTGTTTTTGCTCTATTTTCTCATAAGAAAAATGCAGTGCCATCTTGTAAACAACTTGGAAAGTGGAGACAAGTTTGAAGAATTAGGAGGCAAATCACCCATAATCCCATGACTTAAAGGCAACTATGGTTATTATTTTTGGCATTTTTTTTACAGCATTTATATACGTGTGTGTGTTTAACATTGATAAGCACTATTAAAAACACAGTTTAGGGCGCCTGGGTGGCTCAGTGGGTTAAGCCGCTGCCTTCGGCTCAGGTCATGATCTCAGGGTCCTGGGATCGAGTCCCGCATCGGGCTCTCTGCTCGGCAGGGAGCCTGCTTCCTCCTCTCTCTCTCTGCCTGCCTCTCTGCCTACTTGTGATCTGTCTCTGTCAAATAAATAAATAAAATCTTAAAAAAAAAAAACAACACAGTTTAGAGTACTTTCCACTGTCAGTAAAACTCTTCCACAGCTTTCTAAAGCACTATGTCATGAGACACTGTTGCTCATGCTATAACTTATATTTTCATTGTGTTTGACATGTGGCTTGTTCCAATTTTACATTAATAGAAATAAAGCTGAAATGAAATCTTTATAAAAATGTGGCCCACATTTTGGGTTACTTGCTTAGAATAGGTTCCTCAAAAGGAAATTGTAGAATCAGTATAAGCAAACATTTGAAGGATCCTAATTAGATGCATATTACCAAATGGCTTTCTAGAAAGTTGGCCTCAGTGTACCCTGCTCCCAGAGGGTTTGATTCTGTCCACGCTCTTGTCCACCAGCTCTTCTCATGACTGACTGCAGCAGAACAAACTGTCCCCAAAGTGAGCAGCTTAAATTTATAGGCATTTCATTCTCTCTCACAATTTTGTGGGTCAGGAGTTCAGGCAGGGCCCAGCTGCCTGGTTCTTCTGCCCCAAGGGGCACTGACTGGGGTTTTCTGCAGGGGTTTGACTGTCAGCTGGTCTGGTCTGGAGGGTCCGGGATGGTTTCATCCTGGCTCCATCAAATCCCTCCTCTCTCCAGGTGGTCCCGGGACCTCCTCACACTGTCTATCCAGTAGGCTCATCAGACTTGTTACGGGGTGGCTTGGGGTGCACAAGTGAGCTGGTGTTTCCAGAGGAAAGAAGTGGAAGCTGCCCATCTCTGAAGGCAGAGTGTCACTTCTGCCATATTCTGTTGTCAAAGTAGTCACAGAGCCCACCCAGCCTCCAGGGAGGGGACCAAGGCATTATGTCCCAGCAGAAGGAACGTCAAACATTTGAGACACTTTAAATTCAACATAAAAGCATTGAGTGTTATTGTAAGAACTATTTACTTGCTTGCCAATACAAAAGATAAGATATGGTTAGATAAGAAAGTTGCTTTCCTTATAATTTATTCATTCCCAAAAGTTCTCAACTTTTTCATATAATTATTGCCCCTTGAATTTTCCCACCTGTGAGTTGTTTGTTCCTGCCCTTGGGTCTCTGCTAGCTTTGCCATGTACAAACTCCAGGTGGTGGGTGGGCTACATAAGCTCTCCAAACCTCTGTTTCTTCATCTGCAAAATGGGGGTGATAAGGTTATCCAGCTGAGCGTCTGTGAGGCTGTGGGATTTTCAATGAGAGGAAGAATCTAGAAAGTTTATCACCAAGCCTGACCCAAGACAGACACTCCGTACATGCTAGCAACTATTGCTAATCGTATCATTTGTTCAGAGTCTTGTCATAATACTCAGGTGCCAGACTGAGGACATGCAGATGGAGAGACGCAGGGCTGCTGAAGTCACCGAGTGACTTCAGACAGAGGCGAAGCCAGGCATCCTCTGTGTTCTGCACGATGCCAGTTTACAGCCCTAATTCCTGGCGCCTCTGCGCAAGGGCAGGGAGCTGACGGCTTGTGAGTGGGCACAGTGCCATCCTACAAGGTGGGAATGAGAACGGGCAGCCAGGGGAACATGTATGTGCCCTGCCGTGTTTGTTAAACAAACCGTTCCCAGCCGGGGAACACTGCAACAGCTGTCAATCGTGTTCTTACAAATCCTGCTAATAGGAGACGTACAGTCATCAATCCAGCTCGGGGAGGAATTACCTTTCAAACTTTTTTTTTAAAGAAACAGTATAGTCCACCCAGCAAATACGGAGAAGTTGATTTATGTCTCATCCGTCAAACTGAAATAAGTGTTATTCCATGGGAACGAGACCAGCACGTTGAGAATGGAGGTTGTAAATTCATTTGCTGAGCACTGACTGAGGGGTACTCACATTTGTCACTTCCCCCTCTTGTCTGAAGGTGACACTCGGCGCCCGGCCACCAGCGGCACTGGGCTTTCCGTGGCTTTTCCTCCCTGTTAGTGATGACAGGTTGTGTCCTGCCAGGCTCACACTCCCTGATTTGAGCCCAGTAATGTCTGGCCAAGTCAGGAGCCTCTCAGGTGACATTCTGGACCATGAATAGGTCAAACCATGGCCTTGCCAGCCATGGGCACACAGGGATGTTCTCGGTGGGCGATGGGCCCAGATGGAAGGCAGGCAGGTGTGGGGTGCATCAGGGAGGGAGAGGCAGGTGATGAGGACTCAGAAGGCAAGGACTCCCCCATCACCTACCAATCATGTGACATAAGCTTCCGAGTCTCAGTTTCCACATCTGCTAAACGGGGATACAAATTCCTGCCCTGCCTACTTCCCAAGAATGGGAAGCCCCACAAAACAAAAACCTTATTACCACATGAGATATAAGCACATCTGAAGCAAGCATATATATTCTTTCTGTATTATTCCTTACTCTCCTGAAGATTTCTTTCTCTAACAGCTTTGGAAGGGTTTAGTAAATACTGCTTTTCCATTTAACAGGGTTAGAAGACTAAGGTGCATTGAGTTTGACTTGTCAGGTCATAGAGCAAGCCCACATCCCTCACCCTCCACGATTCCCACAGACCACCTAGTCTTCAGGCGGAACAAGGATACTGGATATGTTTCTAGGGCCTTGTTTTTATGCCCCAGTGGGTCAGTTCCAGCTGGGGTGCAGTGAGTTGCGACCGGCTGCTCACCTCGAGAAGCTCACAGACACCCATCCTTCATCTGTGTCAGGATGAAGGATGTCCCAGGATCCATGGAACCCTGGATCGGGAGGGCTGGATCCTTCCGAGCAACTCCATCCAGCAGTAGGACAGAAATCTTGGAAAGGCAAATACTCTGCTTCAAAGAGGCCAGGCTTGTGAGGCAGGTAGAACTGGGTTTTAGTCTCTCTACTTACTGGCTGAGTACATTACTGCATCTCTCTGTGTCTCGGTTGCCTAAAAAATTGGGGATAGTGAAAAAAAAATTGGGGATAGTGAATCATGGGGTGTGTGGCGGGTGGGGAACTAAATCAGTGTGCAGAGCCTCAGGCCTAGTGCCTGGCACCAAGTAGGTGGACACATTTTCTTCCTTCTTTCCTTAACATCTATCTTATCTTTCGTTTTTTCTTCCTTCCCTAGGGGTCTTGGAAATATCCCGGAGATGACATACTTGACCTTGGAGACTTCTTGAGCAGGTCGTGTTCTGCAGGTATGCTGAGCAATGCTAACGGGCACAGAGCTCAGAAGGAGCCAGCCTAGTCTCTGAGGACAGAGACAATGCAAGAGGGAGGTGGTTGTTTATATAGTGCAAGCCATGGCATTCGAGTGTTCCTGGGTACTTGGCACACAGCTCCTCACGTGCTGGCGAGCGAAGTGACTGCAGAAACCCTGGAAACTCCTCCCACCTTTCCCTGGATAACAGTGCGGGACCAGAGCACATCCCGAGGACTGGGTAACAGATTCCAGTCTCCTTAGAAGAATGTCAGAGGAATCCCAAATTCTAATCTCTAGAAACACTTCTGGAAACTCCTTTTCCTTCTCTCTTTTCTCCTCCGGTTCTTGTGCAATTCCTGTAGGGACTCTCAGACTCAAGACAGTTCACTCTCAAAATTCTGCTTCCCTGAAGAGGCTGCCCCTCCCCTGTGGCTTTTAAGTCCTCTCCTTCTGTTGGTTCCCCTGCTGTCTTCCCCCTCCAGCCCCGTGTCCCTCTAATCATTTCCCTAGGTCTGTATCTCAAAAGTCTGGCAGCATGTGGGGAAAGGACACTATCTCCGACAAGGACAGAGGAGGAAGAGAGGATGAGCCTGGGAGATGGGGGTGGGCAGGGCCCAGGGTGGGGGCACAGTGCATGAGTATCTCATTCCCACTGCACATGCCTGTGGACCAGGGAGCCCCCTAGCACGTGCTGGTGGGGAAAGCCATGACGATGGAGTGCAGACAAGACAAGGAGTGTGAGCTGGTGCCCCCCGGTCTCTCCGAGCGTGATGCGTGTGGGGATGGCATGCAAGGGTTCTGCTGGCTGGTTTCTATTTCCCCACTTCTCCCCACCCCAGTCCCTCCATCGGGATGCTCCCCTCCTAGTGGCCTTTCAGTAGCATCCATCCCGAACCCAGAGGCTCCCTGGCTTCGCTGGGTCTGTGCTGCTCCTTCTCAGGCTCTCTCTCTGGGGTGTCAAGAGCACCCCACCCCTGTCCCATGCTGTTTCCTCTGAGTACAACACAGTTCCCTCCCCTGTCTTCATCCAGCCATGGCTGACTCGGCTCAGCATCAGCTCCTCCGGGAAACCTTTCCAACCGCCCTCTTCTGGCATGGTCTGGGGATGGGGGAGCCCCTTCTTTGTAATGACTCTCATTCAGCAGACACCTGTTGGCTGCCTCCTGTGTGTTGGCCATGTGCAGGCACCGGGACACAAAGACAAGCAAGACATGCTCTTAGCCTTCAGGAAGCTTACAGTCCCTGTCCCTGGAATAGTGAGGTCGGGGACACAGGACAGTGCCTGGAGTTGTCTTTTTCTACTTGCCTGTGTCCCCGCTGTGCATTCTGGAGTCCTGCAAAAGGTCCTACCTGGGTTTCTAGCACCCAGAGCACAAGTTCTAGCCCATACAGTCCTATGCCTTCCGTGAACACACGAGCAGGTGGGCAGGTGAACACGTGGACCTGCCACGAAGCTTTGGTGCAGGTCTGGGAGGCAGCACCGCCCGGAGGCTACCTTCCCAGCGACTGTCACAGTGAGAGCTTGCTGATGATCCCGCTGGGCAGCTGTGTGGACGAAGTGATTTGTGGTTTGGAGTCCCTGAGCAAACACTGTGGCAGAGAAACGAAAGGAATTCCTGTGGTAATACTTGCTTCCTGCTCAGGTGCTCCTTTCTTGCAAGCTGGAGTCGTATGTTAGGTCCCTCCAGGACAAGCGTCATGCAGGCAGTGCTCCTGGAAACACAGGTGGGAATGGCGGTAATTTCAGGAGCAATCCAGTCCCAGCCTGATCCCACGGAAAGTTCTGCAGCCTGAACTACACCTGAGATGCTTTATGATCTGTGTCCAATTCACCGCACCAAGGGATCCCAGAGAGCTGTCCACACATGACTCCAGGGCGTGTCCGTGCGGGTGTCTCCAGAAGAGACCGACATTCCCATCAGTCGAGTAAGAGATGTCTGCCCTCCCCAAAGCAGGTGGGCATCGCCCAATAAGCAGAGCACCTCCGTAGAACAAAAAGGCGGAGGAAGAGCAAATTCTTTCGCCCTTCTGGGGCATTGTCTCCTGCCCTCGGATATTGGCACTCCAGGTGCTCGGGCTTCCAGACTTGGGTGGGGACTTACACCATCAGCTCCCCTGATTTTCAGGCCTTTTCACTCAGACTGAAATCCACCACCGGCTTCCCTGGGTCTTCCAGGATGTCGGGTAACTTCTTGGCCACCGTAACTACATGAGACTATCCTTAGACTATATCCCCTCATATCTGCATCTGTATCTATACCGTTGGTTCTGTTTCTCTGAGAACCCTAATACAGCACGTCGAAGCTGAGCCCAGGGGAATAGGACCTCCAAAGTCCTTTGGGGCCTCTGAAGGATCCCTGGTGCAGGGACAAGCCAGGAGAGACCAGGGCCAAGAAGCTGGAGATCTGGGAGGAACAGCTACACCTTGTGGGGATAGGAATACCCAAGAGCCCTGGGGGTGGGAAGGGCCTTGTTTCTATTTGACTTGGAAGTCTGTGTCTAACTGACACACGCCACGGGCCACACTCAGCAGGGGATTGCCTCCACGGCCTCCAGCTGGACAGTGGGGGTTGAAGCCACAGACATGGGCTGAGCCCAAATACGGGCTCCCTTGTGCAATTCTGAGGGGCTCTACCTGTGTCCTTGGTGTCTTTGCTAACAGTTTAATCCTGTTGAGTTAGGGGTGAGCAGGGGTAGTTCTCTTAATCCAAGAAGTCAGAGAAAGTGCTTCCTGAAGATCAGAGCTTATCCTCAGCTCCCTGGCAAACAGGTGGAGATTATGAATGAGAAGGTAGTCACGGAGGCCTCATGGCTGAGCACAGAGAGATCAGATCACACTTTCCTTCCTGGGCTTGAGTTTATTTCTAGAAAGAATCACTTTTGAAAAAACATCATTAAAAGCTATATTCACGGATGCCACGACCACGATACTTGAGTAGGACATACTGCAAGCACCTCACTCCCTGCCATTTCCAGTTCTTAAAAATGAAAGCATTTTCTCTAGAAAAACGAAGGCTAATGTTAGAAGTGCTTGGGGAATCACACCACTTAACTAATTTCCTAAGTGTTTCCAGCAACACAGCCTCAGTGGAAACTTTGGAGGGAAAGAGGGAGCCTTTCAAAGCTTTTATGAAAGGCAGCAGCACCCCCTCTGACACAGGGTGGAAGGGGGGACAACAAATAAAAGAGCGTCTCAAAACTCAAAAGGAGGAAAGGATCGCTGGAGGGCGTGGGGGGGCAGAGAACACATGAAAAAAGACATTATTCCCACTTTGCTGATTACAGAGCTCCACCAAATCCTCCCACGCAGGAAAGAACAAAGTACTCATTTCTAGCAACCCCAGAACAGAAGAAGGGGATATTGGCACAATCCCTTCATATTAAGGAGCAATTAAGGTATTAGGAGATTTCAGAGAAGTTCCAAGAGAACAGAGCCATTCCCGTACATCACAAACCACATCCTTGATGAACTCCCCCGAGATACCGCGCTGCTCAGTTCCTCGTTATAGTTCTGGCTGTTACGTTCGCCCATTCACTCAACAAATACTTGTCAGGTGACTTCATGCACAGATCATGGAAAACAATTTTAAGGACCCACCGACATCCTGTGGAAGAAGCAATCAGATCTGGAGTTAGAAAAGCCAAGATTCAAGTCACCGCTGTGCCACACATGTGCTTTGTCACATGCCTTTCAAGCCCCTGGTCTCAGGCTCCCCACCCGGAAACTGAGCCTCTGATGATGCTTTGCAGAGGAGGCGAAGGGGCTCCGTGAAAGAACGTCCTTCGCAAAGGTGACCTTCCATTCTTTTTGTAACCTTCCAGGACAGGAAAGGGCAACACATTCCCTGGTTTGCCCAGGAAAGTCCCAGGTGACACCTGTTGGCCCAGCCCCAGTGCCCTGCTGCCGGTGCCCCCCTGTGGCAGACCAGTGGCAGGATCCCCTCGTGGCAGCATCACCTGTGCAGGAGCAAGTGCAAGAGGAGCCCCAGGGCTCCAAGCTGGTGGCTCCGTCGCAGCACATTTCCGTCCCTTGCTAGCGGCTGGCGGAAGCTCCTTCCCGCCGGGCCACCCCTTCTCCCTGTGAAGGTGCCAGCCCGGGTGTGAACCTCAAGTGCGTTCGCAGAAACCGGTGCACTGCTGCACGTCTGCAACAGCGGGCCCTCAACAAAAGAGAAGACTGTAATTTGTGGTGCCCCCTCCCCATCATGAAGGCAGACTCTGGTATGAGGAACTGATTTTCTGCACAAAGACCCTCTTCAGGCCGTAAACTGAAATACGATATTTCAAGGCCACAGTGCTGCCGACCTCTACAAGAAGCTCAAAGCACTGGCTGAGGCTGGTGACAGTCAAAACCTGGGAGATCTGGACCTTCCATGTGGAATTAGGCTGCAAGGGGGTGGTTGAGTGAGAGAACCTTAGACCTCGGGCTTTAACTCTCAACTCTCGCGCCCTTGGCCATGTTCCTCAGTCTTACCCGCTGCTGTTTCCCAACTCGGCGGGCAGGTATGACCACAACACCTCCTCCTAGTGCCGCCTTGAGGAGGAAGCTGCATGCAGAGGGTTTAACCGGCCCGGGACGCTGGGCACATTGGCCATCAGTTCCGGAAGAGCTTATTCTCTGTTCTGCTGCTCCCCACAGAGGGTCGCAGTGGTCAACAAGCATGTTCATGGTCAGCAAGTACATGGCAGGAGTAAGGGACCAGCCCCTGCTCGTACCTTCTCTCCCTTGGCCTTGCTTCCAGATCCTCTCGAGAACCATCCAGAACTCAGACTTTCAAATGTGGTCAGTGAGTTTGCCTCCTGCCCGTGTGAGTTAGCCACTGCCACAATAACACCGTGCCACAAACTACCCTAAACCTCTGAGGCTTAAGACAGTGAGGATTTATTCTCACCGCCGTGCAGGTCAGCTGGCGTCAACAATCCATGCTGAGCTCTGCTTCAGACCGCTCTGGTTGGGGGATTTCTGGAGGTAGCTCTGTGAGGACTCATCTCTCTGAGGACTCATCTCTCAACCTTCTCCTGCGACCAGGGGCCTGCCAGAAGAAAGGCAATGGCAGGGGCTCCCGGGGCCCATGGGGAGCCTCCAGGTCTCTCAAACTCTAGGCTCAAAACCCAGTCACTGCCACTTCTGCCCATGTAGCCCCACCCAAAGCAAATCACATGGCCAAGCCCAAAGCCAGTGCTCCCCCAGAAAGGCCATGGCAAGATGTGAGGGGAGAGGCGATAAAGAACTAGGGCCAATTCACAACATCCCATCTTTCACAGAAAAGGATGAAACAAATAAATTCCGAGTACCTCTTTTGGACTAGGACATGTCTCAGTTTCAAGAGACCGTATGAACCCATTTTGCAGATCAAGAGACTGAGGGCTAAGATCGAACCATCAGCTTTTGCTGTATAACAGAGCACCCCAAACTGTGTCTATATCTGAACACCACCATTTATGTGGCTCACAGAGCTGCCTGTCAGCAGTTTGGGCTAGTCAGACTCGCTTAGGCGAACTCAGCTGAGACCACGATGCCTCAGTGGTCAGCTAGTAGGTGGGCTGGAGGCTGGCGGGGGTTTGGAATGGCCTCATGCACCTATGTGGTGGTTGACTGGCCATTGACTGGGCAACAGGGATCCTGGGCAGCCTAGCCTAGATTTGTTTATATCTGGATGTAGATTTGTTTGTATCTATATATCTATATAACAAATATAGGTTTGTTTATATCTGGATAGGGCAGCAGGAGAGAAACCCCCAATATTCAGGCACATTTTTTGCCTTTGTTGGCATGTTCGCTAATGTCCCAGGAGCTAAAGCAAGACCTAAGGCCAACCCGGAGCTAGGGTAGGAGGGGATGAGCCGATGGGTAGAGAGAGCAAGTTAAACGAGGACCCTTCTGGTCATCCGACGCAAGTACCTGGCTCAGGGCACACAGTGGCCACGTGGCAGACTTCCTTTTTGGGGACTTGGGGCTGACAGGCATGTGGTAAACTTATCCTGCAGGACATCTATGTCCCTGATTGTTCCAGACATGCAGATCCCTTCCCACAATGGCCACATAAACTTCCTGTCCTCACTAGACTTGCTACTCATATCTATCTCAAAGCCTCATTGTCTCGGGCATTAAATAAAAATTACAAAATAAATGTATTTCACGACCTTTGGGAATCTTTGGGACCTTTGGGATCACCATGAAGTGAATCTCTTAGTAGCAAAATTTACCTCCAGAAACAGAAATCTTGCCCATGTGATTCTGGAGATTAGTTCTTCAAAAGCATTGTTATAAACAGAAGTGGGGGATTCTCTAGGTCCCTGCCCTTGTGCCCACATCGGAGCACCCACATGGCAGGCTATTTGCTGGGCCTGGTTTCTGAAGAAGTGCCTAAGATTTGCTAAGCGTGCCCAGGTCTTAGCATCTAAGCTTTTACTATGCAAATAGCCTCAAATGCTTCACCCATTTCGCATCATTTATCTGGAAAAGGGCAAAATCATTTTCCAAATTGGAGCAGACATGGAGGGGGGGAAATGTGTTCAGTGTTATTGCAATTAGTCACGCTTTGGAATATCCTCGGGAAAGTCTACTCTTGAGTTATTATTGACATAGCGAAGTGGAGGAGGTTAGAAAGAAGTCTGCAGGCACCATTAATTAACCTCTCCATTATTTTTATTTCCCTGTGCATTTTTCTGACGGATAGAAGACCCCAGGTCAAACCCTGCTAGAGCTGTGGGCATCCCAGCACTCACAGAGCCAAGGCCTCCTGTTTTCCAGAGCCAGGGGGAATGGCTGGCAAGTTCCACAACTCCAGCAGCAATCAGGCAGGCACAGATCCTGGTCCCACATTGTTTGTAACATGGTCCTCCCTCCTCCCAGTTCTCCCAGTCCTCCAGAGGTTGCTCACGTGCTTCTCCTCCAGAAAGACTTCCTAGGATGGACTCTCCTTCCACAACTCTCAGCCCAGTCTTAGTGCCTCCTTCCGGGTGGATGCTGGGGTATTTTGCCCAGATTCCATCTCTAGGATGAAAGCATTCATCTCCCTGCTGCTCAGAGCTGCAGCCCTCCCTGGCAATTGCCTTTGGCCACAGGGAACAGACTTACTTGCCCAAGGTTAGACCCATCGGGGGAGCCAGCAGCCAGTGACTGGCTAAAGCAGGGACACCGAGTCCAGTCCATTTCCCAAGATTTAGGCACATTTTGGCTTCAGAGCTCTTGGAGGATCAGCTGGGCCCATGCCTGTTGCACCTGCACTGTGGACCCACTTCTGCTCAGTGCTTACTTCCTCACAGGCTTACCTCCCCCATATACCTTCTGCCTGCAGGGCTCCCTCTCAGAGTCTGCTCTGGGGAATCTGAATTGAGACACTACATGGCACCTTGTGTCTTGTTTTGTTTTCTAACTGGGTGCTCTGAGACTGAACTCACCATCATACTTATTTTTTTAAATCTTGATGATTAAAAATGAAGTTATGGATTTCAAGTTGTTCACAGTTTCCTCCTTAGCTAGAGATGGAGGCCGACCCTGTCCCTGAGGAAAGACTGCTGGTCTGTTTGTGTGGGGGTGGGACGGACTTTTCAGCGTCCTTGTTGTCATGGAGAGTAGAGTCCCAAGCCTGCTCTGGGATGGAGAGGTTGAGGCCACAACATGAGCAAACACTGTGTGCTGATGTTCAAGGTTATCTCTCCAAGGCAAGGAGTTTTGTCTTGTTCAGGAAACCAGACAAAGAGGAGGGGTTTCTTTCCTGCTCTGGGCTGAGGAGAGGCATGGCTTTGAATCAGCCCTGGCTAAAGGGATGAGATGAAAGCTGTCCCCTCACTCCTGGGAGGAGATGGCTGGTCCTGTTGAGGGTGGCCATCCGGGAAGGACACCTAAGAAGAGAGAGAGCCGGAAGGGGACCCTGTGAAGGGCATGGCCAGTGGACTCTAGGAGATTTAATTTCTGGAATCTATTTTAAAAGTTTCCTCATTCAGGGGAGCCTGGGTGGCTCAGTCAGGTGATATCCAACTCTTGGTTTCAGCTCAGATCATGATCTCAGGGTCTTGGGATCAAGCCCTGATTCGGGCTGTGTGTTCAGTATGGATTCTGCTTGAGATTCTTTCCCTTTCCTGCTCCCTCCCCCTCTCCTTTCACCTTGCACATGAACACACATGCTCTCTCTCTCCCTCTCTAAACAAATAAACACATAAAACAGTAAGTGTTCTCATTTCCACTCAGACCCTGATGTTACCCCCAAGCCACCATGGCTTTGTAGATATTCGGGAAGGGCCTGATCACACTTGGCATGTAGAAGATGAGTTCCAGCAGCCCAGACAACGAGAGTGACATAGGGAGGGGACATGAGGTGATAAACTGTAATTCAGTCAGATTCATGGGAAGAAAGCATTCTTGAGATACCCAGAAACATTTGGAGTAGGGGTAAGGGGTTCTGAGGAAAACAGAGCTTGTTGGCTGAGTGTTGGAAGGTCAGAGGCTCTGGGGGAGCTGTGTCTATGGACTCTGACTGATGGGCTGACTCCCTACTCCCCTCCTGAGAGAAAGGAGTTAGTGGATTCCCTCAAGCCAAGAGTGCACTGGTGTGCACCCAAGGGCGAGTGACTCCTGACCCATGGTCTCTGGTGGGCAGAATTCTAAGATGACTCCCACTCCCCTGTAATCCCTTCCCCTGTACATCATAAGCCATCACTCCTGCAATCATGGTACATGATGTGGCAGAGGGATTTTGTAGCTGTAACTAAGGCAACTAATCAGTTGACCATAAGATAAGGGTATTTCCCAGGTGGGCCTAACATAACCAGAGACTTTGGCTGGTGACAGAAAGAGAAATCAGAGGTGTTTGCAGCAGAAAAAGGATTCAGTGCATCATTGCTGACTTTGAAGTTGGAGAGGACCACATGCAGAGCCTGGAAAGTGGCCTGGAGGAGCTGAGAGTGACTCTGTCCAACAGTCAGCAAGGGCGTGGGGACCTCAGTCCTACAACCACAAGGAACTGAATGCGACCAACAGCCTCAATGAGCAGATTCTTCCCCAGAGCCTCCAGAGAAGAGCCCAGCCAGCTGACAACTTGATTTCGGTCTTGTGAGACCCTAAACTGAGGCCAGCCAAGCCCAGCAGACTTCCACCTGTGGAACTGTGGGAGAACGGCTGTTGTTGGAAGTCACTACATCTGTGTTCATTTGTTATCCAGCAACAGAAGACTGATACAGTCTTCTTTGAAAGCTCTTTGCAACAGATTTTGTTTCTGGGTAGTGCAGGCCCCTCTAATTGAGAAATCTATTGAATTTTCTAAGAAAAATTGCCTATATGTTATATTGTCCTTTTAAGGAGCCAAATATCTCAATGCAACATTTTATTTGCATCAGAAACCGAAAACCAAAAACAAGATCCCATGAAAGTTCCCCAGGAGAGATTTTGCCAGAAGTTGTCACATAACAAAGTATGTTGCCATCCGTCTTTTCCTTTAAATCCCCTCCCGTGAGGTCCCGCAGGGAAAGCTCCTGATTGAGATATAGGTGGCCAGTAAACGGGGAGCTCGAGCCCACACGTCCAGCGTGAAGAAGTCACGTGGGTGGGGGAGGCGGCTGCTCCGGATGTAATCAGCTCCCATCGGAGCGCCAGTGATTCATGGGGGCCCTGATCACAGGCCCCACGTTATCTAATAGATTTCTGAAGTTTTCCACCAAGCATTTTATTTTAAGTGACAGTTATTTCTATTAATGGGTGGGCCCTGTCAGTTTCCTGACCCCGGTCGGCAAGGATATTCTTCTGTTCCAATGGCAGTCATCATTTCTGTGAAGTGATGCGTGTAAAGGAGGCAGCCAGTGCAGGGCACCTCACTCGGGGCTGTCACTCAAGTTGACATCTCCATGTCGGAGCATTTTCTCAAAGTTTTCTCCATGTGACCTGCAAGTTAAAGATCAGGGGGCTCCCTTCATCCAAGCCATCCAGGTGCCAATCATCCTTACCTAAAAATGAAAGTTACAAACAAGCCAGGCTACTATTTATACTCTTCTGCCTGGCCCATCTTCTCCCTGTCAATCTCGCCCTCTCATTATGGATACAGGAGCCTCGTCTCCCTAATGCTCCGCAGCGCACATTAGCTGCTCCCGCTCCCCAACTATTTGTCTTCCCTCACCTTCTGTGATGTTTTATAAAATAATCAGGTCCGCCTGGCCTCCGTGCTTTCTCTGCCTAATAGGAGAAGGGGACATTTTTCCTCTCCTTGGCTTTTCTTTGCTTCTCTTGCCTCCCTCCCTCCCTCTTCTCCTCCTCCTTTCCTTCCCCGGGTTCTCTTCCTCTTTTTTGTTGTCCTTCCTTTATCCCCTTCCTGTCCCTGATGGCTTCCCACAAGGAAGTTATGCCCTGACTCTGCCCTGCGAAGCTACCGTCCCTTGGACCTGCGGCTGCCTGCCCACACAGCCTGCCCCAAGTCCCTTCCCAGCCTCCGGCCTCAACCCAGGTCCCGCCTGATGGCCTTCCTCCTGCCTGCACTGAGCCACCACTTCTAACCTCCTCTGTCCTGATAAGGAGGTGCCGCTCCCTGCCGTGAGCCCCTCCTCTCCATGTGAGGTCTGTCTTTGCCTCCCTTCGGCCTCCACCAAAGATCTTTCTTAGCTTCCCCGGACAAAAGCACTGCTCTGAGTAAAGGCCTTAGTCACTCATTCAACAGCTCCTTGAGCACCTTCCACCAACCAGGCTCTGTAGAACGAGGAAGCCTATGGTTAATGAGACCACAGCCTACAAGGCACTTGAAGCCCCACAGGGAAACTTGCACTGAGCTAATGTCTACCAAAAGTTGTCATCACGATGGCCACACATGGCACAAAGTAAGTCTGTCATCGATCAATACATCCTCTGTGCTCACTTCCTGGTAAGGACCCCAGGCACCAATGGGCACTCACTGCTGCTGCTCCTGCTTTCGAGAATGTCCAGGCCCTGAGGATGGCAGGCAGGCTCCTCCTCTTGGGTAGACATGGCCTTCCAGTCTTCTTGTACTCTTCAGGAACTGGGATGGTGAAAACCACTGGGCTGTGGTCCTTCCCCTGGGGAGGGGGTTTGGGCCTGTGTGCTGGCACATCTAAGTGTTTTGAGTGGCCTCAAGTGAGTTCTCAAGTGTTTTGCTCTCAAATGAAGCAGGAGCACAGTCTCTCAGCCTTCCCTCCCACACGGGACCACTGCCTCCTCCCGGCACTTGCTCACTTGCTCTTTGTGTCCACACGGGGTGAAGCCCAACTGTGAACTCGAAAACACAAGTGTGTGTACTGAGCTGTGAGCGCTCGAAGGCACCTGTACTATGATAGAATGCAGAAAAACTGTGAGTGGCACTAAAATAGTGAACAAAGAGAAGAAATTCATTAACTAACATCCTCAGCCTCCATTTTCCCTTGTGTCACGTGGGATAGCCATAGCACAGAGAGATTTCCAAAGCATTGCACACACTGTTTGCACCACTAAATGCCCATCTACTTTCCCAGATATATGCCATTTAGAAGTCCCAGCTGTGGGAGCGCCTAAGGGGCGCTGTCTGTTGAGCATCTGACTCTTGATCTCCGGGTTGTAAGATCGAGTCCCGCATTGGGATCCACGCTGGGACTTGAGATTCTCCCTCTCATTCTCCCTCTCCCCCACACCCCTGTTCCTGCAGGTCTCTTTCTCTCTCTCAAAAAAAAAAAAAAAGTAGATTTTGTGAATCCGGCACTAGCACGAACAAATGTGGGAAACTATACAAAAAGCCTTAGTGTTCGAGATGATGGGCTCTGGAGGCCCCCATTGGCAGGAGCATCTGCACAAACCTCCACCTTGGGACAGGGAGGGACAGTGTGGAGAGGGCAGACAACCGGGGTCACCTGTTTCTGCTTCCTGCTTCACTGTTGGTTGTCACATGAAAGAAAGGGAATGGGGGAGTCAACTGAGGAACTTGGCTGACTGGGGAGACTGGGCCCCACTGTGGGAAACTGAGGTTTGCTCCTTGCAAACCAGCCAGATGCCTTCTACAAAGACACTGGCAAACGAGGAGTCGTGATAACCTCGTGAACCTTCCCTCGAGGTGCTCCTCGTCACTGCAGAGAATTCACGTCTGCGCAGGCCTGAACTGAGTCACACGTTGCTAATCGGACAAGGTGCCATTGGGAGAGCGAGTACTTCATCCAGACGCCTGGCTTGAGGATCGGAGGAGTTAAAAAAAAGAACAAAAACTACTGTTAACTTTTAAACTGAAACAGCAACTAAAAGTCAGACAATTAAGCAGGGAAACCATGCACAAATGTCACACACAGAGAAGATCAAAGGAAACTTCGATCTCTGATAAAGATCAAGAGGGACAACTCGGATTTTTATGGCATCTGCTGACAAATGGCTGGAGTGGAGAAAAAACACCGAGTAACTTGATTTCTCAGTATGCTGGAGAGATCAAAGGCTAGCCTCGGAAGTGAAATACCACAAGAAATGGCTCACCCTTTATTTTTATTATTATTTTGGGGCGTAACTTGTATTTTAGGCCCATAACTCAAGGTTTGGAGACTTACGAGCCAGTGTCAGGAGAGATCAGTCAGCTGGCTGAACAGTGAGGGATATATTGCCCTTGGAACTTGTTCTCCTATCTTCTCAGCACACCCCTCCCTAATGAAGAAGGTGATACTAGATCTCTGTAAATAATATGGTAGAACCCTCTGATGCCCCAGAACACTGCCTTTCCTGAGCTGGATACTATGTGATTCTGTGTGCCTGTGTCACATAATTTTCATCATTACTACTTTGTGGCATTTTATCCTCTCATAATATACCCACATGGCCCGGACTTTGCTCCCTCCAACTTGCTCTTCAACACCATCTTTATCACCTTTGAAGTCTGGTCTTCCTTGAGTCGTCTGTGGTTACATCTGTATCCACAGCACTGAAAATCATCCCTGATCTGTCCAAGTGTGTAGGTATCTGACAGCAGGTAAATAAAACATCCGGCTGTGTGTCTCCTTCTGTTTTCTTCTGGAACTTCAGCCTGATGCAGAGATCTCTTGGAGGAAAGCTAGCCTATTCTTTCAATTTTCCACATTTGGTTAGCATTAGCATTATATCGTTATTTATTGTTATTTTTATATAATTTCCTGATTCATATAGGTAGCCAGCCACAGGCATAAGAATGTGGTTAATATTTTACACAAACAATTATCCTTCAAATGTAAGTTAGTAAGTGGATTACGAATGAATCCAAGAATATTTTGGCAAATATCCCTGAGAAGCTGCTTTGGGACTAAAGCCATGGTAACAAAGCGGAGTATTCTGGCTAGGGGATCGATGGTGTGTTTGAGAAGCTTAATAAAACATTAAGAGTGTTGATACTGCTGATTCCAGGAAGGTAGGCAGAGAAGTTTAATCAGGTATCAGGCAGGTAACTAGGCAATGTAAATAAAATAGACCAGAAATACATGTCCTATAATCAGAGTTATTTGCATCTCTCCAGCTGAGAATTACACACATAATAAGGATAATGCTTAGATTATTGTAGTGTGTTAGAGGAACCTGAGGAGCCAAAACATGCCACCTTCTGTCCCTAAGTTCCTGGCAACTGTGGTCTAGCCTCTGATGGGCAGCCCAGAGTAATCTTCTCCCTCTTGGATGCCGGAAATGCTCTGTGTGCAAAATGGTGTGTCCGCCCAAACTCATGCATCCGAAATCCGTCTGGATGTTTTAGAAATCCAGATGCCCCGTAGGTCTTCCTCACTGTGGCCTGTGCTAAAAGAGCTGTGTTCTTTTCTTGGTTACTTTGTATTACGGGACATTTCAAGCCTTTGCTAAAATGGGCAGCATGATGAATCCCAGCATACCCACCAGCTTCCATTATTGGCAACCTTTCATCAATCTTATGGCTGATTTTTTTCTATTGTGGAAAAAAAACAACCCATGTAACGTAAAATTTACCATCTTCACTCTTTTGAAGTGTGCAGTTCGGTGATAAGTATATTCACATAGTTGTAAAACAGATTTCCTGGACTTTTTCATCTTGTAAATCTGAAGACTTACACCTAGTTTCCCTTTCCCCCGGAAACCACCATTCCATTTTCTGTCTTTGAATTTTATTACTTTATATGTATTTTTAAAGATTTTATTTATTTATTTATTTTATTTATTTATTTGTCAGAGAGAGAGAGTGTGAGCAGGGGGAGAGGCAGGCGGAGGGAGAAGCAGGCTCCCTGCTGATCGGGGCTCAATCCCAGGACCTGGAGATCATGAGCCAAAGGCAGACACTTAACTGACTGGGCCACCCAGGCGCCCCTGAATTTTACTGCTTTATGTACCTCATGTTAATGGAATCAATCACATAGTATTTGTCCTTCTGTGACTAGCTTATTTCATTTAGCATAATATCCTCAAGGCTTAGCACATTCTGTAGGATGTGACAGGGTTTTGTCCCTTTCAAGCCTGAGTAATATTCCGTTATGGGGATGGAGCACATTTGGTTTTTCCATTCATCCGTGGATGAGCATTTGATGTGCTTTCACCTTTTGGCGATTGTGAAGAGTGCTGCTGTGAACATGGGTGTCCAGATACCTGGATGCCCAAGATTCTGATTTCAGTTCTTTTGGATATAGCCCCAGAATTGGGATTGCTGGATCACGTGGCAGTTCTGTTTTTAACTTTTTGTGGCATTTCCCCAGCAATCCATCATGTTTAGCATCACGCCAACCTTGTGTAAGGGTCTAATACCTTTCCTTCCCCACCAACACTTGTTTTTTTGTTCTTTGTGTTTTTTGATAGTGGCCATACTGATGGGTGTGGGGTAATATCCCATTGTGGTTTTGATTCGCATTTCCCTGATGAGGACGGATGTTGAGCTGCTTCTCATGTACCTCTTGGCCATTTGTGCATCATCTTTGGAGAATTGCCAGTCAGGTCCTGTCCCCATTTTTTAAATTGAGTTGTTTGATTTTTTGTTGTCACTGCTGAGTTGTGATTTCTTCTTAAGTAGAGACATAAAGAAGATTTCATGTTTTGTTTTTAATCATAAAAACTGTAAAAGGAAAAGTGACTAGACTACGAAAATGAAGAGCGTATAACTGTACAGAGGAGGTTTTCAATATAGGCCAGTTAGGATTAGTAGGTTACTTTGAACTCTCCATATAGCTAATGGGATTCTTCCTTCAGCCATCAAATAGTAGTGACACCTGTCTGAGCCAGCCTTCCTAAAGATGAGAGATGGGTGTGTAAAAGGCCTGACCTCTGTTTCCAAAGAGCTTACAACAACTCAGAAAAAGGCAAATTTGGGTCTGATCTGTTTTAACAGCTTTACTGAGATATATCTCAATTCAGATATACAGTACAAAATTCAATGGGGGTTGTATATTTATTTTTGAGATTATGGTAAGATCCTTGCAACATGAAATTTGCTAATTTAACCATTTTTAAGAGATTTTATTTATTTATTTATTTATTTGAGAGAGAGAGAACAAGTGGGGTGAGGGACAGAGGGAAAAGCAAACTCCTTGTTAAGAAGAGAGCCCCCAAAGGGCTCCTGGGTGGCTCAGTGGGTTAAGCCTCTGCCTTTGGCTCAGGTCATGATCTCAGGATCCTGGGATCGAGTCCCACATCGGGCTTTCTGTTCAGCAGGGAGCCTGCTTCCCCTTCACTCTCTGCCTGCCTCTCTGCCTACTTGTGATCTCTCTCTCTGTGTCAAATAAATAAATAAAATCTCTTAAAAAAAAAGAAGAAGAAGAAGAGAGCCCAGGCAGGACTTGATCCTGGGACTCCAGGATCATGACCTGAGTCGAAGGGAAACACCTAACCAACTGAGCCATCTAGGCGCCCCTTATTTAACCATTTTTAAGTGCACACTGGGGCCTTGTGCTATGCACTTCACCGACTGACCAGCAATCTTCCAATTGATCAGGCTTCTTCCATGACCTCAGGCTTAATAGTCAAGTGCTGTCCTTGAGTTGCTCATGAGAGGTGGCAAATACATCAACCCTTATTTTTGCTCAAAGTGTTCCTTCTCTCCAGTTAAAGTTAGAAACAGGTGGGGCATCTAAACATAGCCTTCCTTCACTTAGCCCTTAATCCCTGATCCATGGTATGAAAAAAACCATGAAAATCCATGGTTTTTAAAATTATTTGACTTTTTTTTTTTGCCAGATTATTCATTCATATGGTTTAAACACTGAAAAATCCTAAAATGATGTTAATTTCCCCTTCTCTCCCAACAGGGGACCAGGATTACTAAATTTTTATTTGTGTTTTGTTTTCTTTCTCCATCCAGAAACTTGAAAGCACTTACAGGCTGATACAAATATACCTTCTCCTTCTACCTTCATCATAGACAGCAGCATATACATTGCTCTGAACCTTGCATTATTCACTTAGCAACATATTTGGAGAGCTTTCGTGGTGAGTTTCTGAGCATCACAAATACTAAGAGATCAAGACTTCTGATGGGAGTAATTTTTGCAACATATTTGGTTATTACCTGATGACTACCCTGCAACTCCTCCACAATCAGTGCCTACCAGCCTATACCAAAGTCCACAGCCTGAACTCCCTGGCTCATCCGGG
Organism: Neogale vison; assembly: GCF_020171115.1. Classification (NCBI taxonomy): domain Eukaryota; kingdom Metazoa; phylum Chordata; class Mammalia; order Carnivora; family Mustelidae; genus Neogale; species Neogale vison. The sequence goes on from NC_058092.1 coordinate 233,976,724, forward strand.
TGGCAGGAGACCCTATTTCTTCTGAATCACGCAGGCAACTGTGGTTGATAAGAATGGGTTTAAAAATATGCAGACCTTTCCCATTTCCCATCAGGGACATAGTCTATCATATTTTGACCCCAACTTATTTTAAAAATCAGCATTGCTGGGTGGTGACTTGAATTGATTCGCTGACACTTCAGATGGGAGGCAGTGGCTCAGAAAGATGAGAAACGGCTATGTGGGAGCCATTTCATAGATCTGAGCTCCCACGGAACATTCTGAAGGGTACGTGGGGAGCACCTAGAAGGTGAAACCCATTCACCAGAACGTGAGGTTTTGCCAGACCCTGAATCTGCGATCAGCTCCTTCAAGCAAAAGGGCACCATTCGGGGCGCCTGGGTGGTTCAGTGGGTTAAAGCCTCTGCCTTCGGCTCAGGTCATGATTCCAGGGTCCTGGGATCGAGCCCCACATCGGTCTCTCTGCTCGGCGGGAAGCCTGCTTCCTCCTCTCTCTCTGCCTCTCTACCTACTTGTGATCTCTGTCTAATAAATAGATAAAAATATTATTAAAATGGCACCACTAATCAAAAGGGAAAGAGGGCCCCTTGCAAGAGGGTATATGTTGTGGGAAACTGGACTTAACTTGAAAATTCGCCTGGTCACCGCAGGCAGCCTCTTCCTGAGCAGAGATCTTGCTTGTCAGCCAGGGAGCTCGGACACACGGTGGAGGTGAATGGGCTGAGTTGCACCAGAGGAAACGAGGGGGGTTACAGAGAAATAAAAGGGTTTAACCTTAAATTATCTCAATTGATGTAATTTTCCTCCTGACCTTATGGAGGGAATTAAACCAAGATGAGAAAATGGGAAGATTTCTCTCTGGCTAGAATATTCCACCTCTAGGCCCCTGTAGTGATGTTCGCCATCACCTCACCCAGTTACCCTCTTCTTGCTAAAGTATCACCCAGGCCTCGTTTCCTCCCCCTTCACTCATTCGCTGCAAGCCCTTTGCAATAGGTTCTTGAGAAAGGATGCGTCTCCCCCTGAGTTCTGGTGGAATGGGCAGGCCTCTTACAGGTGCGCGCGCCTGAGCCCGACGTGGACGCCGCTCCCCCATCTCCCTCCGTCTCTAGGGGGAGAAGCCTGTTGCCTCGTTCTGCAGTCCTGCCCGCCCTTCCCTCCCTTCCTCTGGCACCTTCAACAATTCACGGAATTTTAATATCTTCCCCAGATGTCCCACAGTGGTGCCAATACAATATTTTAAAAATAATCTTTATTTTATTTCATTAACGCCGTTCACAGAGTTATGACTTCACATTTCATCATCAGCGCAGACTTGTGGGCTTTGAACCAGAAGCAGCAAGCTGAATTGCTGGAAATGGTCTCGGTGCAGCACGTATCCTTCAGGCCCGAGTGAGAGAAGCCGGTTGTGGGGTCTGGTGCCCGCCCGTCCCCGGGGAGACTGTCAGTGCCACCTGCCCCGGCAGCCAGGGCCCGGCTGGAGCCAGGAGAACCCTGGGGCTTGGGAGTGCATTGTTTTGGAGAAGGATAATGTGGCAGGAGCTTGTTATTTAATAACTAGCTGCCTTCTGAGCGGGAGGGTTAATCACTACCATTAAGCAGTGATCACTCCAGGTGAGGAGATGAGAGCAACTTCACATGTCGCAAGTTTGGAAGTCAAAAAGCACATGGCTGATGTGAGCAGAGCTGACGGGAAGGCTGCTCTGGGTTCCAACTGTGTGTGCGCTCTGCCGCTGTGCTTTCAGGCTGTGGGGGGGGGGGGGGTTGTGGGGTTTTTTTTGTAATGGAAATTAAGATAAAACAACTTGATGCTGGCGCCCTGCCCTTACTGGTTTTACCTATCATCCTGTTTGAAAGTTTTTACAAGGAGCCTGTGTAATTTTTGTAATTAGAAAAAGCAATTGGCGTTCTGTAAAACAAAAGAAAACAATGGGCTTTTTTCACACTCCTTTTTTGCCTCGCTCTGTCTTCCGTCTTCTGTGGATGGCAGTTTCGGCCCAGGGTTCAAGGCTATTTACCCAGTTGTGGTAAACAACAGCAGATTTTCCCTTTTGCTTTCTGACTCTGAGAACTGAGATCCACGAAGACTGAAGACCGTTTCCAAGGAAGACAGCACAATGAAAAACAACAAAGAAGATGGAGAGGAAAATGGTCATCACTTCTGTCCGGCCAGGTGTGTCTCCTGCTTGTCCTTCAGCTTCCCAAAGCCATTCCCAGACACCATGCCAGGGTCAGCTCAGACATCCGGAGAGTGATCCCGAGTGACTCGGCTATAGGAAGCTCTGAGTTCAGCTGCCACCTGCTCTGAGACTTGCCGCCCAACCCTGCTTGCAGTTCGAATCACCTGGGCAGCCTTACAAGACTCTGAGCTCAGAGTCTCCAAAGACTCGAAGGTGAGGGCTCTGGGTACAGGCAGGTGATGGTATTGTGCAGCCAAAGTCAAGAACCTTCCCCTCTGCTCTCAGCTCTGCCTCCTGCTTCAGTCAAAGCCTTCCGTTGTCCATTGTGGTCCATGGACCAGAGCATCGGCAGCATCTGGGAGCTCAGGAGAACTGCAGAATCCCAGACCCCAACGCAGAGCTTCTGAATCAGATCCTGCATTTTAACCAGACCCCCAGCTGTGTAGTGTGCAATTGTAAGGAGCACTGGCCTTGGTCTCAGCCAGGCTCTCTTGCCCCGGCTCCTCCATGGTCTCCCAGGGGGCTTACTTTCTCTATTCTCCCTCATTTCGAGGGCATCTGCACACTATTGAAGGCGTGCAGAATAAACTGCTGTAAAATCACCTTGAGCTGAAGGCATTTGTGTTCCTGAAATCTCACAACGTCTGAAAGTGGAGTCTCCCCAAAGAACTCAATGTGCATATATCCCTCCCCATCTCACCTCTAATCTTCTGAACCCCAACAGGCTTTGGCACCTGAATATCACATCTCCCGTCTATCGTCTTAAGGGGCCAGCTTCCTTTCCAAGATGTCACTGGCTTTTCCATCAGTGCCCTCTCTCCCATCTTCTGAGAAGTCATTCGTTTTCTCAGAAGAGCCTCCCTGCCCTCTCCATCCCCTATAGAATGGGACAGAAGCCTGGGATTCTGACCACTTCCTGACTCACGTTCTTTGAGCACTCCCGTGCTGTTGCGTTATTTAACCTGGTTTCCTCTCCTGCTAGTCTGTCTTCTGTTGGTTTAATTTGCAGGTCCCCACCACTGCTCTAAGAAGGCAGAAGAGAGCTTTCCCTGCCCCACATGACACATTTGCTCACGTCAGGCTGATGCCTGTAGGATGAAGTACCAATTCCTTCCCAGGCAACAAGGCCCCACAAAACTAGGCATCTGACCTCTCAGGAAGGGTGTGTGTCTCTGGCTTCCTGGAGCACAGTCCTCCAGCTGTCCTGACTCCCAGACGTCACAGCTCTTTGTCGATCTGTGTGTGCACAGACTATAGCCTCTCCATGCTCTTTCTCCCTCTTCTCTCCCTGGTGCTCTCTCGCTCTCCAAGAGCAGCCCCACTGGTGCCCTGTCCACACACCTTTCCAGTTTTCTTCGCCACCCTCCAAAGGACTCTCAGTGCCCCTAGCTTGTGACTCCAGCGCCTGGCACAGAACCTGGAACCTGGGAGCTACTCAAAAAATAGTTCAGTTTATGGGCGCCTGGATGGCTCAACAGGTAGCATGAGACTCTTGATTTGGGGGTTGTAGGTTCAATTCCCACCATGGGTACAGAGATTACTTAGAAATAAAATCTTAAAAAAAAAAATGGAGTTTAGTTTGGATCAGTGGATAGAAGACCTTAGTTCTGGATTCCAGACTTCTGAGGGGTCTGCACATTCCCCCCCCAACACACACACACACACACACACACACACACACACACAGTGATAGTTCAGAGAACACGCAGGTGCCGCTGTCCTGCCCTCCAGCTCCAAACATTTGCTCAGATGAAAACAGCTCATGCTCTAGGGAAACACTTCTCTACGGCTCTTGCCTTACGTCCTCGAAACAAAAAGTACCTGAGCCCAAATGCCGTGAAGTCTTGTGGGTTGTGCCTCTGGATGTCAGAAATAGACAGAGCTTCAAAATAGGGGAGGATCTGAGCAGCAGAAGTGCTTAGGTAAGATAAATGACTAATTAATTCCCTTGTCAAATCCATCCTCCCAGAAAGGATGAGCAGAAGAGGTTTTCGCATAGTGAAGCATTCTTTGTGATACTGAGAGTCCATTTTCTTGCTCCTCTTTGTATTCCAATTTGTGGCCCAGATGTACTAAAGAACACTTAGCAGTAGTTAAATAATTCCTATTGCTCTAAAATTTGCATACATGTGGATGTAGATATGACAGGCATGAAGCATGGTAGCAGCTCCCGTGGTTACAACTGGAAACACGACAGCTGAAAGTAGTCCTGTTTTTGTCAGCTACTTAATGAGATTAGCCTGACTTTCAAGATTCCAGAGAAATTCATCTCTTAAAAAATGGTTTCAGTTTTTATACCATTAACGATGTTTTCTTTTCTTTTTCCTTTTAAATTTCATGGATAGTAATATTTTAAAAGAAAGTAACTTTTAAAAACATGAAAAACAATGTTGATTTTTGGAGGGGTCACATTAGCTTTCGTTTGTTTTTTGATATAAAAATATTTGAATTGTATTTACTTTAGACACAGTTACATTCTATTTTAAATCTTTAAATCACTGAGAGCAAATATAAGGCAAGATCATGATGAGAATCAAAAATAGCATGTAGAGCTCAGACAAGAAAAAAAGGAAAAGAAAAAAGAAACAGAACACCTTCAAATAAGTGATTTGCATAAATTTTTTAAAGCTAGAAACAAAATGAGAAGTCTCTGTCAGACACGACCCACATAAAATTTGCTAGTAAGACATTAGAAATTCTATATTTAATGAAGTTTTAATTACTGATCAAAACAATGAAAATGAGGGAGAAAATTATTCTAATCAAATTCACAACTTCAAGAGGTCAGAGGAAATCCCTGGGACCTCATATTCCCCACTACATGAAGATTTAATTACCGATCAAAGCGGTGAAAATGAAAAAGAGGATTGTTCGTGATAAATTCACAACTCAGAAGCAGCAAGTGCAACTCTGGCCTGTCCATTGGAAGATGAAGAAAAATCCATTCATGAAATTAGCAAATTGGATGCGAAAGAGAAGTCTCTGGAGCTTCATTCATTTATGGTAGGACAATCCTAAAAATGGCGCCAAACGTTCTTTGACAGCACGAGAATGTTTCTAACAAAACACAATCCAATTCAAATTAGCGAATCCAGTTTTTCATGGGATGAGCATGAGCACGGCAGAAAACGAAGTATTTCACTTTATACTAACATGGAGAAGGAACCTCTAAAAGCCGGTTTTGGTAATCCAAAGTGAACGACAAAGTATTTTGTTACATGTGTTATGTAATTCACAGCCGACTTTCAAGATCAGCTTTGGCCAAAGATGTTATTTGTAGCCAGAAACATTTGGATTTTTTTTTATCAAAATAAAACAAAATGTCATTGGCACATGTAAGAAAAAAGTACACACATGCAAGTATTAAAAATTTAAGAATGGTGAGTAAAGAGCACACCGCTAACAGTACTTAACAATGACAAGTACATGCCGCTCTACAACACTATTGTGATGTTCTGAAATGATACATTCTGAGCTCAGTATTTGTCCAAGAGTTACGGTGCTTTTTACAGTACTGAAACCCCAATATTTACAGAAAGCAATAAAAATGTTCCAGGTTTAATAGAAATAATCCCAATTTTTAGGCTAGGATGGCCAAAAATTTAGATGGATGAAAGTCATAAAACAATCACTACTCAGGATGGTATAATTCAAAATGAGATGATTAATTCAGTAGGTAAGAAAGTGAGAGAATCAATCCTACCTACAATAAAACCATAAATAAACATTACTCAATGCAACTAGATGTATCACTGACAAAAGTCATGTTGAACAGCAAACATTGATTATATGTATTGTTGAAGAAGAAAACAAGAACTTATTGCACTGCTGTTATACCTAGTAGTTTTTTATTTAAGAACTGGAAAAATAACTTTCAATTTGTGGCATTGATTTAAAAGCTTGCTAAGGGGGCACCTGGCTGGCTCAGTGGGTAGAGCATGCGACCCTTGATCTCAGGGTCACAAATTCAAGCCCCACATTGGGTGTAGAGATTACAGTTAAAGATGTTAAAAGCTTGTTGAGAATAAGTCTATGAAAATGGCATCAGACACAGTAAACAAAAAGTGTACGGCCCCCAATTTTTTGGCCAGAAAGTTAGAAGCATCGCATGTATAGCTCATAATTTGACTTTGTTACTGGGACACATGGTCTCAAGTTAGCTAGTGGTGCATTCTTCAGAATAATTAAGCAAGGGTGCTTTCTAGATCTGCCCAAGAAGGGAACAGTTTGATCAAGCATATATCAAATCTGACCTACAACTTCTCTAAGACTTAAAATGGGAATGCCAAGTAAATGCCACTCAAGCAATTACATTTAACTTAAACAATTTCATAAGAACGAATTAAAAATGATTAAATATGTTAAAAATGTAGATGTATGTTAAATATTAACAAATTAAAATAAATAAAATATGTAAAAATATGTTTGACTCTAGTTTTTACATGACAGAAAATTGGCCAAAATTATCAAAGATGGTCAAATTTAATTATTATTGTGAATGTATACACATATTTTACCGATGGGTCAGTAATGCATAGGTGAAATCCATAATTCATAAAGTATATACTTATTCCATAAAATTTGTATTTCTGACTTAATTTCATCAAAATCACTAATTATACCCTTATCATAAAAATTCTCACATACTTTATCCTATGGGATAATGTCAAATTAGACATTTCTTGAGTAATCAGAATTCCTAGTTTTGGGTTTTTTTTGTTTTGTTTTTTTTTTTTAGAATTCCTAGTTTCTATTAATTTCAAATTAGAGAAACTTTACTCTATGTGAAATTATAAGTATTAATCTCTACACCCAACATGGGGTTTGATCCCACAACCCCGAAATCATGACTTGAGCTGAAACCAAGAGTCACATGCTCAACAACAGACTGAATCCCCGCAGGCACCCCTCACCTTGACTGGTTTTAACTCAGCTATCCACGAGATAGAAAAGGGGGGTGAGAGGACAACTTAGCATTGGCCTTCCCCGAAGACCCCTGGGGCCCAAGATGTCAGTGGGGTGCCCAGTACCTGCCCCTTCAGCTGGCCTCCTGTGCTCTGATGCTCCCACAGAGCTGGCCTATTCCCACAGGCCATGGTTAGAAGATGGCCCACTTGTGCCACCCCAGAAGGACTGTCTCTCCCCGCAACTTCCCCAGTAATCTCAGGGGCCCCGTGAGTACCCACAGAACTGAGATGTGTGCTTGGAGCACCATAACCAACAGCATCCACTGGCTGCAGTGGGCCTGGAGGGCTCCCCCACAGATGTCCCCGAGGTCGACTCAGCAGCCAGCTTGCAGCTGTGCCTTAATGTTTTGGCCAAGCTCAACACACCACATCTAGAGTTGGCCTCTCTTCCTCTGTATGAGTTTCTTACTGCTTGTTGCAACAAATGACCACAAACTTAGTGCCTGAAAACAAAACACGTGTGTTATCTTACAGTTCTGGGGCCGAGAAGTCCCTGAGCTGAAGTCAGGGTGTTGGAGGCTCCTCAGTGAATCCATTTTCTTGACTTTCCAGACTTCCAGAAGCTGCTACACACCTTCCATCTTCAAAGCCAGCAATGTTGTGCTGTGTCTTCCTCACGTTGGGTAACTCTTTGACTCTCTTGCCTGCCTTGCTCCTGCATTTACTAGAACATCGTATAATCTGGCTTGAGTCCTATGCCCATTCCTGAGCAAGTGTCAGGGAATGGGGTTGAATTACTGGCTCTATCTGGGTCAAAAATATCTCCATCCCTTCAACTCAGAGCAGTGAGGGGCAGTGATGGGCAGCCCCCAGCAGAGGCACAGGGCTGAAGCAGAGAAAGAAGTTTTCTAGTTTCTTCTGAACAGACAAAACAAGAAATATCTACTACAAATATTCATTGTTTTAAATCATGGAAAGATGTTAAAAATTCAGAGCAAAAACATCACCCATCATCCTGTCATCCCCCAATCAACTGTAGTTAAGACTGTGGAACATTTCCTCCAAGTCCTTTTTTTCTGGGCACATGCACATGTTGAATACAGTCTTACCATATCATATAGACAATTTTGCATCCTGCTCTTTTTACTTGAAATCATAACAGAAGGATTTTCTCATGTTATTTCGTTTGACTCTGTGCCCTGCACAAATCCACTTCCTTTCCCACCCAGCTCTTTGGCAGAAGAATGTGTAGCCTGTACAAGTTAACTGGAAGGAGTGTGGGCTGTTTTGATTTAGGGGAATTTGAGCAGAGAGGAGAAAGAGGGACGCAAGGCACAAGCCTCTGTGACCCTTGCAGAGCCGCTGAGACAAACAGATGACACAGGATATGAGCTGCTCTCCGTAGTGGTCATTTACCATCAAACGCAGTTGCCCAGCCCAATTTTTTAAATAATCAAGTTCGCGGGACAGTCCCAGTGCCAGTGGAGGGTGACGCTCTCCTAATACAGGGTCCTGCAGGGAGAGGAGTGCTTTCCCAGAGAATCCATACAGTTTTTGTGAGTTATGGGTGGTAACATGTTTTTTTTTTTTTTGCAAGGCGCTAACATCTTCAGGTAAGGACGGGATGCTCTTCTGAAAGCTGCTGATAATACGTGCTTCCAAACCCATGGGCTTTGAAGCTGCTTAACTGAAATTCACATCCAAACCGAATTCTGTTTTAGCTCAACTTGACTACTACTGATGGTGAGAATAAATCCCCAGGTCCCACAAGGACAGTGATGGAGTGGAGTTTGTTTGCTGGCACAGAAATGACATTTCAACTGGAATTCAGTTGTCTTCATGTAACCAAACCAAATTTTATGTCATTCTCTGACCTGGATTTCTTTTTTCCCCAAGATAACACAGACAGAACTCAGGTACTGTCAGTGACTCAGAAAACTCAGTTTGCCACAGACAGCCAAGTTTGGCTATGGGCTTACTCGGCAGCCAGTGGGCTCAGCTTTCCCTGAGCAGCCCAGAGGGAAAGAGGGGTGCCTTGACCTCCATCTCCTTCCATTCGTCATCCTGCTTATCCTCTCCATCAACAAGAAGTGCCTGTTCTACCTCTAGATGCTCCTCTGCTTCCACCTGCCGCAGGACCATGCTCAGTTCTCACCTGCACTCATGAAAGCAAGGAGGATCTTCCAAGGACTGAAACCTCAAGCATCTCTCCCCTGCTCACAGCTTCCTGTTGCACTGACTCAAAACCCCCACTGTTCACCATGGCCCATAGTTCTACAAATACAATCTCTTTCTGACCCACCCCCTCTCTCCTTTTGCCCACACACCACACCTCGGCCACTCAGGTCTCCCTTCTAGTTTCCCAGTACCGCTAATTGGTTCCTGCCTCTACCTGAGCTGCTTCTCCCCAGCTCATCACACCCAGGGCTCCCACACATGCAACCCAAAGGTCTTGAACCAAAGTCAAGCTCTTGCTCGGTGAGGGTTCCTTGGCTAATTTCTGCTTTATTACATTTCTACCATATTCACTCTTGGAACGATCTTGTTTTTTTCATTCATGCATGTCTATCTTCTATCTCCCCACTCCAAGTAAGCTCCTTCAAAGCCGGAATATTGTTGATCTTAGTCAACACTACTTAGTAATCACCTTCTGGGTACTTAACAAATATTAGTTGAGTGAAAGAGTGAATGAACATCCGATTCTAAAAAGACATGTTTTCTATTAGGCATGGACGATGATATGTTTGAGTGTCAGTTTCACACCGGTCAGTGATCCCCTGGTTTTTACCACTAGCTTCCTACATATTGCACTTGCCTTTGAGTGATGAAAGAATTCCCTTAACATTCATTAAGGTCAGGCAAGTGAAAGTCTTATTTCTAGTAAGGGAGAGCAAAAGCATGAATCTAAAATGTCAATTGCCCTAAGGTGTGAAAAATATTTTAAAATTCTCCATTTGCTCTTTGGTGGTAGTATCCTTTGTCAAAACTTTTCTCCATATTATATTCATGTCTGATGAATGGAGGAAGAGAGTTTTCCTAGAACACCATAAAACACACCCAGCTAAATGGAGCTTAGGAGGTATAAGTGCCCTTTGAACTCACAGTGCCTGGTGAATTAGAAGTAAAAGCAGAGAGGGCAGAGAAGAGAAATCATTGATATATAGAGCTAGAAGATTGATAGGGAGAAAGGGGAAATTTTAAATTTAGAGTCCAGCAGCCTTCTGAGAGGGAAAGATCAAGACCCCACACCCTCCTTTCCCTGGTTTAAGTCTGTCCAGCTCTTTGGGTTGGTCCTGGCTAATGTCTGATGAACAATGCACCCAACCACTCCTTGAAGCCTCACACCCGGTCTTCTGATCAGCGGTTGGCAAATGACCCATTCTGGGCCAGTCATAATCCTCAGTACCTAGACTACCATTATTGGTCCAGAGATGTCACATGATCCAGCCAGGCCAATCAGAGTCCTGCCCTGGGACTTTGCTGGATGGAGCAGGAAGGGAAGAGTCCTCCATGATCTGAACGGATATCTGCTTGGAGGGATCCAGTTCCCAGAAGAAAACCCCCTTGCTGTCAGAGAGAGTGAAACAACCAGCAGAGGCAGACCGAGGAGATAGAGAGTCTCCAGGGCAATCTGGGCCCAGAGCAGAAAACACTGGGGTCCACACTGTGGCACAAGTCCACCTGGATTCTCCAGCAGAGGCAGCTGGGGTCTGTTACTGGCCTCAAGTCCCCGCAGCTTGCTTCTTCTCCATCTGTGCCTTCTCCAGCTAGCACAACCCAAAACATGGAGAGGCTTGCCTAAACTTAAATATCTTTTTGCTTAAACCTGTGGGTTTGAATGGGGCTTCTGTCACACTCAAAGAGTCCTGGAAAAGAACAGATGAGCAAGTCACCACAGATACCATGCTGTGAGGGAAGTGATTGCTTGCTGGGGGCTGTGGGGTGGTGAGCTTATGACCTTGTCCAGGCTCATGCATCCTTTTTCTTAGAAGTGAGTGAAAAGCGGCAGCCCTGGGAGTGCCACTGGCCAAGCAGAGGCTCGGGGCATCAGGGGTACCCTCTGTCCTCCCATCAGGGAGAGCTGCAGCCACAGCAGCAGGAGTGGGAGCCTGAGCCCCAATCCCAAGGCCATGATGACACATGCTCTACAGGGCAAGCAGGGATCTCCCCACACTAGGAGCCCAGCCCTCCTGTTCAGGGATGGAGTGAAGGAGGGAGTGAGTCTGAGTGCCCTCTAATGGCCAGGCAACTGAATCAGGAAGCCAAGGGACACAGCCTCAAGCCAGGAAGGTGGGCTGGCAGGAAGGGCGTGGTACCCTCTGGGTCATCGCTGGGCCCAAGACCTCCATCTCAACTGCTGCATCATCTAAGAGAGAAGCCATGGCTGGCATCTCTGTGCTGTCTCTACAGCACGTTTATACTGTTGTCTAACTCTACCTTCTCAGCCTTAAGCCTGGAGCACAAACTTGGTGCACATTTTTAAAAAAAGGATTTTGTGTATTTATTTGAGAGAACATGAGCAGGGGGAGGGGAGGGGCAGAGGGAGAAGCAGGTTCCCTGCCAGTTGGGGCTTCATCCTGGGACCCTGGGATCATGACCTGAGCTGAAGGCAGACACTTAACCAACTGAGCCACCTGGGCGCCCCATCATGCACATTTCACAGAGAAGGAAGTTGAGCTCAGGGCGGAGAGGTGGCTTCCAGCCCCACACAGCCGAGGGGCAGAGAGAGAAGAAACCTTCCGCATACCCAGGGCATGGCTAAGTCTCAGGTGCATGTCGGTTCTCTCATTCAACTGAGCGCAGACTTACAGCTCGGAACTGGTGACCAAATGCAGTAGATTTAACTGTCTATTTGTGTGAACTTGACTATTGAATTCGCCGCTTAAAAGTTGAGTTGAAGGAAGTGACTCTGCGTCCTACGCACCTGTGGGCACAAATCCATTTGTTCATTTAGACAATCAACAGATAACCCGAGGAATTTGCTTGGATTAAGAGCCCAAAGTCTTCTTGGGATGTCATTTTTCAGTGCTTATTTCACTTTGGGTTGCTAGGAGATAAATTGGTTTAAAAAAAAAAAAAGCCAATTTGCATAAAGACCAGGAAAGCATTTTAATAATGTCAATATATAGCCAAGTGGACTAAAGAGCTAAAGTGACTATTTTTCACTGGATAATTAAGCCTCCAAATTTAAATGTTATAAAAGAGATAGACTTGTATTCCGTGGGGGTCTGTTCCACTTGAGTAGCTAATTATTTCTCAAGAACAACACTGAGTCATGTTAGACATCTTCTTGCTGATCTAATAATATGAAGCTACTCAGAGAGGTCTCCTCTCCTATCACATAATCAGGAATGGAAAGTGGGTAGGGTTTTAATTGCAGAATTGTGAGAAATCCATTTTTTAATCACTAGCACAAATCTGACAATCTGTCTGGCAGCCAGGAACTAAATTAAAGAAGTTTTCTTTCCCTGATACGTATGCTATAAATCTCAGTAATTCAAACTAAGGGAGAAGGAAGAGCCGATCGATTTTGGAAAAAAAAAAAAAATATATATATATATATGTGTGTGTGTGTGTGTGTGTGTGTGTATGTATATAATCTCTACCCTAGGACTCACTTAATACTTTTTAAAATTTGCCTTTCAAGTCCCATTAGAATCTTGAGTCCTGCCCAAAATGATTGATACGGAAGTGTTACTTGTGTTCATTGTCTCAAAACAGGTACGTGGACTAGAAGAAACTTTGAAAACGTTTTTGGAATGCCAGGGTTGCATGTTTGTCCATGTCTACAAGGAGGTTCCGATCATGCCCTCCATCCCTGTCTACTAGCCTCCTCGCCCTGGCCCTTCACCACTTCTCCCAGCCAGAGGAGGGCCTGGTCCCCTACCCTCGGGTCTGCGCAGGCCTTGTGACTTACTTTGAGCAATAGACTGGGGAGAAAGAGGCGTTGGGTGAGCACAGAGCTTGGGCCTTAAGAGGCCTCTGGCTTCTAGATCTGCCCTCTTAGAAGGCCACTGTCATGTAAAAAAGCCCCAGCTGGCAGCCTGCTTGAAGGGAGAGGCCCAGCAGACCAATACCAACAGCCAGACCTGGTAGGCGCAGAACTACCCAGCCGAGCACGGCCTCAACTGCTGAGCCGCAGAATGGTCACCACGGAGCTGTTTGTATATGTGCTGCCGAAGCAAGCACACCACGGAGCTGCTTGAAGCCACTAAGTCTGGGGGTCATTTTTAATGCAGCAATAGATAACAGGTACAAATTTTTAAATAAATGTAGACCATTCAGAAGTAACAGTACAAAAAGAAAAACATCCCCACGATCTTACCTCCAACGTTAGCTACCATCAATATGTTGATATTTTCTTCCAAATGTTTTCTTGTATGTTTGTTTATTTACAAGAATGGAAACATATTGTTTTATAAACGCGCTGTTTTTGTGAATGTTTTTGTGTGTCATAAAATAGTCTTTGCTTAGTGTTCTCTTGGGTAATGGTCCGTCAAGTGTAGTCACAAGAGGACACAGGAGAGGCTCAGGAAAGCCAAGTTTAATACGCTACCGGGTCCTAGAATCAGGAGGCACAGCATGGCACGCAGATTCTCCTTGGGAAAGGGAAGACAGGACAGGACAAGCAGCTTAGATGAGCTGGTTTGAATCATGTTGTCCGCTCTGGGCTCCAGGGTTGTCTCTGGTGTCTGTAGCTAGCCCTGGGACAACAGCAGGGAGTGGTGCCTCCCGGGGTCTGCGGGACAGAGAGAAGAGGCGGGACAGAGAGAAGAGGCTCTGGAGCACTTAGTTTGCGCGAGAAGGGGATTCTCCTGCTGAGTCGTCTGCCAGTCTCTAAGAATTTGCTAGCCCAGGGAGGGGTAGTCTCTCCCCAGCCAGAATGTTCTTAAGATGTCAAAACCTATCATAATACAGAGAAGACGAAAAATACATATAAACAATAGAGTCTTCAACCTCGTTTTAAATAATGGCTTAGTGTCTAATGTCTTCACATACATCTTCCAGAATAGACAGCCTCAGGCAAGAATTGAAGGGCTGAGACTGTATTTGGGAGGTGCAGGCCAAGAGCCTAGATGGTGAGGAAAAGAAAGAAAAAAATCCAAGCAAAAACACAAAGCAGTGCTCTGTGAGGAGTCAGCACGCCAGCAGCGATTTCAGGACAAGCTCCAGAGAGACACACAGGTCGTGCCACAGACGCGTTCCCCTGGCATCGAGAGCCTCCCCCAGAAGGGGTGCAAGGAGGAACCTGATGGCCACACAGTTCCCCAAGGGGAGAAGCACGATGGGGGTGTATCTGCCTGATTTCCAACAGGTCGAGGGTCACCCCCATCAGGAGCTGACTCTCCCACACTCAACAGTGCTGTTGTGAAGTGCGCCGCCATTCGCTCAGGAAGCCCTACCTCCTGGGACTCTGTCTAAGCTGGGGAGGAGAGGGTGACTGCGTGGGCGAGGCGTGAAGCCCAGAAGACAGAGAGGAGCAGACTGCCTAGGGACTCTGCCAAGGCCCAGACTTTGTGTCCACTGCATGTATCTAGTGTAATTTACTCAATCCATGATTCACTCCCAACATTACCGGCGCAGCTTATTCCCACTGTGCTACTTTACAAGCTGGGTTGGGCCAGACATTCTCACCAGTTAACCCTCGTTTTCATCTGGGACCATTTCCTCGGCATAAACCCGTAGAAGTGAAACTGTTGGGTCCGTGTTGAGGATTTTGATCAGTATTGTCACCCAGAGAGCCACCATTACATATTTTGTCATTTCGAGTTCTGTGCACTTCTTGTTAAAGATTTTATTTCGTGGGAGCCTGGGTGGCGCAGTGGGTTAAGCCTCTGCCTTTGGCTCAGGTCATGATCTCAGAGTCCTGGGATCAAGTCCCGCATCAGGCTCTTTGCTTGGCAGCAAGCCTGCTTCCTCCTCTCTCTCTCTGCCTGCCTCTCTGCCTACTTGTGATCTGTTTCTGTCAAATAAATAAATAAGCTCTTAAAAAAAAAAAAAAAAGATTTTATTTCATGCTTGTGACTGTTGTGAATAGGATCTTATTCCAATTCGTCCTTTACCTCGTTAATGAGTATGATGGTTCATCAAAAAGATGTTTGTTTTCATATAATCATCTTTTTATTTAAGTTTAAAATATTGTTACATTCATGTGGCCCAAAGGCTGGACGTTGTACAAAGTCTCGCACCTACATCCTCACCCCTGGAAATAGCATGGGCTCATCAGCCAGGCTTTGGAGGCCTTTTGTACAGGTGCAAACAAACATTCCGTGTTCTCCTTGTCATGTTGTAACGATGCTCTGTGCCTTGCTTTCATTATCTTCACATGTACTTGGAGATGACCCCCATGTTAGTAACTATGCCAAGTACCCTCCTCTTTGACTAAGCTCTCCATCATAGTATGGATGCCATGACATAGTTAACTAATCCCCTGCTGATTGGCACTTGAAATGTTGTGATCTTTTACTACTTTCAAAAAATGCAGCAGTAAGCAACTTTGTAAACCTATCATTTCACCGACCCACCCAGAGTCTCTCTGTAGGATCAATTCCAAATATGGGATGGATTGAGGAGTCGAGGGGTACGGACATCTGGAACATGGGTGGGTGAGGCTAGCTTGTTTTTCGTCAAGGCTGCATCAGTCTACATCCCAACAGCAAGAACAAGAGAGTCTCTCGCCCCATCACAGGGTGGTTTTAAACTTCTCAGTCTTTGCCAGTCTGATAGGTGAAAAGCAACGTCTCAGTGAGGTTTTCATGTGATTTCTCTGATTACGAGTGAGGCTCAATCTCTTTCCGTATGTTTAAGAGCCATTTATATCCCCTTTTCTGAGAACTACCCAACTCTGTTCTTTACCTATTACATCAGATTGTGTGTTGTATGTTTAAGAAGCACAGGCTTACTGGATTCTCTTTTGAGCTCCAGAAGTCAGTCCGTTGACTCTTGGTGAGAAGGTCTAATACTAGGGCGCCTGGTGGCTCAGTCCATTAAACGTCTGCCTTCATCTCAGGTCACGATCCCAGGATCCTGCGACGGAGCCCCATGTTGGTCTCCCTGCTCAGCAGAGTGTCTGCGTCTCCCTCTGCCCCTCTCCCTGCGCATGCTTGTGCTCCCGCTCTCTGAAATAAACACAATCTTTTAAAAAAGTGAAGGTATAATACCTGCAAAGAATGCCACTTCCATCTTCTCCTTTCTTAAACTCCCATATGATGTTCTTGTCTTTTTCTGTGTGTCTTTTCCAATCGAGACTTACAGTTTCCAGCACAGCGCTGGTTCCCGTCTTCTACCTTCCTTTCAGGGGAAGGCCTCTTGCACTTCATTAGCGGGCGGTGAGATATTGGCTGACAGCTTCGGGTAGACGTCCTGTACCCTCTTAGCGGAGTGCCCTCTCGACTCCTAGCTTACTGAGGGGCTGGTAATAGTGTTTGGACTAGAAGCAGCTTCTCGGCTCCTTATAGAACCTCTGTCAGGTTCAGCCTACTCGCCTCCACTCCAGCCTCCACTCTGGCCTCCACCATGTCCATCGGGGTGACCTAGAAGTCCTACAAGATGTCCACCGCCGGCCCGGGGCCTGCAGCGGCTGCTCCTGCACCAGCGGGCCTGGCTCCCGCATCCGCTCGTCCGCCTTCTCCCAGGTGGGCGGCAGCTTCCGGGGGGGCCTGAACAGCAGCATGAGTGTGGTCAGGGGCTACGGCGGCGGGGCGGGGGTATGGGGGGCATCACGGTCGTCTCAGTGAACCAGAGTCTGCTGAGCCTCCTTAAGCTGGAAGCGGATCCCAACATCCAACATCCAACATCCTGTGCGCACCCAGGAGAAGGAGCAGGTCAAGACCCTCAACAACAAATGCCCCTCCTTCCCCAACACGGCGAGGCACCTGGAGCAGCAGAACAAAATTCGGGAGACCAAGCGGCCTCCTGCAGCAGCAGAAGACTGCGCGGAGCAACCCAGACACGCTGGATTGCTGCATCAGCAACCTCCGGCGGCCGCGGACACCCTGGGCCGGAGAAGCTGAAACCGGCGGCGGAGGAGGACTTCAGGAGTCAGTACGAGGAGGAGCTCAAAGAGCGCGCAGACGTGGAGAATGAATTTGTCCTCCTCAAGAAGGATGTGGACGAAGCTTACACGAACAAGGTAGAACTCAAGTCCTGCCTGGAAGGCCTGACCGACGACATCCGCTTCCTCAGGGAGACGCGTGAAGAGATCTGTGAGCTGCAATCCCAGATCTCGGACATGGCTGTGGTCCTATCCATGGACAACAGCTGCTCCCTGGGCCTGGATGGCACCATCGCCAAGGTCAAGGCCCAGTACAAGGACTTCGCCAACCGTAGCCGGCCTGAGGCTGAGACTGTACCAGATCAAGCATGAGGAGCTGCAGACATTGCTTGGGAAGCACGGGGATGTCCTCCGTCGCACGAAGACAGAGATTTCTGAGCTGAACTGGAGCATCAGCCGACTCCAGGCTGAGATCGAGGCCCTCCAAAACCAAGGGCTGCCCTGGAGGTGGGCAGCGCCGGTGCTGAGCAGCGCGGGGAGCTGGCCATTAAGGACGCCAATGCCAAGGTGGCCGAGCTGGAGGCCACCCTGCTGCAAGCCAAGCAGGACATGGCCAGGCATCTGTGCAAGTGCCCGGAGCTCATGAATGTCGAGTTGGCTCTGAACATTAAGATCACCACCTACCGCAAGAGGCTGGAGGGCAAGCAGAGCCGGCTCGAGTCTGGGATGATCCAGACTGGATGGATCCGGCACGAGGATCCATACTAAGACCTCCAGCAGCTACTCGAGGGGCCCGAGCTCGGCCCATGGGGGCCTCCCAAGCCCTAGCCTCAACTATAGCCTGGGCTCCTTCCAGGCCAGCTTTGGCCCCGCTGAGTCCTTCAGTGGTAGCAGCTCCTCCAAAGCTGTGGTAGTGAAGAAGATCGACACCGTGACGGGAAGCTGGTGTCCGAGTCATCTGATGTCCTGCCCAAGTGAACAACCACCGTGGTCCCGCCCAGCCTCCCCACTCTCGTGGCTGCCCTAGAGCCTTTGGGGGAAAGATCTGTGCAGGGGAGCGTCGGGAACAGGAGACCCACCTAAGACTCAGCCCCAGTCCTCAGCCTGCCCTTAGGGGGAGTCTACTGCCCTGGGTACCCCGTCTTGTCCATGCTCCAACTATAAGCCAGTTCGAGTGTCTTGTCCCAAATAAAGCCTCAGCTGGCTGTGCCCATCCCCCCCAAAAAAATAATGTTTCCAAAAATATAATCAGTATCAGATATTAAATACTATTAAATATATTTTCAGAATATATGCAGATAATCATAATTTTTTATTCATCTTTTAATACATTATATTAATAGATTCTTAATTCCAAACTACCCTTGCATTCCCAGAATGCTGTGTATTCCTTCTCAATACAGTGCAAGACTCAATAGCTTAGTATTTTGTTTAGGATTTTGGCATCTCGGGACACCTGGGTGGCTCAGTCGGTTAAGGGTCTCCCTTCAGCTCAGGTCATGATCCCAGGATCCTGGGATCAAGTCCCACATTGGACTCTCTGCCCAGCAGGGAGCCTGCTTCTCCCTCTGCCTATCTCTCTGCCTGCTTGTGCTCTGTCTCTGACAAAAACATAAATAAAATCTTTAAAAAATAAAAATAAAGGATTTCAGCATCTCTTACATATATTCATATGAGAAGTCGCTGTCTGGTTTTCTTTCTGATAATACCTTTGTGAAGTCTGGGCATCATGATCTGTTAGGTGGTTCTCGATGAAGCTTCAGCTCCGGGCGTCAGTTTGCTTTTTCAAATCCATGTAAGTAACATCTCTTCCATGTAAGTAACATCTCTTTTCTCACAACTGCCACCCCCATCCACAGAACCTTGGCAGAGAATCTACTTATTGGCATCACATGACCTCGGGGGAGTTCCCCCTATCTCTCTGTCCCATTCTCCTCTTTTATTTAAAAAGGGGAAGGGTTAATAATAGTGCTATCTCGTGGTGGCAGCATTTTGTAAGGATTAAAAGGAATAGTGTTTGTAGGAGGCTTTAGCACAATGTCACAGAGTATGGGCTCCCAGTGTAGCAGATAGGACGCCTTTCTTGATAACCAGCCCCATCTGACGAAAGTCCATGTCCCTAATGTACTTGCTCAGAAAGTGCTCGCTGAATGCTGAGCGACACTGGCATGTCCATGGGAAACAAATGCTGCGTATGATGTCAGCCACCATCAGAGCGATATTGTCTGATCAAGAAATGGTTCACATCGCACTCATCTTTTAAACCATGTGGTTTAACAGGAAGACACTGTGACACAGCACAGAGATTCAATAGACAGAAATATGAGCGATCAGGAGGTGCACTGCACAAACGCTCAGAAAGTTGTTCTAGTGCCTAGTTTCACCGTGTCTCCGCAGTGTCGTTCACATTAGTGATTTTGATACCATTACTCTCCCCTCCCCCGGCCCCATGGCCCAGAGGGAGGCAGCCTCAGCTGGGTGGGGGTTGGAGTCTGAGTGCCATCTCTGTCACCTCTCCGGGCAGACTCGGGGCAAGCAAGTAACTTCTGTTTGTGTTTTTACGTATAAACCATGAATGAAGATGCTAGAAACCGCCTCACTTGGAACTGTGAGAACTCAAAAATGAGTTAAAGCAGGTGAAATGTTTGGAATTGTGCCTGCCTCCCACCCCAGGGCCATACGCAAGGAGAGTGTGCGGTCGTTCATGTCACTTTTATTTCTACACACCACATTCTCGCAGGAACCAAGTCAGGTGGTGGGTGATGGAAGTTTGAGAAATTGTATACAGCTGGCTTTGTCATGGGTCCCAATCTCCATATCCCCAACAGCCTTGCCATTTAGCTCTACCTGGGGTGACTAGGAGGCAGCAGGACCTGGGGGTGAGAGGCCCCACGCAGCACAGAATTATCGAGAAGACCTCTTCTCCAAGAGGCAGTCAGTGATTGGCAGAGGGCCCTCGCTCTGTGCACAGACACAGGCTGGGAAACCTCACTGATCAAACCCCTGCGTCATCCAAGGTTCTCCCCCTACACTCCCAGTTACGGAAGTCAACAGAACATCAGTATTCCTGTTGCAAAGCAAATCGGAGTCTTAACGTTAGAAGTGTAGTTAGAATCCTCATCAGTGGAAACCCCTCCAGCCCAGAGGATCGGTGAGCAGATGCCTTCACCGTGGTCTGGTCCCTCAGCTCTGGTCAGCTTTCCTTTGTTTTACATCAACCTCCCTGAGCAAGCGCACAACTCTTGATCCTCGGGGTCATGAGTTCAAGCCCCAGGCTGGATGGAGACCTTACTTAAAATGCAGATAAATATATAAACAAACTGATCTCCTGGCCATCAGGAGAACCATTAATGCCCAGGGAGATCACGCCCTGGCCCATCATGGATCCCAGGCTCTCACATCTGAGTCGGACCCTGGGCTCACCAGTTTTTTCACGAAGTGACCGCAGCAAATTAAGTCCTCGCAAATCAAACGAGTGTCCTGCACGGCCGAACTGCAAATAAAACTCTACGTGTTGAATGAGCTTATTGTCTCCCTCTTGTTTGCAAACACGCACACAGTGAGATCTTGATTATTTCAGAGCTTGGAAAAACAAAATTGTCTTCCAGCCTGTTTGAGAGCTGGGTGATTTTTCTGGCTCCTGGAGAAATGCCCAACCTTTTTGGAAGAGCGTATCTTGTGCATCCTAAACCCTCCCGCTGGGAAGAAACCCAGGTCGCGACGGCGGGCCTGAGGAGCATGAAGCCCGAGGCAGCACGTGGAGAACTTTCCCACAAAGATGAACACGCACGAGGACCCCCACCCAGGTCGGCTTTCCACCAGTGGGCTCTGCCCACCACATGACGGCTCTCCCCTAATTACATGCTCACAAATGCAACATGAGTCTCTCTTCGCTTCTGCAAAATGCAGTTACCCCAGCTTTAGGCTTAGATTCCAGAGGAAAGAAACCGTCCCCTCCTTCGGACAAGTTGCCAGACTCTGGAAAATCGAGTCTGCAGACCCGGGCTTCTCGTTGTAATTCAGTCACTTGCTGTGTGACTTTACACAATCTAATTAGCTTCTCTGGACTTCAGTCTCATGAGGGTCTGTGCTTGCCTCAGCGAACGGCCAGGAGACTCATACACGCAAATACGTTAGAAAATTCTTAGAAGGTACAAAGCATCGCAAAATTGAGACAATGGGCACATGTACAAAAGGACAAACGCATGAGGTACCGGAAGTAGACAAATTCACAGAGACGGAAGTAGAATAGAGGTGACCTGGGGGTGGGGGGGCGGGGAATGGGGGGTTAGTGTTCAATGGGGACAGAGTGTCCGTGTGGGAAGATGGAACAGTTCTGAGGACGGGCAGTGGCAACAGGGGCACCGCGATGTCAATGTACTTAATGCCATTGAACGGTACAGTTAAAAATGGTTAAAATGGTACAGTTTGTGTTATACATGTTTTCCCTCAATCCAAAAAAAAAAAAAAAACCAGCAAAAATAAATGAGATGGTTTAGGGAGACACAGGATTCTTTACAACAAGGGCTTTAACTTACAGATCATCGGAAAGAGTTGTGTCCATGTGTCTGATAACTTTTCTTTCTATGGCCAGACTCTATGAGAAGCCAAAACCTCATCAGAAGGTATTTATGTTTGTGCCTTTGGAGTGGCACTGTCCCGTCCCTGATGACCACCCCCGGTGTTGTGTCCTCCACCAAGAGCGGCCCGCCTATGGGACGGGTCCCGTAGCCAGAGCAATCGCTCCTTCCGTGGACAGACATGAACAGACACGGGCAATGTTTGCTCACGCTTCCCCTTTACCTCGTGCCCGGGGCTGGCTGTGCCCTCTGCCCACAAGAGTCTCCCTTCCTTAGAGCGGTCGTAATCGAAACAAGGAATACACAAACTTCCTACACATGGATGACCGTATAATTTATCCTCTAAAACGTGATGCTTCTGAGAAAGGGGGACCTTAGCCCTAAGTTGGGACAGTCCCAGGAAAGCCAGAACATGGGCTCTGTCTCTCTTTCCTGCTCCCCCGAGGCTGCTGCACCAGATAAAACACCAGCCGTTTCCTTCCCCTCACTGTCTCTGTCCTAAGCAGTGGGAGAAAGCAGCCTCTGGGGAGGGAAGACAGTCACTCTGACGCAGCTCTTGGATGAACGCCCCAGAGCAGAAGCTGGAACTCCCATGCGCGGGAATGTTCTGTGGCCCATGAGGAGTGGGTCTGCTCTCCGGGGAAGTGCAGGAGGAAGAGGGGCGCGTGGGGTGAGGCCAGCAAGAAGGCCGGAGGCCGCCTGCTTGGCGATGAGAGCAGCCAACCCCACACAGAATGTCGGGTGACGGTCCCGGAGGCATACGGCACCTGTGCGTGAGTGGGTGTTTGGGGAAATCAGTAAAGATGTGGGCCTGAACACACCACAACAGGGAAGCGCCTCAAACACGCGGTGCCAGGTACAGGAAGCCCCGCACCGAGGCCTCATACTGCATGAGTTCGTTTTTGTGAACTACCTGGAGGACGGAAATCCATACGGTGCAGGTGACCAGGGCACCGGACGCGGGGGATGGGCAAGTGGCCGGCTGATGGGTGCGGGCTTGAGCTTGGGGTGATGGAAGCAACCTGGGGCTAGAAAGATGTGGTGGCTGCACAGCGCCGGGAATGTACTAACACCACGGAATCGCTCGCTTATTAAAATCATTCATTTTATGTTTTGTGAATTTCACCTGAATTTTTTTTTTTTTTTAAACTGTGGTCTTCCTGGTGGATCTAACACAGGAAGTGGCAGAAGAGGATCACAGGGTTGAGGCAGGCCTGGCTCCAGAAGCCAAGAGTCACACACAACCAGATTTCCGGGGGGGCGCGGTGCAGGGACCCCAGCTGCCAGCTGGCTTACACGGGGGTGAGGCGGTGGTCACCTGGCTCACTGTGGCCCACAGGAACTTAAATTTTCCACTTCCAGCTCCCAGCATCTGGTAGCCAACTGTCTCGTGCTCTGTCGCTCTAACAAATAAAAAATACTAATAGTAATAATTTAAGAACAGTACCTACTTCAGAGAGCCATTGTGGGTCACATGGGGTGGTGGCCCGTGCCATCGGCTAGGGCTGCTGCGCCCAGGGAGTGCTCGAGCATGACCCTCTATGACCACCCGCCCCGGACAGTGCCCTGCCGGCGCTGGGGGGTGACCGCATCCCACTGTCGACTTCAGAGTCACCAGAACTGCCGAGTGCTTTGCCGTCCAGCTCCGCACTCCAGCCGGTGGGGGTGGGCGTCCGGGCCTCAGCGCCTCCTCAGACCGTCCTCGCCTCCACAAGGTGACGGCCAGCCACTGTCCCATCCGTGACATCCCGCCCGAGTCCAAAGAGCTCCTGAGGCCTTGGGCCACCTGCTGATGTGATTCCCGCCTCCTGCCCAGCGCCAGCAGGACACACGGATTTCCCGCGTGTGGTTGTTCGCCGCGTCCTCGAGCCCACTCTGAAGAGCCTCCTGCCCGTGATAATCTAACAATGACAGTAATGGTGAGCACTGGCTGAGGTCACAGCCCACGGAGGGCCCTGCCCCTCTGTTTTGTGTAAACTCGGAGCAACCCTGGGGTGTGGCGAGAGTGGAGGAAACCAGGTCGCGTGGGCTAAGCTAGTGCCCCGGTCACCAGGCTGACGCCCAGCCCGGTGCTCTTTCCGCCTTCAACCGCGCCTTGAGCTGGGTTTGCTGGGCTCGGCTGCCACCTCCCCTGACCTAGAGGAAGTGGGTCCTTGGGAAAGCCCAGGCCTCGGGCCCTGGCAAAGCCACTTGTCCCCAAACCCACGGAACCCAGAGCTGAGCATGCATAGCTGAACTGACCTACTTCGTGCTGAGAAAAATGAACCTAGAAGGTGCACTCCTGCACTTCTTGGGGCCTCTTTTAATTCCATATTTCACAAATCAGTAGATTTTACTGATTTTTGACTTGGAGGTTTCTAGAGACCCAGCAGACTGATCATAGGGAATCAAGTCCATTCAGACAGAAGCCCAGCTCTGTTTCATCCTTGCCCAGGCTCAGAACTGTTTCAGCAATGACTTACGCACCTGAAATAAACCACACCTTTCCTGTAAGAAAAAAATGACGAAAATTGAGTGCTCTTGAAACCTCCCTACCATTGTTGGAACCCCGAGTCCAAAATTATATCTTTGGTCCTAACTGACTAACCCATTCACAATAAATGTGAAGCTGAAGGTGAACTTGATCAGATCAGCCATGTTTCCATAGATGGCGGACTCTTGTGGAGTCTTCACTTTTTTAAACCATGACCTTTAAATAAACAAAGAAATAAATAAATAAACCATGACCTTTGCTCCCCTTCCCACACACTCTCTCTTTGCTCTTCCCCCAAATCACTCATGAAACCAACTGAAAGTTACACTCATCTTGAATAGTTCTTCTTAAAAAATTGGAAAAAGTGGCCCCTGGCAGGCTCAGTCAGAAGAGCATGTGCCTCCTGATCTCAGGGTCATAAATTCGAGCCCCACCTTAGCGGTAGAGATTACTTAAATTAAAAAATAATGCTAATAAAGGAAAAAAATTCTTTCATTATAAAATGTAACCACAGTAAGGAACATTTGGTAAGCAGAGAAAAAAAAACCAGACACACCCATAATCCCAAGCAGCTGAAACAGCTTTGTCCACTTCCTTGATGGTGTGAAGACCAAAGTTGCTCTGTATAACTGTGGAGAATCACGAGTGGAGCTTCAGGATGGCTGAGGGCCGCCTGACAGGGGGACAGGCCACTGTGCCCTCCCTCAGAGGGGCAGCTTTCTGCTGTGCACACACGTGTGAGCGCACGCGGGTGTGTGTTTTCTCCTCTCTGCGTGGCCTGTGTTCCTGCTCATCCCTGTTCATTTTCAGTTTTGACCTTGTTTCTGCGTTTTCTTCCAGGGCAAGTTCTTTAAGAGACGCGTCTTTTGTTACATGTGCTCTCGAGTTTCACACACTCAAGAGCACATGAAGAGGCAGCAAATGGGCAGTGACCCTCTGCTCAGGGGAAGATGGTCCACGTGCACACCGAGGTGCCTGCTCCCCAGGCCACGCCCCTCACCGAAATGGGTAACAACTGTCACTGCTTCAAGCTACTTGCTAGACAGTGAGCAATAAAACCCCTCCCACTTTGGAGCCCAGTATTTCAGGGTGGGGGCCGGCCAGAGACTCTGAAAGTGTCAACAGGTCCTAGTTGTGATCTTTCATAAGTCTGGGGGGCCTGGGGGCTCAGTCAGTTAAACATCTGCCTTCAGCTCAGGTCACCATCTCAGGGTCCTGGGATCGAGCCCCACATCGGGCTCTCTGCTCAGGCGGGAGTCAGCTTCTCCCTCTCACTCTCCCTCTGTGCTCTCTCTCTCTCCATAAACAAATAAAATCTTTTAAAAAAGTGATGAAAGATCTGAGCCTCTGTTTCCTCATCTGTAAATCTGGGCTAAGGATCTCTAAGGATCCCTCAGGGGAGGTTTCCCTGGCCACTGCAGCCTCCCGTAAGGGAGCTGTGATGGAGAGACCTCTCCCCTCATCCCTGGCTCTGCCCTGCCCTGGATGCCAGGACTTGTGCTGACCTGAGGCAGAGGGACATACAGACTTTAGCCCCTTGTCTGGGATTTGCCCTGTGATCCAGTCCTGATGTGCCTAGCCCAGTCCAGGAAGCCAGGCATGGGTCCAATTTATTTAGGCAGCAAACACAAATGAGCCACTGCTTAGAGCTGGGCCCTGCGCCAGAATACTCAGAAAAGTGGTACTCGTCCTACCCCCAGCAGCCCCAGGGGACGCACAGAACAGCACAACACGGTTCTCAGGCCTGCGCCCACCAGTGCCCAGCCCAGAGAGCACATCTGCTGGGTCCCTGGTCTTGAGCCTAGACCCGCCCTGCACCTGTGGACCTAGTAGCCACCCCACACCACACTCTGACACTTGACTCAGCCTCTCTTCCTCAGATCTTAAGAGTTCCTCCCTGAGCTAAGTCTGGGGGTACGCGCAGGGATTTCTAAGAACTCAATCCTCCCAGCCTCCCTGACTCTGGGCTTTCCCCTCCTTGGGAGCCCCAACACTCCAGGGGTAGCATCCTGAGCACCCCACAGGCTACGGGGCAGGGCCAAGCTGGAAACATGCCCACACTTTGGAGCATCTGCTTGGGCCCTATTCTCTGAGCTTCTTTTCCGCCCACGGGGACAGTGCCCCCAGCAGCCACCGTGTCCAGCCCCTTCTGCCATAACTGACTGGCCTACGGGGGAATGTGGCCCAGGTCGGGATTGCCAGAAAAATGCTGGATGCCCAGCTAAGTTTGAATTACAAGTAAACAGTGAGTTATCCTTCAGGATAAGTGCCACCATGAATTTAGGCGTCCTTTATTTCTGTTTGCTACATCTGGTCATCCTACCCAAGGTAGACCAACCAAATTCCATCACAAAACTTTGAACCCACAGCTCAGAAAGACTATAAAGAAATAACTTGGGGTGACAGTGGGGCAGCTAGGTCCCACCAGGGAGGAAGAGAGAAGAGGAATTTGATCTGCAGAGAGAAGGAGACTGACGGGGGTAAGAGGCAGCCACCTTCCCCTGTGTCATGTTCTGGACTTTTCCTAGGAACTGGCCCCATCCCTGGCTTCGGTGCCCTAAGAGGCCCTGACGTCCTCACCGTACATTCCACCCTTCAGGGGAGGGGGTCTTGTCCAGCATGTCTAAGGTGGAACCCTTCCCTGGGAACCCGGGCGAAGTAGCCGGTGTGAATGATGTTCTGTTTGTTGCTTTCCACCCCAAACACCAAGATGGTCCCCATCCCAGCAGAGAACCTACAGTGTCCCCAGGAATCACTGCCAACTCCTCTCTCCTCTCGCCCCACTGCCTCCCAATCCCGTCAGCTCCACGTTCTCTCCACGCAAGGACACCACCCTGTTTCCAGCCTCCAGCCCCGGCTCTCTACAGCTATGTTTCTCCAGGACTATCTCTCTCCAGCCAAGGCAATTGTCCTAAACATAAATCCGACTTGTCCCCCCACCTCACTTGACATCTGTCAGTGGTTTGCCTTCTAGGGGATTAGGGGTCTCTCTGTGATCTGGCATCTGCTGAGCTGTCCATGTTCACCCTATCCGTCACCGCCCGCCCACCCTATTCCCAGCTTTGGCTTTCACATTCTCCACTAGACTATCCCTCACCTGAGGGCCTTTGCACCTGCTGCTCTTCCCACTCCTCCTCCCCTGGCCCCACCTTCCGCCTTCAAGCCTTCAAGACTTGGCTGGGGTTGGGGGATGGAAGTGTTAGCAGCCTGTCCTGATTCCCTCCCCCCACTTCCTAGCAGGTATGATAAGGGCTTCTGCTGCATCATGCTTACCTGGCCCTGGTCTCTGGACCCGCAGCAGCACCTGAGAGCATGTGAGAAATGTCAATTCTCAAGTCCCCTCTGGACTGCCCGATTAGAAACTCTGGAAGTGTGGCCCAGCAGTCAGGGTTGTAACTAGCCCACCAGGTGGTCTGATGCTCACCCTGTTTGAGAACCACCAATATACTGTAATTGCGTATTTCTGTGTTTGAAATAAACAGCTTGACAGCCGTGAGAGGATTGCAAAGACCATGGCATCTTCACCTGCTAATATAGGAACTGGCGCATAATAGATTCTAGGTCATTGTCTGTGCTGGAAGGAAAGGGAGGCCAGGAGAGAAACTGAAAGGGAGGGAGAGAGGGGAAGCGGAAGGGAAAGCAGGTGGGCAGCCACAGTCCTGCTCACGGCACACTTGGCTTTCTGACCCTCCAAGGGTTTCTAGGCCCAGCCACCCCGTTTTGGCATTTCCTTGGCTCTCCCCTCTGCTCACTGTAAGTTTGGGCACAGAGACAGTGTGGGATACAGGCCCTGTGCACCTGTCATTCCTGGTCCCACAGGGACAGCAGGACTCCCCTACTACCATGGGGCCAAGAGGGAGCAGGTAACAGGCTTTGGGAGTGTCAACACCTTTCAGCATGTGAGGAGGAGGAAGGAAACGAGGGTGGAAAGGATTTGAAGCGGGTCTGGTCTGTTATTTTCTGGGTGGGCTTCATATCACTTGCCCACCCCATGGGCATTTCCGGCGCCCAGGCCTGCCAAGGGCCAGGAACCCTCCCCTTTCTATCTTGGGCCGGGCTGACTGGCCCACGGGCAGCGGCTGATCTCAGAGGAGTGTATCCACAGGCTCGCTGGTCATTTGGACCTGTGTCATCTGTTTGATAAGGTGAACGGGTCAATGCCAACTCCCTTCTCAAAAGGTTGGCATGAGACACTAGGAGGGCAGTTGCTGTGGGAACCGACGGCGAGTGGGTGAAAAGGAACCAGGGGCCTTCCTGAGCTGAGCCAATGTGGCCAATGACTGGGAACGGGAGGGAGGGAAGCACGAGGTGTTGGCAGATGCAGAAAGAGACAGAGAGATGTCCCGAGCAAGATGGCAGGGCTGTCCCACCATTGTTCCCACTCCCATGAGAACTGCTCTACCCGGCAGCCCGATCCCTGAGCCATCCCTGCCGCACTTCCAGAGGACCTTCCTTTACTTACTACTCTACTACGGCTGAGTTTCAATCTCTATCTGAATGACTCAGAGTGAGAGAAAAGGCAGCGCTCAGATGTTAAGTCGTATTCCACAAGCGTGGAAACCGGGGACCACAGCAGCCAAGGAGAACTTCCCCGATTCATCCAGGGACGCCCAGGGGCCCAGTTACAACTCTCCATGGGACTGACACACTCTGCATTACAGCACTGAAGAAGGAACGCACATGCTTCCATCGCTAAGCTACACACAGGTCACTCTGTTTCTAAATGTAACCCCATCGAAAGACCCGAAAAATCTCGTGGCATCCTCTCATTAGCATTTCAAGGGTAGGACCATCTAACGAAAAGTAAGACTGGATTTTGTACATGTGAGATGCTGAACACCACGGCCCCTTTCTGTTTGGGTCTGACCTGGACCCTCGCGAGGTAAGAACTTAGCTGATGACCTCAGCCAGCAAGGACGATCGTTAGAGAATACTACATGCCAGGTCTAAAAGCAATTCGGTTTTACCTTCTCCTTTTGGCCAGAGGAGTCGGCATGGCTAACTGTTCACCCAATTTGTCTGTCTGGCTGAAACAGAAGAATTGGGAACATATTTGGGAAATCTAAGCACGTGTTCTATCTGTTAATGTCCCACATTCTAATATTTGGGGTTTGAATTTTCAGTTAAGAATAGTAGCTAACATTTACTGTGTGCTTTCTTTGAGTAAGAAACTCTTTTTGTGTGTGTTGGTAAGAAACTTTTAACCAATAATCATGTTTAATCTTCACAGTAACCTATGAGACAAGTATATTGTTTTAGAAAGAGCACTAATTACATATGGGGACCTCCCAGGAACCGGCCCCACCCCCCAGAGCGCACCCAGCAGGGGCAAGCCAGGTATCCAACTGGGAGGCTCCCTCCCAGCCTTTCAGCCACATCCCCGGGGACAGTGAGGTAAGGAAACAGATGACTGCTTGTTTGTTTGAGGTACAGGCAGGGAAGATAATCCAGGAATTTGTAATTGCTCATCCCTGCTGAGGGATATTAGCCAGACATTAGCCTTGCCCCGTAAATCATGGCACTTGGGTCCGGCTGACTTATTACCTATGCACGGTGGTGCTCGCCAGCTTGCCGGCTGGGTTTAGAAGGTGCTGGAAAAAAATGGTCCCCACTCCATCTAGTGCTCCCACTGCCTGTAGCTCAATCTGGAACCCAGTGCTCTTCCCTCACCCCTTCACCCCGCTCCGGGCCACGCGGCTACGCTGCACTCCTGCCCTCAATGCTACAACTTCCTGCCCCTCCTCACCCGGTTCCCTCCTTCGGTCCTTCCTTCGGGACTCAGCCTGAGTCAGCCCCCCCCCCCCCCCAGCCCCCGAATCTGGAAGACCCTCCCCCCAGATTCCTGCGCCCCGCTGCGTGCTCCCCAGGAGGCTCTCCGGGCTGTGACTCGCGTTTGAATCATTCGTTCACTCCTGAAACCCGCTCTGAGCGCCCCCCCTGCCTGCGGGCGCTCCGCGGGGGACGGAGAAGAGGACGAGAGACCCAGAGCCCACGGAGGGGACACCACCCCCGGAGAGATGGGGGCACAAGCCTGCGTTCGTCCCGACTCTCTCCACCCCGGTTTTTAAATTCGGCTTTATATTTCCAGGCTACATCGAATTTCATTCCTTCTTTTAAAATTCACCTGCGTGTCCCTTCCGAGGAATACCAGTTAAAGATAGAGGCTGGGGCGCTGTGCCCTGCGCTGGGGGCGGGGGGGGGGGGCGCAAGGAAGCGGGGCGCCAAGTTGCCCGGGCCAGGGGGCCCCACCGCCCGACCCCGGCCGCGCGGGGAAGCTGCGAGCGGATGTCAAATGCGGACAAACCCGGCCAGAAAGGGACTTGGGACAACCTCCACTCCGAGGACCGCCGATGGGTAGGGCCTAGCGTGCTTCTGTTCTAGGAGCCCCACTCCTCCCGCTAAGAAGACTTCAAGTCCCACCCTCCCCACCGCTCCCCCCTTAGAAACTACTGGAGAGACGGTTTCCACTGGATTTCTCCAACGTCCAAGGATGCGACGCCCCCTTCCCCCACGCCGGAAGCCTGGTAGGGGCGAGGTGGCCCACAGGAAAGCCCTCGGGCTCCCCACCCCCACGTGTCCCCATCTCCGGCCCACCCTCCCTCCTGTCCCCTCCCACCCAGCCCCAAGCCACCCCCCCATCCCCACCCTCTGAACCTCCGCCCTCCCCACCCCTCTCCCCTCCCCGACATCTCTCTGCTTCCCATTCCACTTCCCCCTCCGCTCCCCTGCTAGGCTCCCGGCTGTGCAGAGCCGCCCGTCCTGCGCTCCTCCTCCCCCTGGGCTCCCAACCCCCGTTTCCCCCACTCCTCCCCCCCCCCACCCTCGCGCGGCCCTCTGCTGCGCAGTTTTTCTCCTTGAGCACCGCCCCCAAACACATACTAGAGACGCAGAGTGCACGGAGAGGCCTGGCCGGTCATCCTTGCCCCTACGATGTGGGCACCGGGTTCGCAGCCCAACTGGGGACCCGCCGCTGAGCCGAGCCCGAGCCCAGCGGCTGCGAAGGGGGTTTCCGAGGCGGGGGCGCAGGGCCACCTGCTCGGATCTCGGCCCACGGCGGGGGCGGTGGGGCCTCTGAGCCGCCGGGCGGCCTCTGTCTCCTCCATCCCCTTGAAAGGACAGAGTACCCAGGGCTCCCCGCCACATCCTAGCGTTGAAAACCACAGTCCCCTCCCTCCCTCTGCCCAGCCTGGGAGACCACCCGAGAGCAGGACCCTGGGGGAAGAGTGGACGGGAAAGGGGGCGCTGCTGGGGCGCAGGGGGGCGCAGAGTGTGCAGCGTGGCGAGAACTGGGGGCCGGGTGGGGAGCGCCAAGACCGGCCGGCCGGTGCCTGGTGGCGCACAGAAAGCGCCTGGGGACCAGGGTGGGGGGGGGGGGCAGTGGGGCAGCAGACAAGGCTCCCCTGGCGGGAACCCGGGTAAGGCCCTCGAGCAGGCCGGGCAGTGTTCCTTCTCCTCCGCGGCTCACCCTGTATTTTCTCCCAAACAGGCTGTGCCTTCTGGGGTGGGACCAGATCCTCACAGCTCATCTCAGGAGCCAGCAGAAGCAGGGACGACGGGTCAGTGCTTAAATGCATTTTTTTGTTGAATGAGAAACAAACAGGCGAATGAAGGAATAAATGAAATAAACGCTCTGGGTCCAAGATGGGTTTATTCTTACATCCTACTCCCCACTCCCCGGAAAACAAAACAAAACAAAACAAACCTTTCCATATTTCGTCTTCTCTATCAAAACCAACTTTGTGCCTTAAAAAAAAAAATGAATTCAAACCGTTCATCTACCAACCTTTTATTTAGCACCTACTGTACAATTTCTGTACTTGGGAGTTTATGGGCCCTGAGGGAAGTGTGGATCAGAGACGCTTCTTAGACTCAGTGCCCTAAGACTCAATTTTCACAATCCCAGCCGCCCTCCCTACTGGGAGTAAGAGACAGCCCTTCTAACTGGCCACCCTTGTAGGATTGCCCCCAACCCCCGTAATGAAATGTATTCAATGATGAGATGTCAGTAGATCCCACAGTTTTCAAACATCTCTCTGAAAATCTAAATCCTGGACCACATCTCCCCGTCTGTCCAAACAGGTAATTATACTTTGTGTATTCAAGTCTTCTATCTCTGACCTATCCAGTGCACAAAAAACAGTTTAACCTTTAAACCAAGTCATGTACACCATTTTACTCCTGGAAAGAGGAATTTATGTTATTCCGTCAAATCAGTATCAACCTGACCTTTAAACGCATCAGTGTTTCTTGGGGAAATATTATGGCTGGGCGGCCTACCGAGGTAAACAACATCCGCTGCTCCTGCCCGGCTCCGAGCCCTGCTTCTCGGAATAAGAGGGTGGAAGGTGGCGGGGCCCAGAGCTCTTGTGACAGACTCCACGGGGTATGAAGAACATTGTAAATGCACCGAAGTTGGCAGATGTATTTCTATATTACTGTTCCAGAGATAACCGCTAAGGTGAATCATTTCCCACCACCTACCATTCCAAATTATTTCAAATTCTGAAGGGACCTTATTTATTTCATTGGTAGCTAGCAATTTACTTAGCCGAAGATCATTATATTTATGTGTCTGTGAAATCCTCACAATAATTACACATTTGCGCCGTCTCCGATGTGCTATACGTATTCTCATTAGTCATATACTTGGAAGGATATTATCACATTTTTGGAGCAGCCTTCTCAACGTACATATAAAGCGCCCGACTGGATGTGAACTTTGATTCTCAGGGTTTTCTTACACATCAGATTTATCAAACAGCAGGGCAGCCCGCATTCACATGCAAATGCTAACAGAATGCTGGGAAATTGTCTTAATTTCTCTTTTCTCTCCACCGCTTCCGCGCCACAGCCCTGGAAGATATTGTCTTGGGCAGCAGGGAGAGCAAACCTAGCTGAGATCTAAAATTGCTTTAGAAGCTTACCAAAAAGTTCCATAATGGGAAATATTTATAAGGCAGTATGCTTTTTTCCCCATCATAAAGTCACGGATGGGCAAGTACGATGAGGCCATTTGAGATTTCCAGGGTTCAAGCAAGTGTCCCTGGGTTGAATTCTCTGGACAGTGTTTGTGAGGCTGGTCAGTTTACCTGAAAGGTCTGTTTTGTCACGTTAAAGTCATGGATTATTAGAGGGCACCGACCGCCTGGTGGTTTTGTCTGTTTCCGCACGTTTATTTCGGAAGGGTCCACAATTGTCATAACCCAGGTCATTCTCAGAACATGTCTAACCTTGATAGCAAATAACCATGGTAGGAGAATGGTTTCACCCACCTGAGCAATAGTTCCAAGAAAACATGACAGTTCACGTGCCGGAGACCATTATAGGACGGCTGAATTCCGGATGGGACCCAGGGGCTGGAGACGGGGGAGGTGGATTGTCTGATGGCAGGTACCATGGTAATTTTGTGTGATGATGTATTCACATGTGCCCTCCCCCACTAGACGGTGACCTCCGTGAGCATGAGGACCGTGTCGCTTATGTTCACTTTCATATTTTCAGCACCCAGGGCAGTGCCTAGAACATGCCCACGCCTGGCCCAGAGGTGCTCAATAAATATTTGTTAGACGTGGAGATGTGATGGAGTGAATTATCGGGACCAGCTCTGTGACTGTCGCCTTCGGATGCAGTACTGTAACTATCTTTTGACCCTCAAAGAGCTTCTAGTCTAATGGGAAAACAGATGTTTAACAGCTGCTCCTAAGAAAGATTCCCAGTGCAGAGAAAATAGAGCTGAATGCGTACACGAGAGAGAAAGGAGAAAGTGGTTCTGATGAGTGTTTCTGTGCCACAAATCACCCTGAGGTTTGGTGGCTTGGGAGGGAGCTTTGTTGGGTGACGGGAGTGTTCTGTACCTCGGCTGTGATGGTAGCTTCGTGACTGTACATTTGTCAAAGTCAGCAAACTACACCTAAAAAGGGTAGATCTTACTTACTCTATGTTATACTTTAATAAGCTGCCTTTCAAAACTGAAACAAGGGGTGCCTGGGTGGCACAGTCAGTTGAACGTGGGGCTCTCTGCTTTCGCCCAGGTCTCCCGGTTGTATGGTCGAGCCCTGCGTCAGGGTCCACGCGGAGTGTGGAGTCTGCTTGAGATTCTCTCCCTCACCCTGTCCCCCTCCCCCTTCAAATAAGTAAATAAAAATCTTTTAAAAAAAAAACTAAAAACTGAACCCAAACCCTTAGAGACTTGCGGCAATAACTGTTGGTTACGCCCACAGATGCTGCGGAGGGGGGGATCAGGGCTGGACACAGCAGGAGGCCTAGGCGTCGGCTGGGAGAACCCCAGGCTGGACAGGGACCAAGTGGCCGAGGGTGGGGTCACATGGAGGCCCCTGGCGCCAGGGCTCTGGGCTGCGGTGGCTAGAAGGCCCGAATGCCCCCTGGAGCACCTCCATCTCAGCCTCTCCATTCCACACATCCTTGGTGAGCGCCTACTGTATGCCGCCGGGCTCTGCTGCGGAGGCTATGGGGGAGCCGTTAGCACAGGAGACCCATACCCTTGCCTGGCCGGAGCTGAGAGTTCAAAGATGGACGAAAGACAATAAACATTATAAATCAGTCGGTCTGTGGTCTGCTAACGGTAATCTAGTACGTTAGAGGGAAAGGACTAAGCAAGATGAGGGGTGCGGGACGCGGCGGAGGGAGTCATCTCTGCGAATGGCCCCACCTGGCGCCTCCAGCTAACGGTCCTGGTGCGCATTCTTGCCAGTGTGATGGTGCAAAATGGTGTCGGTTTATTTTTTTATTTTATTTTTTTTTTATTTATTTGACAGAGACAGACCACAAGCAGGCAGAGAGGCAGGCAGAGAGAGGAGGAAGCAGGCCCCCCGCCGAGCAGAGAGCCCGACACGGGACTCGATCCCAGGACCCCGAGATCATGACCCGAGCCGAAGGCAGCGGCTTAACCCACTGAGCCACCCAGGTTTTAATTGCGTTTTTCCAGCTACGGGGGAGCCGAGCGTCTCCTCACGTGCGTGGCAAACTGCCAGCTGGTCACCCAACACGGTTCCTCGTTTTCTTGGGTGCAATTAGACTACATTTCCCAGCCTCCTGTGCCGTTGGCTGCAGCCTGGGGTGGGGTTCCAATGGAGAGAACGGGAGCGGGAGAGTCTCACATCTCCACGTCTCGTCCATAAAAACCTCCTCCGCCTCCCCCCCACCCCCAGCTGCCCCATTCCTCAGGCAACTTTGGAAGACCCATGGTGAAGATGGCAGAGCCTCCAGCAGCCTGGAACCCTGCGGGGCTGTGAGGACCAGAACTTTGCCCCTTCCCCTCCCCAGCAGAGTCTATATGAGCAAGAGAGAAGCCCAGCCTGGGTCACATGCATTCATTCCATTTCTGTCTTCTGAGGATGACCTGCTTGGACCCTTTGCCGAACTTCTATGGGGTCGTTTATTCTTTTTTCCACTTATCTGTAGGAGTCCTTTGTACCCTTGCTAGTCAAATTTGGTCTGTGGACTGGCAGGATAAATTTCACCTGGGACCTTGTTAGAAATGCTCGGGCAGAAGGTGCATTTTGTAAGCCTGTCCCGGTGAGTCTCAGGCTGGGGGACGTCTGGGAAGCGTTCCTCCCCAGGTTCCGCAGTAATAATTCGTCATCTTTCATGTGCATTCGATTCATTTTCCCTGGTCTGTACCCATCCTCCCATTTCTTTTTGCTCTGTCTTCTCACGTATAGACTTTTTAAGAATTTAAAAAAAATTTTTTTTTATTTGACAAGAGAGAGAGAAATATCACAAGTAGGCAGAAAGGCAGGCGGGGGCGGGGGAGTAGCAGGCTCCCCGCTGAGCAGAGAGCCCCGATGCGAGGCTCCATCCCAAGACCCTGAGATCATGACCTGGGCTGAAGGCAGAGGCTTAACCCACTGAGCCACCCAGGCGCCCCCTCACATATAGACTTTTAAACATTTTTTAACATTGCAGTATTTGCCAAAATTTCATTTATTGTCTGTCCCCTAAGAAATTCTCTGCCCGAAGGCATATGGATATCGCACTGTATTTTCTTCTAAAAGTTTTAAAGTTTTCCTTTTCACAGATTGTTCCTCCACCTGGAATGTTTGTCTGTCTGGGATGTCCTGTAAGGCTCTCCTGTTATTTTTGGGTGTGGGTAACAATGATCCCAGCGCCGTCCACTGAATTAATCATCCATTCCTTATGGATCTGTCATGCTACCTCAGGCTCTGGCTGTAAATCAAGTTTGCACACACACATGGATCACATCTCTGGTCTCCCATTCACATTTTTCTTTTGGGTAACCTGCTCCCCACCCCCCCCCGCTTAACCGTATGTTTCAATCTGTCCCCGTCATGAGATTCTTTGACAATGAATTTGAATGGCTGCCTCATACTCCGCCGTCCTTCATTCTGTTCAAGTTTCCTTGTTTTGGTTTTACTCTGTTGTAAATGACGGTGGGGGGAATATCCTTCACGCAATCTTTACAGGCACGCGTGTTGATTTAAGATAAATTCTCTGAATGAAATTACCAAGGAGGCACATTTTTAAAGCATTTGATAAATATTGCCAAATTGCCCTCTGGAGAAATAGTACCGATTTCTATTCCTACCTGTTTCCTGTTGCCTTCCTTTACATTTTAATATCTCAGCATTTAAATCCCTGCCAATATCATAAGCAAAATACTAACATGCTATCATCGTAATTCATGTGCCTTTGATGACAACGGAAGATGCACATTTTTTATATGTTTATGGGCCTCTGTACTTATTTTAACATGTCTGAGCCCATTTATGTGTAGGTACACTTTTCTTATTGATTGATAAAGCTCTTTATATATGAATAACGTCGACTCTTACATGTACATCGCATTTTTTTGGCAATTTACATTTTACCTTTTACATTTGCTTATGATTTTTTTTTTTTTTTTGGTGTGCAGAAGCTTTAAATGTTGACGTGGTAGGATCTAGCCATGTTTTCCTTTAGCATTATACTAAAAGAAATAAATAAGTCCTATCCCAAAATGATTGCTGTATGGATTTTTGTTGTTGTTCTTTTAGATTTTGTTTTTTACATTTTACTATTTAATTCCCTTGTTCGTTACACTCAGCCCTCAGGTGGCAACTGACTTCTCCCGCCAGGTACGATCCCCCTATTATACACTTCCTTCCCTCTGAGCACTTTTCACAATGGTAATGTTTCACGGATGTGTGAGTCTTTGGCTGATGTCTGTGTCCTGCTGTGACATGCAAGCCCCATGAAGGCAGGAGTCACTTTTCCTTCCTTTTATTCCCAGCACCTGTCAAAATGCCAGGTGCCTGCATTTTGTGTGTTACCCTCTGGCTTTGTTTAGAGCACCTGAGGAATCCTGTGTCTGTGAACCCGTCGCCCTCGACCCCCAAGGACAACAAGAAGCCCCGGTTCTGGTGTATCTTCTCTCTCTTTATTTCCCCAAGTCTACACACTTATATACGTTTACATGACCAACGACAACCAGCCTGGTATGGTGTTAATGCTTCATCTCTTTATTTCGACAACTTCCTTAGCTTATATGTGTCAGGGTGACCAATAAGGGGCCAAACAATGGGGAGAGCCAATGAGAGTCCTGTTATTATGCTGATTAAATTTGAAACAGCCAATGACTATGTCCTCCTTTAGGCGGGCTTCACCAGAAAGTTCGTTGTTCACTTGCAGCGTATTTTGCTGGCAGTGAGCCAAGCGCCATCATGTAATGGTGGGGACTTTCCCGGCCGGAGGCGGTCCCCGACAGTGAACCCTTACTTCTGTCTATTTATTTAGCTCAGCTTATATGCAAAGGGGATTATATGCATATACACACGCATATATACGTACATAAATTTATAGCTATACAGTTGGATCCTATTCAGCCTTTTTTTTTTTTTTCCAGCCCTTGAGGGCCAGCCTGGGCTCATCTGACCACACCATTCTCTTCTTCCTTGCGCTAGATCACTCGGTAATCCCTTGGGCTTTATAAGCAGGCAAACCTACTATCTAAAAATAATTTAGTCTGTCTTGTTTCTACCAGTCATAATTCACATCTTTGATTTGTTTATTGCATTGGCTAAAACTTCCCAGAACATGCAGTTCTTTCGTATTGTGGGGTGGGGTGCTGGGGGTTGGGGAGGGACTGTATAAAACCAAAATAGAAGAAAATTGTACTTAGGTTGTAATTTTTTTCAATTATAAATTTCAAAAGATAGCCAGATGGTCTCCTGATGTGCACACAAAGAAAATTTTCACAATTCTTATATCAGCACTGAAAGTGGCCATGCACAGCATCCCCCGCGCCCCGCCTCCCCCCTCAGACGGCTCCACTATGGTGAGTCCAGTGTTCCTGCAGGAAACAAGGGTCCTGTGTCCCCTCCAGCAGCAGACTGCCGGGACAGGTGCACTACCTGGGTATCTGGAAAGCTAGGACACACTCTCAGCTCTGCCCTAAGCTGGTGCCCTGTCTTGGACGAGTCACTGTCCCTCCATGGTTCCCACTTCCCCACTTCCCAGTTGAGGAACCTGCCTTCCAGCTCTGCAGTCTAGGACTCCTGGCTTCTGCAGAAATGGCCCTTCGGGCCTTGTGGGTCCTGCACTTCCCAGACCTTGATCTCCAGGCAAGAAAGACATCCCTGCCAGAGCGGATGCAAGCCAAGTGATGATTTACATAAGCTCAGACCTGAAAGCCTGCTGCAGTGAAGGTATTAAGGAGATAAACCTTGGAGACCGTCCCATATTGGCTGAGTTGAGCCTACATAGATCACAGAGAGAACAAACCATGAGGCACCATCAGCTGATCACAGGAGCAGAGTGTCCGAGTCAAGTGATGCCAGGAAAGGCCCAAGTTAGCAGGAAGCACTACCAACAAGCCCGGGGAGGCAGAGACAAGGGCTCGGATCCTTCCTGGCCGTGCAAGCCCCCACTCCGGAGATGGTCTCACCTCGTCACCCCCCACGCCAGCGCTCCCCAAGCATCATGGCGGTCGTCTGAGCCACCTGGCGACTGCTCCTTAAAAACAGGGACCATGTCTTGTCATTTTTGCCTTCCCCAAGCGCCTGTGAGATGCTCAGATAGTGGCAACATTTTTACTTCTTTCAAGGCACATTTTGTTTCGACTCACAAAAATACGGAATGCTTGTTCCAGGCTATCTAGAAGACAAAGCCACAGGCTAATAACTTCATCCAGAAATCACAGATTACATTTTGATGTATTTCCTCTCTGTACCTGAGGTTCGTTGGTTTTTCACAAAACCTAATTTACTATGTGCATAACCTATGTGTGTATATCATTGTAAAAATTTCTTACATAGTTAAATATTTTTCTAAAATGTGATTTTTTTAGTAGCTATATAATTTTCCATCTTGTACCCGAGCCTTCTCCATTGGCCAGATGTTTAGATTTGGTCTTTGAGCTATTATTAATAACTCTGTGAAAAGTATCTTTGCCCCTAACCCGTTGCCTAGGGCTCTTATTGGTTCCTTAGCATATATTCTTACTCAGATGGGGGATTATTGGATCAAAAGAAGGAGTTTTTATAGGGCTGTTCTTAGGTACTACTCCATTTCCTTCCAGAAATGTGCCAGTTCTGTCTGAAAATGTCCATCTTGACAAATCCTTGCTAGCATTAGGTATTTAAATTATAATAATAAATATCTTTGCTCATTTCATAGTGAGAAATGGAAACTCATTGTTGCTTTAATGGGCTTTTCTTTGATTACTAGTGAAGCTGAAAATTTTCTCATTTGGTTACTGTCCATTTGTAATTTATCTTTTGTGGATTTTCTATTCATTCCTTCTTCCCTCTCTACCTCTGTCCGTCATTCAGTAAAACTGTGCAGAGGCATCTGTTGGCCAGACCCCGCCCGGGGGCCATGGTGGACGTGGTCAGGAAGACACAGTCAAGGACTCAGCACCCCTGGGGTGACATACAGCCCAGCAGAGGACCTCTGGACAGCCGGAGACAAATGCTATGAGGAGGCGACCACGCATAATTCTTTTTAATCATGGTAAAATACACATAAAATTTGCTATCTTAACCATTTTTAAGTGTACCGTTAAGTGTACTCACATTGT
This sequence comes from Neogale vison, assembly GCF_020171115.1. NCBI lineage: Eukaryota > Metazoa > Chordata > Mammalia > Carnivora > Mustelidae > Neogale > Neogale vison. Next base: position 234,016,894 of record NC_058092.1, read on the forward strand.
TGCATAACCAATCTCCACAACTTTCATTTTGCAAAACTGACACTTCGTACCCATTAAACAGCTCCTCGGTCCCCTCTCCCAGCCCTTGACAACCACCGTTCCACCTTCTGGCCCTGTGATTTTTGATGACTCCGGGGACTTTATATGAGTGGAATCATATAAAGTGGCTGGGTTATATCACTTAATCTAATGTCCTTGCGGTGCATTCATGTAAGAGCATATGACAGGATTTCCTTCCTTCTAAAGCTGAATAATATTCCATCGCAGGTATGTGGAGATTATCTCTGTCTCTGTCTCTGCCTCTGTCTCTGTCTCTATCTGTATGTATCTATCCCACTTTGTCTTTATCAGAGCCTTCATGGACACTCGGGTTACTTCCACCTTCTGAGTGTTACGAGGAGCTGTGAACTGGGTTTACGAACACCTCCCCGGAGACTCTGTTTTCAGATCTTTAGGATCTATCCCCGGAAGTGGGATTGCTGGATCATAAAGTAATTCTGTTTTTAACTTTCTGAGGACCTGCCATGCTGTCCTGCGAGCATTCTGCCGGCCCATGAACAGGGCGCAAGGGCTCGGTTTCTTCACACCCTTGCCAACTCTTGCTACTTTCTGGTCTTTTGCATTTTCTTTTTCGTAGTAGTCATTCTGACAGGTGCGAGGCGGCGTCTGGCCGTGGTTTTAGTTGCATATGGGAAGATGGTGAGCATCTTCTCAGGGGCCTTGGGCTCTTTGCATATCTCGCAAGGACGGTTTCTGATGCGGACTGAGCGCCTGCGTGAGCAAAGCGACATCGGGAGGCGCTCGGCTCCCCTCCTGTGTTCACTGGGAAGCTGACTTGAAGTCCTCCCAGTGATTAGCCAGTTTCTAAATGAGAGAAAAGCCTGGGGACTGTCCTGATCAACCAGGTCCCCCCCCCCCACCTCGACGCACGAAGGTGGGAGGGTCTGGAGCAGCGTCGTCAGTTTGGGGACCGCTGGCCATTCCCCTCCTCGCCCCACACTGCGACGTTCTGTCCGCAAGTGTGCACCCGAGAAGTTAGTAGCGCTCTGAAGAAAGGACTGGAGGTCAACCGTTTTGAACGGCGGACTGTGCAGTTTGGATTCACAAATTATCAGGCGCCTCGTCGCTTTGGCTCTGGAGATGGGGCCCAGGGACCTGCTCGAGGTGGCCTCCTGTTCTCCTCAGAACCTACAGTCAGCCTTGGCTGCACTAACACGTGTGCACACAGGCTGCGAGGATTTTTAAGGTGTTCCCCTCCACCCCCTACCCCGCTGTGGTACCAACAATTCCTGAGTCTCAGATTCCAGAACTCTCTGCAGCAACTTTTTTGACTCTAAGATGGGCAAACTGTAGTCCTGTGGCGCCCCTCCCGGTGCGCGCTGCTGCAGACTCAGCAAAGCCACAGGACACCAGCGTTTGCCGAGGCAGACCCTGTCCTTGGGGTCGAGTCCCCTCCTCTGCTCGCAGGACCCTCTGCTGCACGGTATCATCCCAAATCTTCCCGAACCACAGTAAGAGGACGTGGGGATGGCGCCAGGGGCCCATGTCAGTACTGGCGGGGCTGTCACCTCCCCGGGAGCTGGGGGCGGGCAGGGGCCGGGCAGGGGGCAGGCAGTGACCAAACGTAAGTGAGGAACCTAAAAGCAGGTCATCGAAAGTCTTGAGGTCTTCGGGCTGTTTGGGATCTGAACTGAACCAAAGGATTTTGTTCTCAACACAGCGCTGAGAGAAGGGGAAAGGTAAGGTGGGTCCTTAGTGGTCAGCTCACTGAGAGCCAGGCCGAGGGTGCGACGCAGGCCCTGAGGTACCCCGGCTCACCGCCCACCTTGCTGTTAGGGGCTAATCTTAGTTGGAAGATTTAAAGGGGTGGAGCAGGGACTGAACCTCTGCAGGAAGGCCAGATAGCCAGATGTGCAGTCCCGGGGTTAAAAAAAAAAAAAAAAAAAAAGAGCGCTGGGTGGCTCAGTGGGTTAAAGCCTCTGCCTTCGGCTCAGGTCATGAGCCCAGGGTCCTGGGATCGAGCCCCACATCAGGATTTCTGCTCGGCGGGGAGCCTGCTTCCTCCTCTCTCTCTCTCTGCCTACTGTGATCTCTGTCTGTCAAATAAATAAATAAAATCTAGAAAAGAAAACATAAAAATAAATTAAAAAATAAAAAAGGCAAGAAAGCAGTAGCAGACAGCGGACGAATGTAACAGGGCACATCCAGAGAACGCAGGCAAACAGGGCACACAGGGCTCTGTGAGAGGAAGCTTCGCACGGAGGATGCGGGAGAGCCTCTGTCCCGCCCACGGCAAGCGCCACCGTCTCAGAGCGGCCATCTCTGCGCCGGAAGATAAGGCAAAGAGCACAAAGACAAGGGGACACATGCAGAAAGGTGAGAGCCTCATACGTAGGGGCCATGCCCAGGAGGAGGCCAAGGTGACCTGGCCTGTGGAGGAAAATAAGCACAAGCGAAACGAGGTGTCCAGGAGACACGCCGAAGCACTGAGATAGTCATCTCTCCAAATCTGGCCAGGGAGCACCTTTTCCAGAATGTTCATGCCGATCCTTGCTCTGTGCACCCAGCTCAGCCACTGACTTAGCTCTTCTGTGTGCAGCAGGCTCCCACCAGGCTGGGACCCCTCCCCAGCAACGCCTGTGCTCCCCTGTCCCAGACGCAGCCCCTGGTGGAGCAAGGGCTCCTCGAGGGCGTGGGGAGAGGAACTGGAAACGGGTTAGACCCACCTCTCCGAAAAAGTGTTCGCGTCTTCCTTCGAGGGACAGAGAAGCTAATAATGAACTCACGTGGAGAATAGAGAGGTGTCCACACTTAAAGTGAAAATTGGGTTTGGTCCAGAGATAACTTTGACATCCTGGCTCAGTTCATAGTTTAGTTTTGAAATATTTGTTTCCATCTGGGGTTTGCCAGAATTGCATGTAGTAAAACCCCACTGATGTTTTCCCTCCTAAAAGGAGAAATCGGAGGCAGACGGGAAGGTTAACCATGACACATTTGTTACACACATTTAAAATGATTCGAACAGCATTATTGAGATGTAATTTAAATAATGTATATAGAAAAGTCTGTGTCACAAGAGCACAGCTCAGTGTAATCCCACACCCAAAGCAAGAGACAGAACATTGCCAGCACCCCAGAGGCTCTGACCTAGACTTTTGAAGGGCTTGGCCGCTGGCCTTGTCCAAGAGCCACTTTGGTGGCCGCCCCGGTGTATACAGTAGGATGTGTTCACTTCACCGAAGCCCGTCTTCATTATAGGTAAGGATTTGCAAGCCCAGCCTCCTGGGCTCTGAACATGCTCTCTTGGGCCACGGATTCCATAAGAACCACGCGCTGCCCAGACCCACACCTTCACCGAAGATCACACCCCTTCCTGGGGCAGCCCACACCCAACATATGATCAGGGCAGGCGATAAAGGCCAAGCTGTCATGGCCCAAGTCAGGACCCGTCTGAAGGACCATCTTAGCTCAGGGCTCCCCGTGGGGACCATCCCAGTGGGGGTGTCCTCAGGTCATGGCAGCCCCCGGGCCAGTCCCACATCCTCCCCATGCTCCTAGTCCAGGCCTGAGGGCTCGCTCCGAACTCCACCTGAATCTGCTTCCTGGGCACCTGACCTGCAGCAGCCATGGGCTCCCCTAACCTTCCAAACTTGCATTTCCAGTGGCGGTGCTGAGAGCCGGCTCTGTCCTGGGAAGGCCCGGGGTGCTGGAGAAGATGCAGAAAGAGGTCATTAATGGGCTTCACTGTTCCCATGCTGCTTCTCGGATCACGGAGCTCTTCCACGCACGTCCGCTGCGCCGTCTGCTCCTTCATTGACTCGTTCCGCCGGCCCAGCCATGACGCTCCAGCCCCACACCAGGGGTGACCGTACAGTGAAGAGTAAGCCTCTCCCTTCCCTCTGAGAGCTCACAGCCCAGTGCAGAAAGCAGATGCCACAGCAGAATTCTCTGGGTGTCAAGGGCCACGACAGGACAAGCCCCGAAGAGGGGAGAAGGGTGGCAGCTGGGGAGGTGAGGCCCCAGGGAGGTGAGGCTTCCCGCCGGGGCATGCAGCGGCAGGGCGGCACCAGGGAGACCACACGGAGCGAGGAGACAGGCAGCCGAGCCCCAGCAGCCACATAGGCCACACGCCCACGCAGGGTCTCTGAGGTTCCCGTGGACTTAGCCCAGCGTGGCTGGGAGTAGGAGAGGCCCCGTGGGCGCTGGCTTCCCGCGTGCAAACTCCCGGGGCCTTTCAACTCACACTCCCGCTGCTCGCTGGGGTCCAGGCAGCTGAGCAGGGAAAGAAGAGGGGAGACTGTGGGGAAGGAGAGAGTTTGGAGGCACGGAGCGGTGGGTGGTAGGATCCAAACCAGAGACGAGCAGGATCTTGGCAAGTTGCCCCCGGTCCCACTTCAAGCACTGGATTAACTGAAATCCTTCTTCACTCCTTTCCAAAGTCAACAGGATTTGTTGAGTTTTTATCTCCAGGAGGGGAGAAGCTTTGAGAGAACAAGACAAAAAAAAAAAAAAAAAAAAGAAAAGAAAGAAAAGAAAAGAAAGAAAGAAAGAAAAAAGAAAAGAAAAAGAAAAAGAAAACATGTGAAAAGAGATGTTTTCACTGATCTGAATTTGGGGCATATTGACAATTGAAAAAAAATTTAAATGCTTAATTGTGGGGTCAGACACACTCTTTTAGAACATCACTGCTTAGAAAACAAACATGAGATTATGCTTTTCAGTGTTACAAAAATGAAAATATATCTTGCCTCTTTATCAAATTAATCACCCTAAAATCTAAAGACAAATGGGATTCTTAGGGCAGTATTCAGCCAGTAATTTAATACCTAAGTTTTTCTAATCAATAAACCATTGGCCTGTTAGAATATTTAAGTCATGCTTAAAGTCATTCAGAAAAAAAAAAAAACTATCAACTTAAGTTCTTTGAAAGCATATCTTTAATTTAAAATGTCATTTTTTATTTATGTGTTACATTTTACGTTACTCTAAAACAACACCAAAAAATTTTCATAGAACTATTGAAGGAGCGCCCGGCAGGCTCAGGGGATGGGACATGAGACTCCTGATCTCAGGGTTGCAAGTTCTAGCTCTCCGTTGGGCATAGAGATTACCTAATAATTAAAACCTTTAAAAAAATTTTTTTAGATATTTAAAATATCTTAGGATCAGAAACGTCATCATTTATTATGTCTTTGATTCAGTAAGTATTTTATATACATAATACTACGTACCGGCACGTTGTATGACTCATGCACCACTCATGTTGTGATGTCAGAAATTGATCTGGGTTTGTGTGAGGCTACTGGGACACTGTTATGGACTGTGTGTTTGTGTCCTGCCCAAATTCAAATGTTGAAACCTTCCCCCTCAATGTGACAGTATTTGGAGGTGAGACCTTTGGGAGGTCATGAGTGTGGAGCCTCCATGATGGCGATCGTGCCCTTAAAGAAGAGTGACAGTGCGGAGCGTCCTCTCTCTGTCCCTGCCATATGAGGGCACAAGAAGGCAAGGAAAAGAACCTTCCCTAGGACCCAACCATGCTGACCTCCCAGCCTCCATGACTATGGGAAATGCATGTTTAAGACTTGCCAGGAAATTCTGTTAGAGAGAACTGAACCAAGACAGATCCCCCGGTGATAAGACACAGTCCTTGTCCTCGGCGAGCCCACAGTAGAGGGTGGAACTGGCTAGCGAGGAGAGCCTCATGGGGCAGAGGCGCTTGCCCCTCTGAGCCCGCTCACCTGCCTTGGGATTAGGGAAGTGCCAGGTGTGACTCCTGGACCGTTAAAGCCACAGAGAGTCTTCAAAGGTTCTCCCACAGAGAGGTTAAAGGATTTGTCCAGGCTAACCCAAGGGGCTTTCAAACTAGAGCCACAATTTACTGCTTGTCCAAATGCAGCACGCTTGCCATCATGCATTAAAAGTTATGCAAGCTATTGGTACCTTAAAAAAAAAAACCTCAAAATATATTTCAGGCCATGTAATGATAAGAAACATTTGGCATGTTAAGGGGGAAAAAATTCAAGTGTGCCATTGTAGAATTCTCCGCTATGGAAACCTCTGACTCGGTGTGCTCGGCTGGGAGGAAGCAAAGTTTGGAAGAACCCGATGTGGAACTCCAGCCTAGGACCCGCCCACTCAATGCAAACAGCAAGAGCTCTGCAGCAAAAGATTTCCACCTCTGCACCTCGGACCCACAACAGTTAATTCGTGACTGTGGCCTCCAACGTGGGCTGGTGGCAGTTGTGCCAAACCTTCCTTCAGCAAACCTTCAGTGGGGAAGGCAGAAGGCACGCTGCTTGAGAAGCGGCCACCTGTTGTAATAGAGCTTCTCTACCAAGGTGGAGTGAGAAAATGGGCTGGACGGCTTCCTTCGTGGGAACTTCTCCCTGGTGATACACCCTGCATCTTCAGATGCCTACAAAAGCATGGAAAGGAGCAACCATTCTGGAGGAAGCTTCTAGGAAGATCTTACGGAGGTCATGTGTTATACACGGCTAGTATGGGAGACACCACACTGTTCTAGCATCTTTGTTTTCAAAGTCCTTTTTAAAGATTGTCCTAGAACAAAATGCAGGGCAGTAAAAAGTCAAACTAGGTAGGCTGTCTGGCCAGTGTCTGCTTTTCTGGGCAGCAGGTGCACGTGCCCAGGCATGTCTGATCATAGGCGCCGTGGTCCCCGGTCACCTTCTCCTCACAGCACCCTCCGGAGAGAAGCAACAGCATGGCCCCATCTCATAGATGGGAAAGCCGAGGTTCAGAGAGGCTGCTGAGATGCCCCTCATCACAGGACATACAAGTCCCAACTGGCAACCGCCGAGCCCTGCGACCCCACCCGGTGGCTCGGGATTGGTGCCAGGCACACTGCCAGAGGGCCCTCCATCAAGCCTCGATGCCTCAGCACCAGGGCCCCGGCCAGCCGCTCCGTGGAAACTGGCGGGAAGGATGGGCGCCGCCCGGAGACAAGGAGCCCAGTGCACGGGGAGGGTGAGAAGCACTCCAGGCACCGGGCTACCTGGAGTTTAGAAGAAACATTTTGAGAAGATAATTTGTCATCAGAAAAACCCCAGGGTCTGAGAAGCCTGCTTCCTCATCTTTCTTGGAGAAATAGAGACGACTTTAAATTACCCGACAAATTAGTTCATTTTAATGTCAGAATGCACCGAGGGGGGAAGGGTTTCTAAGGTGAAAGACAAGTAAGTGTAATTGCTTCTTTTTTCAAGATCACAATATTACTTTGTTCATTATGAAATAATGAAGCATTATTTAATCCCATTATGAAATAAATGAGATTGAGTAAATAGCACATCTGCATTCAAGCAGTGATATAAAGTCAGGAAATGTTTATCCCACTGACATTTAAAAATAGCAGCTCAATTTTTCTTAGTAATGAAATTGTAGGTGTTTTCATTACAAAAAATATATTTTACAAGAAATACAAATATGGCATTGTTAAATTAACTGTTTGGGAAGCTCTCCGGCTGAACACCTTCCCGGGTGGTGGGGTTTTGAAATGTGGATTCACTTCTTCACAATAAAGCTGATCTGCGGGCAGTGATCGATATCAAACAAAATCATCAGTGAAATGCAAAAGAAAAAAAGTCAATATGAGCGAAGAAGGGGAAGTCCAAGAAGCCGCATTTCAGTATGTACACCTGCCCTCTTGTGGTCTTCTTCTGTATGGTCGCCTACCGGGCACTTCGAAGACTTAGAAACAGGGTGTCCCAACTAGTATCCTGGGTAGCTGTGTGTTCACCTCACCACAGAGCCCTGTCCCCACATAGTTCTGATTCTGTGAAGCACGTACTCGACACCCTCCTCCGCTAGGGATTGAAACCCCCAAGGCGCACTCACGTTTGGTGATGGCAGTGTTGGAGTGGGATCCATTTTGCTATTTCTCTTGCTCTGGACTGCATCACAAATGACCCCAGAACATAAGGAGGCGAAACCACCATTCTGTGAGTCAGGAATTCGGACCACGGATGGTTTGTCTGGGCCCCCACGTGGAAGATCTAAAGGCTGTGGCTGGGAACATTCACTCTCGAGTGGATGAGGCTGGCTGGAGGCTGGGGACCTCAGTTTCTTGTGCCCACGGCTCTGCGTGAAGGCCAGTATGGGCTTCTTCAGAGTACGGCGGCTGTGTTCCAGGGGTGAGTGTTTCCAGGAGAAGGAACGACAGGCAGAAGCTCTGCTTTGATGACCCAGCCTTAGAATTCAGATCTGGGCGCCTCTGCCGTGTTCTGTTGGTCGCGAGGGGCAGCCCTGATTCAGCATATTAGGGAACCAAACCGGCACGAGAACAAGGAGGTGTAGATCACTGGGGTCCATTTTGAAGGCTGAATGCATCCATTTTAATAATGAAGCTACACTGTGTTCCGGTTTTCAGTAAAGTACGACCGCCTTCACCTCCTGCATCGGGCCCTGGCGTGCTCTCTACTGTCCGCAGGCCAGCGTGTAGGACTGAAGCCCCTTTTCCTTCCTGCTTGAGTGTCTGTGGGAGAAGGATGGAGGCTGATGTCCCAAATAGAGTGACTCATCCGAGGGAAAAGGCGAGATCTTCCGGGCTCTAGCTGTGGAGGGGCAAAGGGAGGCGCAGGAGGGACGCTGGCACGGCTGGGTGGGAGGGGGTCAGCTTGGGCGGGTGGGGCGTGGAGACTTGCCTCTTCCCTTCCAAGGAGTCTCCTGGCCAGACCCCCATCTACCCCCACTCCACCTGCATGTTAAAAGATTCCATCAAGGACATCTGGGAGAAATACGAATGACTAATAAACATTTAAGGGAAAAAAAAAAAAAAAACCTCAATTTCACTAGTAACCCTGGAAACAGACATTGAAGCCACATTCAGATACCCTGAAGGGATTTTTTTTTAGGTAGGAAGGGTCAGAGTGTTTTCTCAATGAGTGGAACCTCATTTAATCTGAAAACGTACTGCAGCCTATAATTATCTGAGTCTAACTCAAGTCTTAATTCAGATTTTCCGTTTTTAAAAATATAAGTGTTTTTGGTTCTGAGACAAATAGCTTCATATTCAGGAATACCAAATGCGGGTATCAGACCACTACCCACAAATCTGTCTCAGGGGACAGCTGTGTAACCAGAAGCTGTCGAGGCGTGGCAGTTAACTGTAAGACAGACAACTCCCCCTTGATCTGGAACATTCTGTGTTGTGGTCAGAAAGGAGACGACCAAGGACAGGGCTGGGGAATGTGAGGAACAGGGCTTGGGGCCTGAGCCTCGAACAACAGGTGAACAGGCTCCAGGACGTCCTCTGTGGGGTGTGGGGGAGAGCCTTCTAGATAAAGGGAACAGCATGAGCCAAGGGTCTGTGGTGTCAGCCAGAGCCGTATGCTTGGGAAATGGCAGGTACCAGTGTCTTGCTGGGTGGTATGTGGAAGTTGGCACCAGAGTAGTTAAGGGCCGTGACTGGAGGCTGAACTCAATCTGTTGATGTGAGTCTCCAGTGTTTTTCAGTAAGGGCACCAGCATTTGGACAAATTTTAGAACAATCACGCTGTGCACAGTAGCCATCGAGGGGCAAGAGGATATGCCAAAAGTTAGCAGCAGGAAGCTGAGTTGGGGTAACTGCGGCCGTGGAGGTGGGAAAAGAAAGAAGGGAAGTGATTATTAGAGGGACTTTCCAAAGCAGAAGAGTCAGGGAGGCATTGGGGTGGACCCCAGGCTTTGGCCCTGGTGACAGGGTAGATGGGGGTGTCTTGAACTGAACGTGGAACATGAGGAGGGGGAAGAGTCAGTCTGGGAGAGACCTTGAGCTCGCAGTTGGACTTGCCCAGGGTACGTGCTTCTGGGCCCACTGGTCACTCTGGCTCTGCCCAGGGGCGTGCATCTCGTTAAATCTTTCCTCCCCCCAGCAAGAGGCACGCTGAGAGGAACATGACTCTCCCTCTTGCCGCATCCCTGGTGCCTCGTACGGGGCCTCGGGAAGATTCGGCAAGCTTTGCTGAAGACGCGGTTGTGTACATAAGCGATGGGTCAACAAAATGCATGCAAGACAGAGGAGAGGGAAGAGGACGGGAACGGAAAGGGTCCAGGGACACCCTGAGGACGGCCATCTGAGAAATGGTCGAGAAGCAGAAAGCCTGTGCAGGTGGTGGGAAAGAACGGGAGGGAGGGGCAAGAGACCCACCCAGCTAATGTACTGTCCCCAGCTCGCCCCAACGAAACAGACACAGCGACAACCCAGCAAGGAGCACCGCAGACAGGGTCCATGCAGGAAAAGCTCCCACTGACCGTGTGGGCTGGAATGGGTGAGAACCGGTTCTGTTCATTTCCGCGCAGAATCTGCTCCCTGTAGACAGTCCAGAGAATCCTCCAGCGGGCGTCCCCCAGCCGCTTTCTTCCTAGACATGCAATCACACACCCGCTTCGTTGCCTCATCTTTATGGAGGGAAAGTTTCCTAAATATCATTAATTACCTTGAAGAATTCAGTAAGTGGAAAGACCTAATGAGGGATTACTTTTTATTAATGGCGGCAACTTGGGACATCTGTTGGCGAGTCAACAGCCCACCAGATGAAAGCTAAGATATGGAGGCCTATGGCACTTGAATTTTGTATTTATGTCTACAAATGCGATTTCTTGTATTATGCATTTGCCTACGATATACTGATAAAAATTAGAATTTATCTTAATAATGCTCACAAAACCCTAGACAAGTGGCCATGTTCGAAGCACGAAAAACATAAAAACGTTTGCTTGACTTGGAAGCCTCGTGGGATGATGTTGCTCTGAGTAACAGCATCTGTTAAACAATTAATTGTTTTGCTGATCCATTTAAATTTTTTGTTGTCGGACTCATACAGCAACAGAAAATTTAGAAAACAGGGAAACCAGTCTCCCAAATCTTGTCCCCGTCACCAGGTCTGATAGCGATCGGAGGGCTCCGTCCTTAGCGCTAAGCAGAGTTTTTTAGTTGTAAACACAGTGTACTTTGTATCCTGCTTTTTTTTGCTTAACGTTATCTGATTCTTTTTTTATGAGCAATGAAATTTGATACGATGCGGCTGCTCATGGGGTTTTTTGAGAGACCATTGTTGGAAGGATTGGTGAGCATTTTCTAAGCCCCATCGACTTCAGGGAATCAGGAAATTAAACTTTTTATTTATTGGTCCTTTGACTTTCCCATAAATGGACACAGTTCCACCTTGTTTGACTGCATTGTAAAAGCAGACACTGGCTGAACAAAGGCCTGCCGGTGAGTAATTAGGCATTAGGTGGGGGCAGGGTGGTGCTTTATGGGGCCATTAGGACTCACTCAGCTGCCTTTAAGGTTCAAGTCGGCTCCTTGGACATTAGCTCCCATTAGTTTCTTTGATTTAAAAAAAACTGGGGGCTTTTGGGAGGGGAGGAGTGTCCAAATGTTTAAAAAATGGTAAACTGACTTTCCTACAGTCTTTTAAGGGAAAGGATAAAGGCTGTTTATTCCATAGGTGCTTCTAAAACACACACACACACACACACACACATTTTCTGAATCTGAGTTGCTTCGACACTTCTGGTACAGATGGTGTGGTCAACCCTGCAGAGCCTAGGGAAGCCGGCTCCCCACTTTCCCACCCAGCAGAGGAGGGGGTGCAACCCCCCTTCTCCGCAAGGTTTGCAGCGTCCCTCAGAGGCTGTGTTCTTCTCCCACGTTCCTCAGCCAGCCCACTGGCTTGTGGGTCTTGACCAGTGTTCTGGGGGAAACGTGATTTTTGCTGCATGCAGTTTTCCTTATGAAATGCATTTCCTCATATATTTAGTTCAGAGCAAAAGCTGTTATTTTCTTTGCCTGCGATCACAGCTATTAAATAAATAACTAAAGGGAATCCATCTTCAGAGGGGAAAAGTTGGTGAGTTCTTTTCCACAAACATGGCCTCAGGAAGACGTTGTCCTCTTTGTAGAACCATCCTTACTCACCTGCTGTGGCTTTGTAAAGCAGAATGAATGTTGTCACTTCTAGCATGGAAAAAAGTCCATTTTGTTAAAAATCATAAGATTAAAAATAAAACCACTAGTTTTAGTGGTTGGCTGTTTGGAAACATTCCCTCACTGATTAGCACTGTACATCGTCCGTGAGGGTCAGATAGTAAACTAAGCACTGAACCAAAGTCAAGGTCAAAGGGATGGATGTGAGCCTCTGTCCCCAAAGTGCTTGCCACCTGGGAGGGGAAATTGATGCTTAACATACCAGTGGTCTCAGGGGGTGAGGGAGCTCAGAGGACAAAGAAGAAATGTTACTTCCCACTGGGGACCAGGTGGCATGGCCAGGTCATCCCTTCACAAGGCAGGACAAGGGGTCAAGACCACATCAGACCCATCACCAACCCAATATATTTTGGTGCTCAGGGTACTAATGCAATCCACTGTTGTTGCAGAATTATAACTAGGGATAATTCAATATGATGTTCACTGTTCACTCGATATGGTGAACAGTTGATGGCCAAGAATCTTGAGGAGTCAGTGGCACCGCCCCAGGAGAAGGAGATGAATTCTCCCCAGAGCCTCTGGAAGGCAGCCCTGCCCGTAGCTGGATTTCTGTCCTCTGAGACCCATTTTGACTCTGACCTCCAAAACTGTAATAAATGTGGGTTGTTTTAAACCTGCATTAAGTCCTTCTGTTACCCTCTTCCTCCATCAAGCTACCACCCCGTCCCCTTCCTGTCCTCCTCCTGAGCTGAACCCCAGGGCCTAGCTATCTGCTGGAGGTTTCCTCTGCCTCCCCAGACATTTTGATGGGAACCCTGCTGCCTCCACTGTCATAACCTCTTCCTGACCGGTGGCCTCTGCCATCTCCCCGCACCACCAGCTCTAGGTGAAGAGGGCAAGCGCCGAAACCTTGTGTCCCAACCATAAGGTAGGAAAACAGACCTCATTCCATCTGCTGAATAAACCCATTATCCCTCACCATTTCCCTCCTCTTAATTTTACCTATCATTAGGCTTTCAGTAAGTAAATAAACAAAACCGAAATAACTGCTTATAAATCCATAAGTAATCAAAATGTATTTAGTGCTTTAGCAAATAGTTTGTTTTTCTAATTTTCCTTTAATTAGCAGGGAAAGAATTAAAATCAATTTCTCATCCAGCAGATAAAAAATTAGACTCAGCTTCTGCCCTTACATAAATCCAAATTTTAATGTACACAAGAAACACAAATTCATAATTGTTCTTTAATATCATATGTATCCAATATTAAGCACATTTCTATGACATTTATCTTATCTCCCTGATCATAGCTTAATAAAATTATAATTATGACCTTTCAAAGTATTATTGCCGGATCCACACTTAATCGGCATTCCTCGCTTGAAACCTTGAGTCTTGCGAGGCGGCTGCCGCGTTCCATCGGTAAGAGAGTCCCCACTTTGTGCACTGGGTGGGTGAGTCCGTCGGTCCCCACGCCCCCTCGTTCCCCAATGCTCGAAGCAGGGGCTTGAGAAGCAACCACTGATGAGTCAACACCAGGTGTTGGGCATGTTTTACTTGTCTTCACACTGGCACGCTTCACGCCAAGCCCGAAGGGAAGGGGGCAGTTGGGGGAGGAAGGGGACAGGGATGGGGACAGGGCTATATTAGGAATGAGCTAGAAATCAGCCCAGACTGAGTTGGCAAACCTATCTGCTTTAATCAGAGCTGTCCTGATCCGGGGCTCCTGGCTGGCTCAGTCGGTTAAGCGTCTGCCTTCGGCTCAGGTCACAATCCCAGGATTCTGGGATCGAGCCCCCTGTCGGGCTCCCTGCTCAGCAGAGAGCCTGCTTCTCCCTCTGCCTCTGCCTGCCGCTCAGCCTTCTTGTGCTCTCTGTCAAGTAAATAAATCTTTAAAAAATAAATAAATAAAACTCCTTTAAAAAAAAAAAAAAACTGTCCCAATCGGCTGAAAACACCGAGCTCTTCTGCGACTGTGCTCACGGAGAGCCAAATCCCTCCTTTTAAAGAGGCTGAATGTGACAGACCTCGGGCATTGGTTTGGTGAGGCCTTGGTGTCTGTCTGTTCTCGGAGGGGCAATCCGATTTCTCCCGTGGGATGCCGTGGAGACTTGCCTGTCCTCTTCTGGGACGGCCGTGGTGTTCGCTGAGGAAGGCTGGCCCACGCCTCTCGCGGCTGAGGAGAATCCTGGAAGCTTGGACCGACGTGATGAACAGCAGGTTATTTGAGACAGTTTCAGAGTTTCCCCTTCCGGCCTAAGGAATAAGAACAGCGTGTTCTTGGGCTGGGAGGGCCAGATGCCACAGTGGTCGCTTATGATCCCGTGCACAGGACGACCCCAGGCGACTGTTCTTCCTGCTGGGGACTCCTGTTGTCGGCTGCAAACGCTGCGGCCAGACCGGCGCCCAGGAGCAGCCCAGACAAGGCTTGTTGGACCTGATCTTCTGATGCAGCCTCCTGTGTGACCCCGGGGGAGGGAAACACGGGAAGAAAGTGCGATGTGCGCTCTTGTGCCTGTGTTGCCCAATTTGGAAGCTTGCGGATCTGTTTGATTTCGGCTGGGAGAGAGAACACAGCACTCGAAGTTATTTCAGTTACTCTGTGCAGAAATCACACGCTACACCTAACAAAGTCAACAATTTCATGGAGCCTAGTCAAGCGTGTGAGTTACCGTTTTATTCATTCCATTTATTCAGTGAGTAAGACGCTGACAGGGGGTTGATTTGTTGTTTAATATTTGGGGGGGTTATTTTGGTATATTCGTAATGTGTTTACTTAAATATGGTGTGTTAAATGAGATGTTTTCATTTGTTTTGATAGGTACTTATAAAGGCAACGTACAGCATTTCACACTTACACAACGCTTTCCGAGTCCTCAGCACGGCACCAGGACTCGAGAACGACTACCCTGCGTGTTTGGGAAGCGCCAGACTCACTTTACCCAAAGTGAAGTGAGGCTTGAGCAGTGCTGCCGAGCCCCCAGACCCTGAGCCCAGCAGCAGGGCTCTTCCCCAATCTCGGGCTCCCATTATCACGCTAGGACCCAAAATTGTAGGCAGCAGCAAAGAGCCCAGAGAAGGAAATGGATTCTTCTTGCTTGTTTTATGGTTCTTAGGGTGTTACCATAACAGCATGGATTCTTCCGTGAACTCAGCGGAACATATGGGAAACCTATACTTAGCTTGTCATTTCAAGCCCTTCCTCCCCCACACCCAGCTTCCCCCCCAAAGTCCTCAATATGGTACCAATTCTGTAGGTTAAAAAAATATTCAATTGGGTGATGTGTCCTTTGGTCTTGACCCATGGGACAGCAGCGATGTGTCCTACCATCTGATTGGAGTTGCGGTTGAACGCTAAAGTGCCAAGCAGAATTGTCCCTGGGATGGCTCTACCGGCCACGGCAGGAGCAACGTGGCCAAGACAACTGAATCTGGTGCACAGCCTCCAGGACAGGGATGGCTTTGGCCAAAGACAGCTCCAGAATGTGCAAAACAAAGAGACGGCACAAGGCGATCTTTAAAAATAGTCGTAAATGTCAAAACAGACTAAATGAGAGTGTGCTCTTCTGCCTAAAAATAGGCAGTGTTTCAGAGCCGGCTTCACACAGGCAATCACCACTCTGCTCTTTCAACTCTGATATTTAAGGGTCTTAGATCTGGATTTTTATAAATGAGAAACCCAGTCGCTATGCACATGCTTACCACATGCACAGTAAGTAACTGAATCTCCCCGATCTGCTTCTAGAATGGATACTAGGCAGCATCTCTCCAAAAGAGTATTACTGAGCCATCAGCTGTTCTTTTAGTGTCTCAGTCATTTCTAGGATGGCACAAGTCCAAGTCTCATTCATTAAAACAGAAGAAATCTATAAACACCTGCATGTAATTGATTAGTAAGTTGGGGTTTCTTTAACTGCCTGTTTATTCCTCTGTTTGAAACAACACACTCAAACAAAGAACCAACAACGGCAAATCATTGACATTGTGCCAAGTTTTTAGAGACTTTTATTTCTGTAAAGTGGGTTATTTTATGGGGGGGGGTCAGCCTAAGTTCCTGAGGGCTCCCCTTCCATTCAAGTGCTATGTCCTTTTGTTCTTGGTTCTCTGGATTGAGAACAAACAGTGAGGTGTGAGGTCGTTGGACATTGGTGTTTACTTTTTATGTAGAAAACAAAGAGAGAAATTGGGGTTTAAGGGCAAGTTATCTCATTTGTGTTTTTGCTGATGGTAAACATAGCGTGCACTCTTCCATCCCAAGAGCAGAGGCTGATCTTTCCCCATCCCTCGTCCCGCCTTCACATACTTGCAGATTTAGTTCTGCACGCCTTGTTGATAATTCTGTGAATTTTATCCGTAGGATGTTGAATGTTGGGACACTCCTGTTGCAGATTGTTGGTGTTTGGGCAGAGAGAGGTGAGGCGAAGCAGAGGTGAGGTAAGTGAGGGTTTGGGCAGGATGGGTGGGGAGAGGGTGCTGGGACCAGACAGGGAAATGGGAGGGAATACACCTGGGGAGACCCTCATTCCTATAAGTCAGAGAGTCAGAGACTGACTTGCAAAGAACAGATAACCCTGTGTGTTGGGGCAGGGACCTGAGAGTCGTGCCCTGGGAGAGCCCCAAAAGATTTCTAAGCATTCGAGCACTTGGAATGTCTGAATGGGGGAGGTGGGGTGGCGCCAGGAAGCAGGACTGGACCCCGAAAGCAGCTCAGACATCATCAAATCTGACATAAAGCATTTGATTAAAACAAGCCAAAACCAAAACAAAGCATCTCTTTGAAACTGGGGACAGGAAGGAGCATCCACACAGAATCCCTCCAAAAAGGAAAGGTAAATAGAAACCTTGCTGAGGACTGATTTAATGTGTATAAAATGTCACCGGCTAGTCTCTCCATTTTAGTGTGTCATTTTTTAAAAATCAGGGAATATAAAAACAATTTGTAAAGGCTGCGATAGGAACTACTAGGACTCCTCTGTCTCCTTGCGATCTTTCTCCTAAGATCTGAAGGTCCTCAACAGGGAATGGTCCTGGAGGGGCGCTCAGGGTAAACCCTGGCCCCCAAGATGGGGAGTAATGACCATGACCTCGAAACCAACAGGAAGGGTTGGGAATATTTTTTTGGCCAAACATCGTGTGCTCTTCAGGGTAAAAAATTGTTACTCACGTGACTGCCCTGATGTGAAATCATGTATCGCAAAATAAAAGCCAACATTTGAGGTTTTAAAAATTACCCCTCACAAATTACAATTGAGATGCACTGAGTGTGCCTTCTACATGGTTTCACCAGTACACACAGAACACATGTGCCTTGAAATGAGAGAGCAGAGAAACACGGGATGAGGAAGAGGGACGTCACCGGAAGTTACAGAGACTGGTCTAAAGAGAACCTTGAGGACTTTCACTCACAACCTTTAGTGCCTGTTTCTGAGGTGTGGAAGACACTTCTATCTGAGAGAGGCAGCATTAAATAATATTGGCTTACATGTTAAGAAAATTGTTTCTTTTCCTATTTATAAGACTTCTGTTTAGGTTGGGGAGAAAGCCTTGGGTTCAGTGACTATGTGTCTAATGCCTCTGAGGGCAGAGCTCGGATACGAAGTCTTGAGGGGAGAACGATGTTTGGCTGGAAATTTATCACATCAGATTGGGGTTTTCTCCCCCCCAATGTGATTACCTTTAGATGACTTTGTATCTATGGAAATTATCCCGATTTTCTAAAAGATAGAAGACAGGGTCCAAGTGTGCACATCAGGGCAGCAAATCTGGTAACCAGTCCAAGGAGAGAGTGGGTTTGGGAAGAGGTGGGGCCCCAGGACACTTGACCGGATTCTTTAGATTCTCTGCCAGAGATGGGGACCATCGCATTCTCTGTGCCAGGCAGTGAACTGGATCTGTGTCAGGGCCAAGGCAAGAGGACAGGGAGTAGTTACCTGGGCCCAGGGTCGGGGCAGTGCCCCCGGAAGATGACAGTAGACAAGCTGGGAACCCTCCCCAGAAACAGAAGTGGTGCCATGTCCCAGGCAGTGCAAACTGCCACTCACCCGTCCTCAGGCTGACGGTGTGAGGACATCCACAGCACTCACAGATCAGTGAGCAAGGATCCTCACAACGCGAGCATAAAACCAAAAATCACCAAATGTTTGCACCATGCTAGAAATACATACAGCAATGCCCGAGAAACAAAATGAATGGACAAAAATAATGAGATGTTAGAATTAGCAAAATTATTATTGGACAGAATTAAACATTCCTTCCAATAATAAGACCCGAATAGAGACTCTGGAAGTTAAAATGTTGTCAGTAGCTTGGCGGAATAACAGAAAGGACCCACTGAAGAACCAAGGAGCAAACCGGAAGGTGAAGTATAGGGCTTCTCCTAGCAATGGGTGCAAACAGACAAGCAGATGGAAAATATAAAGGAATACTTCAGAGTTGAGAAAGATAGGTCCAGATATTTACATAGCTATATAAGAAGTATTCTAGAGGAAAAGGAGAAAGGGAGTAGAGAAAATAATCAAAGAAATAGTTAAAGAAAATTTTCTATGACTTCTAAAAAAAAGTAAAAAAAAAAAAAAAAAGCCCTAGTATTTAAAAAGTGAAATAGCTCACCCAGTTCTCAAGGATGCGTTTCGCATTAATGCTAGACTAGCACAGCCAGTTAACAAGCTATATATAATTATTTTTTTGTAGCTAGCAAAAGAGGCTACTCACACACACACACACACACACGTGCACGTACTGGTAAAATCTGAATAAAGTCTATGGATTTAACATAAGTTTCCTGTATTTGCTATTCATGGTGGGCTGAAGCCCAGGATGAGGCCCTTGACACTCACTCTTGTGTAATCCCCTGCCCTTGAGTGTAAGCAGAACCTGTGAATTTGATTCCATATCACTCCCATTATTCTGCCATGTTATTGAGAAAAAGGGACTTGTCCAGGTGCAATTAAGGACCCAAATCAATTGACCTTAAGATACAGAGATTGTCCTTCTGCCACGTGAACCCTCACCAAATGTTAAATCTGTCCCGCCATGATGTTGGGACTCCCCAGCCCTCCAGAACTATGAGAAATAAAGGTTTGTTGTTAACAAGCAAATACAAATATATGTGGATGTTAAACTGGGTGGATCTGGGGCATCTTGGTGACTCCATTGGTGAAGCGTCTACCTTCAGCTCATGTCACGATCCCAGGGTACTGAGATGGAGCCCCAGTTCGGGCTGTCTGCTCCATGGGGAGCCTGCTTCTCCCTCCCCCTCTACTACTCCCCCTGCTTGTGGTGACTCTCTCAAATAAATAAATAAGATCTTGAAACAACCACCACCACCACCACCTGGGTGGGTCTGATCTAATTATGTGATCCCATTAAAAACAACAAACAAACAATAACAACAGAGTTTTCCTAGTGAGCGAGATCCCAAAAGGTAAGCGAGATTTCAACTCCATTGATGACCTTGAAGCCAGACAAGGTGATAACAGCATGACAAGCAGCAACTTCCAGGAGCTAACAATGGCCCGTGGCTAACAGCCCACAGGGAACAGGCATCTACGTCCTACAAGCACGAGGAACTGAGTTGGGGCACAACCACATGGGCTTGAAGAAGACCCCAGGCTTCACTAAACTTCATTTTAGCCTGTGAGACTCTAAGCAGAGTCCAGCCAGTGTGCCCAGAACCATGACCTAATACACGGATGTTGTTTTGAGCCACTACATTTATGGCAACTTGCTATAAGCAACAGAAAACGAATACACTGTTGTACCATAACTATGCCAAATATTATCATTAGGGAAAACTGGGTAAAAGGGACACAGAATCTCTCTGTACTACTTTTTTCCCCCACAATTTGCTATGAAACTATAGTTCTTTCAAAATAAATTTTTTAAAAGATTTTATTCATTCATTTGACAGAGAGACAGAAAGAGCACAAGCAGGGGGAACGGCAGGCAGAGGAAGAAGCGGCTCCCCCTTGAGCAGGCAGCCCATTGTGGGGGCTCGATTCCAGGACCCAGAGATCATGACCTGAGCTGAAGGCAGACGCTTAACTGACTGAGCCACCCAGGTGCCCCAAGAAACATACTCTTAACTCTGGAGAACATACTGATGGTTACCAGGGGGACAGGTGAGATAGGGGATGGGGATGAAGGAGGACACTTGTGATGAACACAAGTGATGTATAGAAAGTTTGAATCAACATATTGTACACCTGAAACCAATATTACACTACATGCATATAAGGTTTTATAGACGAGATAAAGGCATATAAGATTTTACAGATGAGATAAACATGACACCAGGGGAGGTAGGCACAAGGCAAGATTTATTAAAGGCACTCTCCGGCGAAGTTTCAGGGCTTAGGAAAAGGGGAGCCACGAAAGTCGCACCAGGAGGAGGTGGGCACCCTCGGGCAAGATTCCGTGACTCTGGAAAGCGGAGTCGGGGGGGAGTTGAACAGGGAGGGAGTTGGTGGGGGTCTTTTATCGGGCCAAGGCAGGGCATCGGTTCACATCCATGGTAGGGTATTTGGGGATCGGAGGCTATGGGGTGGGGGGTCCTAATACTTCTGTTTCCTGCATAGGTATCAGGTTTCCTATGGAGACATGACCTGGGCATACATCCTTTTGGCGGGAGAATCAAGGGTTGAGGAAAGGGGGGTGGGAGGCTGGAAGATGGCAGCCCTGGGAGTCATTTCTATTGTTCCTCCTGCACTCCCAGAGCCACTGACCCAACACTGCACACTAACTGAAATTTAAATTAAAACTTTAAAAAAAGGGGGAAAATAAAAATAAAATAAACAGTATGTACAGAAGCATAGTGTATCTACAGAATGGCCTTTGGAAGAAACAGCCTTACCTACATTCTCAAGAAAACAGGAAAGGC
The DNA here is from genome assembly GCF_020171115.1 of Neogale vison. NCBI lineage: Eukaryota > Metazoa > Chordata > Mammalia > Carnivora > Mustelidae > Neogale > Neogale vison. The sequence continues at coordinate 234,037,697 of NC_058092.1, forward strand.
TGCAAATAAATGAGTTATATTTTCACCTTGAGAAGCCATAAAGAAATAAAAACAAGCCCAAGAACAGAATACGTGAACAAGAAAGCATGAATTAGTAAGATCAAAAGCAAATAACGGCAACAAAAATGTAGATTTAGTAAAGAGAGTAAAGACATGTGAACAATGTTTAACATGTCAAAGAACAGGACATAACGTTAAAGATTAAAGAGAATAACTAAATGAAATATCCCAAATTCAAGAATCAGTACAAAACAGGTGATTTCGTCTATAAACAATAGTGACCAAAATTAGATGGGGCACCTGGCTGGCTTGATGGGAGGAGCGTGCAACTCTTGATCTTGGGTTGTGAGTTCAAGTCCCATAGTGAGTGTAGAGATTACTGAATAAATAAATAAATAAATAAATAAATAAAGTGACCAAAATTAGAGAAATGGAAAAAAGGAAATAGAAGATACAGATTAATTTTCATAAAACACATTGAGAAGATGTTCCAAGATCCGTACCTGAAAACCACCCGGCCCGGGAGATTTCATGGCAAATTCTATAGATATTCGCAATTTCCACATGCAGTGTCAGAGCACAGTAAAAACAGATTTTAGAGGAGGGCCTGGGCGGCTTTCATCAGTTGAGCCTCAACACGTGGTTTTGGCTCAGGTCATGGTCTCGCGGTCATGATTCAGGGCCTGTGCGTTGGGCTCTGTTCTCAGCCCCAAGTCTACTGTACCTGTCCGTTCCCCTCTGCTCCTCCACCTGCTCCCACACACACACTCTCTTTCTCTCCCAAATAAATAAATAATTATCTTTTTTAAAAGTAGACTTTAGGGACACCGAGGGTGGTGCAGTCTGTTAAGCATTGAACTCTAGGTTTCAGCCCAGGTGGTGATCTCAGGGTTGCAAGACTGAGTCCCGTGTCTGGCTCTGTGCCCAGCACAGAGTCTGCATAAGATGCTCTCTCCCTCTCCTTCTGCCCCTTCCCCCTGTGCACTCTCTCTAAAATAAACAAATGAATCTTTTAATACAGTATATTTTAAGATCCTTTAACAATTTGCATATTAAGGCAAGAGAATAATACATCAAAAGAATAATACATCATATCATAACCAACTAAAGTTTGTCCCTTAGAATGTCAGTATGGGTCAACATTAGGAAATCCATTAATATACTTTACTACATTCACAGATTAATACTGAAAATGTACATGATCATCTCTATAACTGCCAAAATGTCATGGGCTAAAATGTCACCCCACATATTAACAATAAGAACTACAACAAATCTTAATTTCATAATTCGAATTAAAGGGGTCCTAAGCAAGGCATAAAATCCAGAAGCCATTAAATAGGAGATTCATCCATTTTACATGAAAATATACACAGAACTAAAAACATGGTGTATAGCACACCTATGTAAGAAGTTAACAATGGGGGGAACCATGGGGAGTGATGAATGAGGGGAAAGGAGGGAGATGGAAACGGGGTACTTCCCATTCAGTTTTCCTATAAACCTAAAACTGCTCTAAGAAATATAGTCTATTAATTTAAAATACATATATGACAACAAAGAGGGACTAACCAACATTTGATACAAAGCCTTAATATCTTAATATATCAAGAAATCATGCAAATAATGGAAGAATGAGACAAATGAACCAATGGGAAAATTCGTGAAAGATACAGATAAACATTTCACAGCAAGAGAAACACAAATGGCTTTTCAGTAACAACACATACAATGAAAGAGTTGCAAATTGAAATACAATACCATTTTTTAGCTAACAGATTGGTAAATATAAAAAAAAAATTGTTAATGCACCAGTGTGGGGAAATAGCTTTCATATCTCATATCTTGTTGGCAAAGCTGTAAGTTGGAGCACAGCCCCTTTTAGGAAATTTGATCTTAAAATTTTTTTATCTTTTTTTTTTTTTTAATTTGACAGACAGCGATCACAAGTAGGCAGAGAGGCAGTCAGAGAGCGAGAGAGAGAGAAGCAGGCTCCCTGCTGAGCAGAGAGCCCAATGAGGGGCTTGATCCCAGGACCCTAAGATCATGACTTGAGCTGAAGGCAGAGGCTTAACCCACTGAGCCACCCAGGCACCCCTTAAATTTTTTTTAATTTAATATAAACTAAAATTGAAAATCCACATATTCTTTGGTTGAACTAGTTTATTTCCATGAGTTTTACCATATAGAAATGCTTGTAGATGGAGGCAAATGTTTATCTATACAGACGTTTAGAGAAGGAAAAGACAGAAACCTGCGTAAATGGCCATCAGAAGATTCCAGGACCATGGCACATCCATGTAATGAACCACTAGACAACTGTGTTTTCAAAAAAGATTTGTAAGTACTGATAAGGAACAAATTTGAACCTTCAAAGATACATTTGTAATTGTAGTTGGTAGTGGAGCAGTGGAAAGGCAACAGTGGAATGGAGTCTACCATTGGTGTTTGTTAAAGTGTGTGTGTGTGAGAGAGAGAGAGAGAGAATGAATCTCTACAGATTACCTGGGAAAAGACGTACATTACAAAGTGTCAGTCAGTAGGGCTGGCGCTGGGAGAAAAAACGGGGACTGGAGTCAGAGATACCAGGAAAACCATTTTCACTGCTTAAGTTTTTTTTTCCTATGTGCATACATTAGATGGACTTTACAAAATAACTTAGAGAAAAACAAGAAACAAAGAATAAGAGATCATTCTTAACTGGATAAAGATTACCATTAGAACCTACGGCAACAGTCAGACTGGAGAGCAACACATTCGGAGCAGCCTTGTCACTTTCAGAAACAAGGATATGGGCCACCTGGGCCAGTATTCGAAATGTATCTGATGCAATAAAATGAGGGTGAGGTATAAATGGGAAAAATGAGACAAATGATCCTTTTTGCAAATGATATAATCATCTGCATAGAAAATCCAAAAAGAATCCACTGAAAAATTATTAGAACTTTATTTTTATTTTTTTGGAAATTTATTATTACAAGTTTAGCCAGGTGTCAAAAACCAGATTCCCACACAGAAGTCAGTAGCTTTTGTACACATCAGTCAAAATCAACCTAACAGTGTAACTTCAAAAAAAATTCAAAATAGCCACAGAGGTTCAAAATATGCAGGAATGAACATAGAAAAGAAACATGCCAGAACCATGTGAGGAAAACTCTAACACTTTACAAAAGAACATAAAACAAGATTTGAATAAATGATGAGATTCACTGTCGCATAAGGATATCAATTCTCCTATAAAATATTTTCTAAGTTTGGGGAGATTTCTATCAAATTACCAGTGGATTTACTTGACAAGCTTATTCTAAAATTAATCTTTAGGAAAAATATCCGAATACAGATAAAAAAGTGTTGGTATTCTGTGCTGGTGACACGGCTAAGTTTATAGCAGTGCAGTACAAAGGACCATTGAGTGGGAGAAGACACTCCTCCAATAACCAGAGAAATGCAAAATAAGAAAACAAGTAACATGTTTTAATCCTTACATATCCTTAAATATCTAAAAGTTAATTTGAGGGGCACCTAGGTGGCTCAGTCCTTTAAGTATCTGACTCTTGACTTCAGCTCAGGTCATGATCTCAGGGCTGTGAGATCAAGCCCTGCGCTGGGCCCTGTGCTGGGCATGGAGCCTGCTTAAGATTCTCTCTCTCCCTCCACCTATCCCCAGCTCCTCATTCTCTCCCTTTCTCTAAATAAATAAATAAATAAATGATGATTTGAGGAGGGCCAAACTGAAATGCACAGATACCATTGGTAGGAGGCTGATCACTTTACTCTAAGGTAATTTGGGAGTATTTCTTAAAACTTCAGCTGTGCATCTCATCCAATCTGGCACTGACAGAGTAGCTTCTCAGATTTTACTCCTGAGGAACATACAAACATGCATTCAAAGAGACTGATCAGAATGTTCTTGTGGCACCAGGTCAGACAGCAAAAAAGTGGAAGCAATTCAAACGCTAGGAAGATAATGTCTAAACACATGGTGCATCCGTTTTAGGGAATGTAGTGCAGCTGTTTGAAAACCAAACCAATCTATTCATGCTGACACGGTAAGAACTCCTAGGATACATTGTTAGATATCAAAGGATGTTCCTGCACACCATGGGCTGTGGAACAGTTTATGTCCAAAATTAATATGGAGTGATACATATGTATATGATTCTAAGCGCACAGAATAAAAACAAAAGGTTAACTTACTTCTGGGGACAGGACAAAGATTGAAGATGTGATGAAATCAAGGGGAACTCCTGGTACCTCTGTGTTGTTAGAACTTTCAGCAGGAAAATGTGATCCTATATCAATTACAGAATTTTTTAAACTCCCCCCGGAAGGTAACGTGGCAATTTTAAAGTTCATTTTAATACATTTTTCGCTTAAAGCACTTTTCATTGCAAGTGTATATATCTTCACATATCTTTATTTTTATAAGAACTTGAATGTTTTTCAACCTTACTAAAAAAAACAGAAATATGTTAAAGTGGGGAGTGGTAACATAATGTGTAGCTTTTCTGGTTTCTCAATATAAAGACTTTCATCTCTGTGTTATCACAGCAAGAATATTTCACCTCTGTGTTAAGACATGTACAATCTCTAATCTCTAATTTAAACAAATCCTATGTCAACTAGTAGGCTGAACCAGAAAACAAATGATCAGTGCGATACCAATATTACAAAACTCATCCATAACCTTCTGGAAGGATTAGGGCTCCAGTGAAGAACCAACCTTTTTGTCAATAGCAAACCTTACTTTTGGAGTCTTTTTCAAAAACTCTGTATAACTTTTCCGAGGAATAAATTTTAAAAGACTTCCATATCTCATTATAATGTCTTGGGAAGCGTCTGAAAATTGGGAGCACCACAACTTCTCGATAGACATATGATATTTGGTTATTTGAAAAACCGTCAAGACAAGATGGAACATGGTCACACGCCCAGAGATTGAAATTTCTTGAAGCATGTTGCCTTTTCTCTGGGGAGATCTTCCTCCGTCCCAGGCCCTGGGAAAGAATTATAAAAAGATTAGGAGAAAAATATTCAAGGTCACAAAGTTCTGGGGTCTTCAGTGGAACCAGTTACATGGCATCCTAGCCTTAATGCACAGTATGGCAACCAATGCAAGAGGTATATCTCTACCTGCTTGCTAAGTGTTGTACATCAACACTCAGAGTACGCTAGAGGCATTTTGTTTACGATTCTTGCAGTCTTCCACTTCCACCAAAGAGACTAGTCTTCCAGAGACAGGGAAGGGGGAGCCAGAGAGACCACAGCTGGAAACAGCCTATTAGCCAGCCTGGGCTCCCGGGCACCCTGGGCAGGTTCTCTGCACCCAGGTGGCTCCTCCATGAGTCGGCCCCTGGCGGCATCTCAGCATTCAATGGGATAGACGGTTCTCCCTTTAAGAAGTCCACAGAAGGGGGCGCCTGGGTGGCTCAGTGGGTTAAAGCCTCTGCCTTCGGCTCAGGTCATGATCCCGGGGTCCTGGGATTGAGCCCCGCATCGGGCTCTCTGCTCCGTGGAGAGCCTGCTTCCTCCTGTCTCTCTGCCTGTCTCTCTGCCTTCCTCTCTGCCTACTTGTCATCTCTGTCTATCAAATAAATAAATAAAATCTTTTTTTAAAATGTTAATACCTCACTTAAAAAAAAAAAAAGAAGTCCACAGAAGCTGGATTCTTTCCCGAGAAGGAAGCAACACCTTTGGGGATCTGTCCACAGGCTTCCTCATTAACACTCAGGACCTCACACATGAACCTGAGAACAGTTCTGTATTCAGAACTGGGCTTTAGATCTGATCATGATTAGGAGACAACACTATGCTCAGACAAAAGACGAGGCGAAAAGACAGATTACCCAGACTTTACATTACAGAGCATCCTGGACTCACAATGGAGCAGTATCCAATAATTCCATGGTAAACAGAAAAAAGTTTCAAGTTAGGGACTGTCTGTAGGAAAGTGAGTTTGTCTTTTCATAAGGACTGGTATCATTCCAAGTGGCAGCAGGTGGTAGACACAATTAGGGTAATTTGAAGAGAGTTTAGTAATGGGACTATCTGTGAGGCCCCCCACTGGAACAGTACAGAGGCTCCAGGTCCAAGGGACTTGAGAGGAAATGTAGTCCCCACAGCTCAGCCCCTGGTGCCAGGGGAGAGAGAAAGGGGGAGACTGACTCTGGAGGCACAGACAGAAGATGTTACCCAAGCACCTTTCCAAAAATGTACCTGCAGATACTCCAGAAAAAAATTAAAACCAGATAAAAGAGACCAAATGAATAGAGAAAGAGCTACATAGAAAGGAACAAGTAAAGCCTGTAATTAAGTCTAACTACTTACTGATAATGTGACTATGAAATATATTGAAACTTCAAGTAAGAATCCACAGAAAGAAAGGAAAGAAGGAAAGAAAGAGAGATAGAGAGAGAAACAAATCTGGAATTGAAATCCCAGGATTTCAGCTTGACTGCTTTTAACCCCAAGAGGTGCCACTTAACATGAGTCCATGAAAATGGCACCTTCATGACTGGGAAAGCACATCCTGGCCTTCAGCACAAGAACACCTAGAGAGGAAAGTGAAGAAGGCCAGTACACTGAAGAACTTGCCTTATTCTGGAGGGAAAACCTATGATATTAAAATTTATATTTATAGAGTAATAGTGTCAATGAATTTCTTAAACATTTATATTTAAGGGTAACCACTAGTAAACAAGAGAAGTCAGGGTGAGCAAATAAATTCAATCTAACAAAGTCAGGAGAGGGAGGGGAAAAAAACAAGAAACAACATGCAAACATGGTAAATAGGAAACATAAAATGAAATAGCAGAAATAAAACCCAAAACACAAATTATATCAGTGTGAATGGGTGAAATTTTCACACAAAGAAAAAGTGACTCTTGGATTTTTTTTAAACCATGCTCTATTTTATTTATGATTTAAAAAAAAGAAAAGCAACACCAAATGACTAAAAAGTATAAGGACAAAGGAATAAACCATAATGAAAGTAATGACTATTCCCAAAAAGAAAACAATAGTGGCAAAGCTAATATTGCACTCTAGAATTCATGGCTAAAAACAATAAGGTATGTAAAGAGAGATAGTTCATTTTGATAAATAATAAAAGCCACCAAGAAAATAAAATACTCATGAATTTTTATGTAGAAAGATATGGCATTAAACTATATAAGGCAAGGGGTGCCTGGGTGGCTCAGTGGGTTAAGTCTCTGCCTTCGGTTCAGGTCATGATCCCAGGGTCCTGGGATTGAGCCACACATCAGGCCCTCTGCTCAGCAGAGAGCCTGCTTCCTCCTCTCTTTCTGCCTGCCTCTCTGCCTACTTGTGATCTCTGTCTGTCAAATAAATAAATAAATAATCTTAAAAGAAAAAAAAAAGAAAAGGCTATGAAGGATTTGAATAACAAAATTAAGACTTTAATTAATAAAATGAAGAACTTTGTAATCAACAGATGGGAAATATATGTTCTTTTTAAACACCCACGAAACAATAAAATTAATCAGGCATAAGGTAACAAAGATATTCTTTATAATTCAGAATCCATATGCTATAAAAATTTAACCCATTGAATTAGATATTGGCAACAAAAGATGATCTCAAAAAATTCTAACCATGCAGAAAATTCAAAACATTCTTCTAAATTATTTTTAGAATTAAAAATTAAATCATAGACTATTTGAAAGCAAATAACAATGAAACTTTTATTAGTAAAACCGTTGGGATGTAGCCAAAGCAATAACCTGAGGAATATTCATAGTTTTAATAAGTTTATTAACAAAAACACTTGCAAGTATATGAACGAAGCATACAACCAAAAAAGATGAAAAAGAACAGCAAAATGAGTATTTTAGGAGTTGTTACACCAATAAATTTGAAAAGGAATAGATGAATTTTAGGTAAACACATACCAGCAAAATCTACATGAGAAGAAATCAGTAGAATAGATTAATAATCAACAGAGAAATGGAAAGGGTAAAACAGTAAAAAAAAAAAAAAACTTACTCTAAAAAAAGTATTAAATCCAAATAATTTCATGGGCAAATTCTATCTAAATCTAACTTCATTAAACTGAAAGTTCACATTTTATCTAAACTATTCCTAAATGTAGAGAAAGTTGGAAAGCTTCCAGTGTTTTCTGTGAAACTAACATAGCTCTGACAAAATATTTGTGGTACAGTCCTGTTTAGCACATCAACAAGATGCATACTTTTATATATATGTTTGCATGTAGATTGCAAAAGTTCTCCAATTTTACCCACCAAACCATTATTGGTGAGCCGTCAAGGTGGCATTATGAGGAGGAAAAGTAAGAGGGCAAGTTTTTTTCAACTGTATTTAATTCTGTACTGTTTGAAAGCTGTAAAGGTCATACATTACTTTGACAGTTTAGAAAACCATTTTAAGCCCTCATATATTCATATATTAAGCCCTCCATTTAGAAAGGCTGGCAGCATGGATATTCTGGATCTGTATTCAACACTCTGCTAAGGGCAAATCAGAATTTTTAGGTTAAACCACTTCAGCTGAGCTTAGATATGGCAGCCTAGAAGAAAGAGCAACTTTGGGCAAGTTTTCGGGTTCCTTGTTATCAGGTTCCCCATCTCCAAACTGGGGACAATAAGAGTAATTAGCCAGCAGTGTTGTCATGACCATTAAATGAGATAGTATGAGATGCTTACATATGGTACATTTTTAATAAATGGTGGGTTTTATGTACATCATCATCATCATGGACATTCAGATTTGGTAAGAATTCTCGGAGATCACCGGGTCCACCCCTCTACTTCAGATATATTAACCCTGCCCTGTCCAGTTTGATAACTGCCATCCACATGTACACTTTAGATGTGGGTTTTCCAAATGGAGGGGGACCAATCAGGATTTTAAAGACTTCGTTTAGGGAATGCAAACTATCTCAGAAATAATGTTTATATAAATTACACATTGAATTGATAATTTGGGGAGTAACTGAGTTAAATAAAATATACTATGAAAATTATATTTTCATATTAGAAAATTTGCAATTACGTATGCAGCTCACTTGATTTCCACAGCACGGTGCTGTGTTCACCACCACTAATGAGGGCTCTCAGACTCTATTCTCTCCCCTGAGGGCAACTCGCCACTTCTGGGGAAGGACAGCACCAGTGATTGGGAAGTCCTTTGTATTATGTAAGCTCCCCTTCCTCTGATATCTCCTTGTGGGGCATGGGGCTGCCTACCAGAGACACACAGGCAACCCCTCCTTCCCAGGACAGATCTTCACAAGAGACTCATGAACGAGACAGTTTATGAGAAGACACGTTTTGAAGTAGGAAGTGAATGCAAACATAGAAGGACTAAGCTTTCTGGTGCAGAAAGTTGAACAGAACTTTGAGAGGTCCGTGCTTTTTTTTTTTAACATGTTACGAGGCATTAATTTTGACCTGGTTCCAAATTTTGAGGAAAGTCCTTGACCTTCACTGTGCCTCCCAGGGGCACTCCCAGTTGCACTAGTAACTTGGAGAGCAATACTCACTGAGTCCAGGTAGCACCCCGAGCTCTGCAGGCTGTGCCGATTGTCGTGTACAGAGAAGGGGAAGTTGTTATTTACTGCTTGCTGGAAAAGATTGAGGGAGGGGATGAAAAGACACACATCAGGACCCCAACATGCTTTCAGAACAAACACACAGCAGCATGGAAAGAAGACAGAAGAAGCAAAGGGACGTTATGTAAGAGAGAAACCCATTACTGGAAAGGAGCAAATGGCCCAGGGCAGTGAGGTCACGGGTGTGCGCACCAATTCAAGGCTGTAAAACTCAACTCAACTTCATTGGTGACCTTGCAGAAAATCATAAGAATCCTTTCTTTTTTTTATATTCATATATTTTATTTTATTTTTTATTAATTATTTTTATTAACATATAATGTATTAAAGAATCCTCTTTCAAAACTCCTTCTTTGGAGGCAAAGAAGGAAAAGCATATTGGTTTGTGGAATTGAAAGCTGGTAAGGACCTTTGAGGCCATCAAGACCAAACTCCTTCATCTGACCAATAAGGATTCTGGTAGACCAGAGCCCCAGCCCAAATAGGCAGTGAGAATTAACTAAGGGTGAGGTTCACACCGGCTTCCCCTTAGCCCACTCTATGCCCCTGAAGTTGCTCACAAACTGGCCAGGGAGGCAGAATGGGCTCATTCATGATCTGTGAGCTGTAACCAAAGGTGGTGTTCCTTGTCCACAGATGAGACTAACCTGATTGTCTGGACCAGGAGGGAGTTCGTCTAGAGAGTATTTGGGGTGTTACAGGGACCAGGTTTCAAGGTGGGATGCTACCTGCATTTAGGGAGCGGGGGTGACAAAGGAGTAGTTCCTTCTGAAGAAGCGCCAGAAATGCCAGTGGGGCTGCCCCCGTGGAGAGCCACAGGGACGGGCGGCCCAGGCCCGCACTCCGGACTCACCTTCTCCCGAACCTTGTAGATTGGTGGTAGCTTCCCCTCCACTTGCCGAGACAACCGTGGGTGGTGGGGCTCCTTTAGCATAGCGCTTGTGCTGGATTCTGGTGTCTTCTGTGTTAGTCCAATCTGAGGGAACTGGAAAACCAGCGCACGCCGTGATTAAAACCAGACACACTGTGTCTCAAAGCGAAGTATCGGGGCTTCCTCCGTGATGTGATTAAAATGCCATTTGGGTGCTTCTGGTGTGCAATGGAAATGGCATAATTTTTGTAATTTTCAAGTATTCTTTCCAAGACAAAAAACACTGTAATGGCCCCAGGTCATCCCTGCCAGCTGTTTCCAGTTACCCGGGCCACCCCCACTGCACCCGAGCCTGGAAATGCTTCCGCCCTGGTAAGGGACGTGTGGCCTGTGAGCGACAGCATGGGCCCCGAGGAGGCACCCCCCCAAATGGGGACTAAGGGTTCAGCCGGCCTCCTGCAGGGGGAGGTGGTGCTAGAACCCAGTCGAGTCTCCACTGAGAAGGTAGAATGGAGGGGGTGGGAAAAGTCCATGAGGGGAAAATAGGGGATAGGATACAAAGCTTAATAATAAAGATGATTTGGGGAGGCTGCTGGTTTCTCTCCATGAACACAGGGCAAGGAAACAGGTCTGGGCAGTGGGAGGAATTCCCCAGAAGGGTCTCCGCCCACCCAACAGAGAGCTCTGGGCATGGAATGACCTCTCAGAACTGTCCTGAGCCGGGGTGAGGGGCCTGGGCCTTCCTGCCTGCTCATGGATCAGTCACCAAGTGTGGGTTGCTCTAGAAAGAGGGGTGACCTCGAGGAGGCGGCTGCTTTCTGCCAAGGCAGCCCTAGTGTCAGAAAACAGAAGAGGTTCTGGTTGGGGAAGAAGTATAATTTGGTGGTTGGGTCACACACTATAGATCAAAGATCCTGAGTCCAATCCTGGCTTTCTCTCCTGTAAGGTGAGCCTGATGTGAGATACTGAATTTTCTAAGCCCCCATCTTTTTATCTGTAAAATGGGAATAATAATACTTCTTTGATAGGGTAGCTGAGATTAAAAGGGAAAATGCATGTACCAGAGAGTACCCTATACCTGCTAGCAGATTCTAGCTTTGCTCACAGCCCTCGCCTCCCTGGCCCCTCCCCAAACCCCCCGCCACACTTCAGGCCCTTGCTCCCTCCTTTCTGCTGGATTACAAGGAATTTAGCCAACACTGCCATTGTCCCTCATTCCTTCTCATGTCACAGTCTAACTGTGTATGCAGGTGGCTTCCGCTCACTTCCTGCACGGAGTGTGTTCAATATGTTACTGTTTCTGGAAAAAGGTGGAGACGTTACACCCTACACGTGGTGCCCTTGGTGGGCTCTGCTCACAGCAATGAGATGTAAGGGGCTAGGTGACACACAGCCACTGAGCCATCTCTTAAACGCAGTCCTGAGTGGAAAAAAGAAAACCAGAAGGAGACCTATAACCCAACACCATTTCTGTAAATAAAGAATCCATGCACACAAGACAATACCTGAGTTACAGAACACATCCAGATGAAAAAACTCCCAGTACACATTTTTGAATGACTACAGGAATGAGGATCAGGGCAGTGAAAAACTACACACCAGTGCCAGGCCAGCACCCACCCGGAGCCCCAACCAGCGCCCCAACCAGCATCCTAACCAGCGCCCAGGCTCTCTGGGGGACCTGCACAAGGAGGGAGGGAGGAGGGAACCAGGAAGGAGGAAGGCTTTCTTTTCACCATCGGGCTCTACTATTTAAATGTTTCTTAACCAAGTGCAGCGTTACATTACTCTTTTCCACAACAAAAATAATTATATCTGTTTCTGATTACAGTTGTAATACATATTCATGGTTTAAAAAGATTCCAACATAGAAACATAAGGAAGTCTTTCTCATACATCCCCGTGGGCATGAACACCGTGTCTGTGTCTGTATGGATGTGTGTAGAGACAGAGATAATTTTGCATACATAGGGTCATATCATACATGTGGTTTCTAAAGATCATGTGTGCCGATTTATGGAAGAGTAACTTTTGATTCTTTTCTCCCCCTCCTTTGGTCGCCCGGCATGACAGTATCCACGGCTGAGGGCGCATGTCCACAAACTCCGACCCCTGCAGATGGGCTTCGATTGGTTTAAAAAGTTGGACCATAAGATGCGTACTGTGCTGCGGTTTTTTGCTTTCCCACTTAACAAGGTACCCTAGACATTTTCCCAAGCCAACCTATATGTTTCTGACTCATTAGTTCTATTTTGTAATGTTCTAAAACAATTTTTTTTCCAAAGTAAATAAAAACTACAAAGCGCCTCCAGACCCATAACCTTTCCTTGCTCCCTTTCTCTGGTCTGGCTATGTCAACACTCCTGTCTGGGCGGCTACAGAAAATCAGGCCGGGGTGGGAGTCATTCTAGCATCAGGAATGATCCCTTTCCCCAGCTAAATGACAGCCGACTTGAGTTCATTTGTATGCTGGACGTCTAAGGACTAAATCACTAGGGGAAGAAAAAGTCTCTAGCATTTTAATTTCACTCTTTTAAAATATATATTTAATGGTGATAACATGATAACTGTGAAATAAACCCTTCTGGTGGATATTGTAACCATGAAATATAGCTTTTTAACTAGTTGGCAGTGAAATTTTTGCTGCGTTCACTCACACAATGAATGCAATATTAAACAGGAAGGGAAAAGTGTATGAAAAAAGCTTTTCCTGCCCGGCAACAGCCAGATTACAACCAGCAAGGTCAACTGCAAAATGACTGTCACCTTTAATGTGGCAATTATTGTCCTCCCCAGTGGGCTGCTGCTGACTCAAAGCCAACGATTTCTTGAATTTTCCCAACTGGCCTGCAAGTTAGTTTGGGAAACTTCATGATCAGCACTATTCTTTTTATGCTCTGAGCTGCTGGCAACAGAAGGGACCCACCTCAAACACTTAAATCAGGCTTTGGGCGGCAATGCCTTTGCCCCCAAGCCCTGGCTCCGGGCACAGTCCTGGGATCACAATATCTCCCCAAACTCCCCAGCAATAAAATTGACCATGTGACCCAGTGAGATCAAAGAGAAATCTGTAGGGCAGGGCTCTGGGATAGCTTTGTTTTCCCCCCATGAAAAGTGACAGAATTAGCCAACAGGTGCCTTCCGTCTTTTCGTCCATTGACTTCCCCCTCCTTTACCCCCTTGAGTTGAACAGTCCCACACAAAGGATGACATGAAAGAAGGCTGAAAAGGACCGGATAACCTCCAAGAGCATCTGTCCCAGCCCCGAACTGCCTCCTTCTGAATTTCTTGTTGCTTGAGAAATACAAACCCTTATTTGGTTCACTGTAGTCAGCTTTTTATGATTCCTGCTCAAACACGATTGTCGCTGATATTGTAGGTGATAGAGAGGAAGTTACTTAGTCTGAGAAACTTGCATTTTTCTCTTCAAGACTGACTCCTGTTACGTAGTTCATCCTATTTCTCATTTTACTTTGGCTGCCAGGAACCTCAGAGCCAAATCTGATGATATTTTATAAATTGCAGTCATGTAAGTCCTATGGCTGGTGTATATTACATATCTTCCCAGTCTCGGCCTTTTATTCTTAAATGTATCCAAACTGATTCTGAATTTTTATTTTTTTATGATTTCCTGCTTTATTGTGAATATCTTCTATACGTTACTATAAATCTTTGAGGAATGAAGCAGGGTATACAAGAAAAAAAATAGGTGTATATGTATAATATTAATATACAGAATAGTTAACAAGTATCGAGTGGTTACTCTTTTTGTGTGCACCATACTAAGCTCTCTATTGAATGGTCTCGTGATCTGCGCAATAGCCCTATAACCTTGGTACACTATGCTCCCATTTAACAGACAGACAAACTGATTTAAGAGTAAGCTGTTTAGTCAAGATCACATCCAGGTGGGTAAAGTTAGTTTTTGTCTGTATTTTTTTCTTTAAGATTTTATTTCTTTTGAGAGGGAGGGAGAAAGAAAGAGTGCACAAGCAGAGGGAGGGACTGAGGGAGAAGGAGAGAGACAATCTCCAGCAGACCCTGCACTGAGCGGAAAGTCTGACTGGGACCTTGATCTCATCACCCTGAGACCATGACCTGAGCAGAAACCAAGAGTCAGACACCTAACCAAATGAGCCACCTGAGAACCCCAGAAAGTCAGTTTTTTAAAGCCTTTAGATTGAAATGTTCTGAGGTGTTTTCTATTTTTCCTTTTCTTTTTAAACAAAGAGTGTTAACTTTTCCACGTATTACAACTCTAATGCAATCAGTAGGTAAAAAGTCAAAGATCCCAGGACCCCTGGAGCTTACATTCTCGGAGGGGATAAGATACAGTAGATTACATGGTATGCTGCAAGATAGATAGTCTAAAAAAAAAAAAAAATGAAAAAGAAAAAGAACACACAACACTGATGGCTTCGTGGACACTCAGGAGAGCGCTGAGTGTTTTACACACAAGAGTTGTTTCATGCAATCCTTCCAAGGACACTCTGAGGGTCTATTTCACAGGTGAAGGGACTGAGGTTAGGGAAGTGATTCCTCAAGTGATGCCACGTGAAGTAGCAGCAGCAGGGTCTAGACTCAGGTCTGTGACCTTGACCACACCCACGTGGCCTGAGAAAAGCCAGGAAAGCCACCATCTTTCTTACCCATCTTCCATCCTTATCTAAAGCTGGGTTGAAGCGTCTCCCTTTGGCCATTTTCTGCAGGAAGTGAAAGTGCCTGAGGTCATCTCCCTGACCTCTTCACTGCCTCAGAAACTCTGTCATCTGGAAGACACTCCCCCTCCTTGCTCCTGACCTTCAGCCTCTACCAGGAGGGGAGGGTCCAGGGGACCCACCGTTGCCATAGAATCAGAGCTCCCATCATAATGGGGGAGGACGGTGGGGCTTCTAAGCCCTCAGAGGGTTCCTGCCAGGGTCCTTACACCTGCTGTTCCCCAAGGTGGAAGGCAGAGAGTCACCGGGTCCCCGCTTCGGAACCCCTTTAATAGGTCAGGCCAGTGGGGACAAGACAGCCTGGAGATAACAGCAGACTTTTGTCCCCTCTGAATCCTTGAACTGGTGACATTGAGTAACTATCTGTCCCAACTTCTTAGTTGCCAGAGAAGTGAACTGAACCCAGGCAGGAGATGACCTTCTCCTCGGGGGGATTGTGACACCCAGGCCCCAGGGCTCCCTCCCTGTCCCGGCTCAGATCTCCATCCCAAGGGTCCCTGCTGCTGGCTCACCTTAGGACACACCACTGAGGCCACAAGGAAGCAACCGTTGTGAGCAATCGTGAAACACTGGGTGCCAGACCGAACTGAATGCTGTCCTGTGTTTTTGTCTTATTTACGCCGCACAAGAACCTTTGGCATTTACAGATGAGGAAACAAGGGCCACGCAGCCAACGGAGTTGGCTCCAGAGCCGTCCTTTGGGGAAGCTCACGAGCCTTCCCCAGGGCCAGCTCGCCTCCCCGGAATGCACAGGCTGCCCCTGAGAGCTGGCCTTTCTCTCCGAGCCCAGATACCCAGACCTGCCTGTTTCCTACTCGGCCATGTGATTTCTGCTCCTCTTGCCCTCTTTCTCCTTTTTGAGATGCTCTGTCTTTATGGCTTTCTTGGCTATTCCATGAATTGAGAAAAGTAAACATCTAGAGGAGAATCTGTCCAGCACCTTCTCATCCCCTAATCACCAAACTGGGCATTCGCACAAGACTTGCCATGTCGGTGACACGGGACCTCTCCCCCCGCCAGCGCTGGTGGCCTAGAGAGGTGCGCTCCTGGATGTGAGGCCTGGGGTGGCACCGTTCTCTGGCAGCCACAAGGCCAGAGTCCTGCAATAGGGGTGGAGGAGAGAAAGATGGAGGGCAGCAGCATCCTGTGCCGGGGATCCACTGTGCCAGCTCCAGACCGACAACCCTGCCACGCAGGGACAGGCAGGCCCCCTGGGTTTCTGCTACCTGCTGACCGTCCCGGAGGTGAGGCTCCCTCTGCTTCTCCCCAGTCCGCTGGCTGGCCTCTTTGCAGCCCGGAGGTGGTGTCTGGGCTCCAGGCGGCAGGGTGGACAAAGGGCTTGTCCCAGAGTATGGGACTGGACCAGTCCAGACCCTGGGTTCATGGTATGCTCTCCTTGCTGGCTCGGCAGCTTCTTTCCAGGGAAGCGTTCCACCTGCTGCTGTGAAACGCTCCCTCCCAGGAGCCGCATCTCCGTCCCATGGTCACGCCTCAACTGAAGAGAGGCTGCCACCTAGGCTTTGTCCTGGTGGGGTCTTCTTCCAGCTGGCGCTCCATCACCAGGAAAAGACAGAACAAGCTCCTAGGACAAGCAAGGCCTCTGCCACCCGGATGGGTGTGAAATGCTCTGATCTGTCATCTGGACGGCCCTGACTTCCAGCAAGGTCAAGCAGGAGGCGTGTGCCGACTACTCCTCAACACGACAGGGACAAAGGCAGTCGACGCCATGAAAGCACTTTGTAAACTGGAAAATACTTTGCAAAAATAGGGAGGGACCTATGTGAAAAGCCCGTCAGTTTTGACTAAGTATTTTCCTATCCGCTAGTCATTGCCGCATATGACTGTTGCATGTGGGCCGGTGGTTTCCTTCTGTACGCCTTCCATGCGCCGAGTCATTCCTACCCATCTGCCCCCCCATTCTATGCCCTGGTCACTGGCCTGCAAAGAGTACATCACCTGTCCCCACCCTCTGGCTGTGGTTGGACTCACCCAGTAGGAAGAACCAGTGGGAACTGGGAAGGCAGGAGAGCAGGGCGCAGGGTGCTGGTCACTGGTTAACAACCAGCTCTCTGGGGAACCGTCTGATTTGTAGGGGTGTTTGTCAATTTCCATGGTATAAATACTTCTACTGTGATTTTTATCCTAACACCGGACACCCCATGGGTCAAAGGATTGATCTCAGGCTCCCTCCCTTCCAGGCCACACTTAGGAAGGAGCTGTGTTGCTGGATGGACACCTACCACTCCGGTCAGTCTGGCGGCGCCTCTCCCATAGCCCCCGCTCTTGCTGTCAGCAGCGACCTCTCCCCACCCCTTTGGCCTTGGAGCAGGCAAGGCTCTTGGCTCTCACGGGTCCTTGTCATCCCCTGAACCCTGCCCACGTCTCTAGAAGGAGATCCTTCATGAGACTGTGTTCTGTCTTGGAGTGGGCCATCTGCTTCCTGTGGGGACACAGACGGGGGCCCACACAGACCTGAGCCATGACCTCCACCGACAGAGGAGGAGACGGAGTCTCAGACAAGTGGAGGGACTCCCTGCAGTCACACAGCTAATACGTGGCAGAGCCCGACCTAGACCCCAAATGTCCTGAGGCCGAGTTCAACGCCAGCATGTGCTCTTTCGGCTGCTCGTCCATGACTCCGCCGGATTACCTCGCAGAGACTCCGAGGAGGATTGCTTTAACTCCCTTTCTTTAATTGGCATAAAACAAGGCCCATCGAAATTCCTACCTCTTGGCCAAATGCCCCTCTCCGGTGACCTCTGGAGGTCAAGGCCAAAGGGCTGAGGTCATGGGCTGCTGGTGGCCCTGGGCAGCAGAAGCGAAGCAGGCAGCACCGCACGTGTGATGGGGAAAGGGGGACACTCGCGCAGAATGTGCTGCTCCCGCACCCGGGAACTGAAAGGAAAGCAAGAAGGATGGGAGAAGCCAGACTTGGAGTTTAAACGTTAGAACCAGGGCCATTTCCAACACGGCGTTCCACGGGCGTCACTCTGTCTCCGCCAACGGAGCAGAAAATGTTTTAGAACGGGAATCTCATTTCTAAATACACTTTGCATCTCCTCTGTCTTCAGTCATCCGCTCTGTCAAACAAGGACTATGATTGCCAGTTAAGGTGTGTTTCCATTTTTTCCCTTTGAATGATTGCTCAAAATTCTAACAAATTTGTCCAAGGAAGTCAAAACTGAATAAAGAACACCCTGACAGGAAAAATAAAATCCCACTTCTCTTCAGCTAGGATTTCTCAGTCAGAGATTGGGGCAGGGCTGCTGCTTGGTGGTGCTATTATTATCTGTAGAGTTTGGAGTTACTGGCCTGAGCTTTGTGACCCTCTGCAGTTCGCACACAGGTCCCAGAGCGCACAGGCACCCGAGTCACTGGGGCCAAGGTCAGCAGCTGTCCACGCTCCCTCCTGCCCTGAGCTCTGCCTGTGCTGGGCCCCTGCCCAGAACACAGGGGCCAAGAGCATGCTAGACACCCTCCGCACAGACACTAGTGAGCGTGCGACGGTATTTATTCCATCAGTCAACAAAGATTTACCGGACATCCACTGTATGCCAGTCCTGTTTCTGAATAGCACCAAGGCAACCACTGACATATAGGAAATGGCAAATTTATCCGTTTGTCTAAGGATAAGTACCCCCAATTATTGGTGAACTGAGAACTATTTTCAGTAAACTATCTACATTTGCAACACATTGTTTTTGCTCAATTTTTTTTAAAGATTTTATTTGACAGAGATCACAAGTAGGCAGAGAGGCAGACGGGGGGGGGGCAGTGGGTGGGGGGAAGACTCCCTGATGAGCAGAGATCCCGATGCGGGGCTCCATCCCAGGACCCTGAGATCATGACCAAGGCATGAGGCTTAACCCACTGAGCCACCTAGGCGCCCCCGCTCAAGTTTTTTTTTTTTGACTTAACAGTTGTTGGGTACTTTGATTTTTAGATTTTGCACATCTGAAGTGTTAAGGAGTTTGCGGAAGGTAGATGAGTCTCTCTTGAGTGCATTTCCAGTGCAATAGACCATTCCTTGTTAAATTAATGATGGGAGAGAAATCTCTTGAGGGAGAGAAAGGGGTGGGACTAGGGGCGCTCTGCAGACATGCTCTCACGCATGTGTGCATTCACGTCCACCTGGGATGCCCCCACAAACGCTGAGACCTGCCCATAGGGGCGTCCTTCCGGTGTCACTCTGCCAGATGAATGTTTCGTCTTTGCATCGACATCCACAAACCCTGCGCAACTTCACTTCCGTCTGCGTGTAAAATGTTGCACACTGAGAAATTCTCAGGCGTCTGCCAGACATTACAAAACATATTTTCATTTCGCCCCATGAAGGTAAAGTATCTGGGTTCTTTCTGCAGATAGCAACCAGATCAAGGTGACTTGACTATACTTTTTATTACGATTCATGATTTGTATGGTACTGATGGAAATTTTAATGGACGCACAACACGTTTGCACACCGTCTGGAAAAGCACTCTTGCATCTGTAATGGAAGCACATTTTGGGTTGCAACCCTATGCTGCAGTCTCTCTGGAAAATTAACTGCTTCTCTCTCCCTTCTGCTCAAGAAAACAATTCAGTGGATCCAGACGGCTAAGACTCTCTGAAAGACAAAAAGGAGAACTTCACCAACTGGGAAGTTTATGAAATTGAAAGGCAAATGCGAACTCACTGTAACGTTTACAAAAACCCTTGACTCTAAAAAAAAAAAAAAAAAAAAAACCTTGACTCTGCTAACGGGCCTGATACCCCAAATTCAAGTTACAGGGGACATTGTCATTGTAAGGACCGAACCATTTTATTATCTTGCCGAGACATGAATCATGAATTGCCATAAACCTTTCAAATGGTTTCCAGAGAAGCTTTTGGGTAATGGATACTTTGGAGACTTGGTCACTCAGAGAAGGGCCACCATCTGGCAATTGTGCTGGAGACGGTGACGAACCCCACCGTCCGCCAGTCTGCCACTGTCCTCATGCAGCCGACCCTCCTCTAGACAGAGACATTGCCACACAAACAATCGGTTGTGACTCAGAGAGGCACGGGGTGCCCCTGAACTGTGTAACAGAGGGACCTGAATGAATGTGAAAGGATTCACATTGGAAGGGCTGGGAGAAAGATGTGGAGAGAGAAACAAGGGCAACGGGCCAGGGAAGAGGGCGGTGAGGGACAGGCAGACAGACATCCTGGTGCCCTGCTGGTGGGCGCAGCTTGGCTTGCTCTGGAAAAGGAAGGGAAGCCAATGTGGCCTAGATGCCCATGGGACAACACCAGTTGGAGCAGAGGTTGGAGGGAGGAGCAGAAGGCAGACCACTCGGGGCGTCCGGGCAGTCCAGAGCGGCACACAGGCACCTGCCTTCCATGACCTTGACCAGACAGCCAACGTCTCCAGGAGGCAGAGATCCACGGAACAGGCAGCAATAGCCTAAAAAGCCTCTTGAGGACTTTGGCTTTTTTAAGAAGAGCACCTTAGACATGAGACGTGCCCGAAACGCCCTGGATGCGCGGCGCTTACTCTTCCTCCAAATGCTGAAAGAGACGAGCGGAAACCTGCAGTTCGGAGCCCGTCTCTCCCCTCGTTGGGACTGTTCTGTCTGTCTCCACGCGTGCGTCTGCGTGTTCGCCGAGGTGGACGCCGAGACGAGGCGCTTCGCTTCCCGCCCCTGGAAAGACAGCTGCTCCCGTCCTCCCGCACTTTGAATGGGAGAGCCGTCCGAAAACACGGAATAAGAGACAGCAGGAATTACAAGTGTGCTTCAAAACGGAGAGCACTAAAATGGAAAATGCCAGCCTCCAGAATCGTGGAGCGAAACGGCAAAATAAATATCTATTTTTCAGCTGAAGAGAAAATGAGCAGTGTCTCGGAACGCGACGGAAAGTTCATCTCGGCCCCAGCCGGCGCGGGAAGCAGCGCAGGCAGGGTCCCTAAACGGAGAAGAGATCTGTGGGCCTTTACAAAATCCCCTTTATCCTTTTCTTCTGTACTATAAAACATAATGGAGATTTCATCAACTTGGCAGGAAATTGCGAGCTAATAAAAAAGCCTTGTTACAAAGATAATAAGAAGAGAAAAGTCATAAAAGACAGACTTGAGCTAGGTTCTGGCCTTAGGCCCTCCTTTCCCCAGCTTGGCGGGGACCCGAGGTTCATCAACTCAGTTAATGGTGTGGATGGCCACCAATCTGTCCTTCCTTGCTCCTGCTCTTTCTTCACATTCTGGGACATTTCCGCCCCTAGGGGTTGCCTTGCAAAGGCCAACAGGAAATCCATACGGCATGAAGCCTTGCCGTGTCGCCTCCCACACACGTGTCACCTGTTCATTCGCTCAGTAAATGACACCCTGATGGAGGAACTGGACAGGATTCGGCATTGGAGCCATCGTCAACAAACCCCTTCACCTGAAGGAGGACAGCTTATTCCTCGTATCCTTCTGCTCCCTCTCTGGCTTCCAACCTATCTTGTCACCAAAACACCAGTCATCTCTTTTTCCCCTACTCCTCTCCAGGCCCCGGGCCTCATGTTGGAGTTGATGAGAAATGCAGATTCTCAGGTCCCTGCCCAGACTACTGAATCAGAATATGCACTTTCACAAGACTCCTAGGTGATTCGTGTGCACGTAAAAATTTGACACGTGCCACCGTAGAGAGTCAGACGCACGTGAGACCCATCTGAGCCATGGGTTCGGAAAGCCCTGTGGGCACATTTGATCTCACACCTGCGGATAAACACTGCAGCCTAATCCCTGGACAATGACCACTATCCTGCGAGATTCTGAAAGATTCAGAAGCCAAACAGGAGGCTTAAAGAGTTTACATTTACCCAGGTTTTTCTTTGGGTGGCCCAACCCTTTCTAGACGGTGCCATACAGACCTACAGAGTGCTTGACGTGGAAGGAGGCAAGTGAATGATGTTCTTTCCCGGAGGACCCTCAGACACATGCTGTTTCTTTGCACAGTTACATAAACATACTGCACTGTGGTTGTCTTAATGTTTAATTTAGATTGCTGCCCCATTGATTCAACTGTGGCTCGGGCAAATGAGAGTGAACCAGATTCATGGCTCCGCCGTGCCACGGTCCAGTCGTCCTGCCTCTAAGAGAATGACCACATCAGGGCCGTGCGCCTAATTAAGCACTTAGTCAATAACCCACTCCCTCTGGACTGAGCCATTTGCTTTATCCATTGCGGGAACGAGATCAAGCTGGGCAGTGAGTGTGGGTAATTCATGCAGGAAGAACTCATTTTAGGTGAGGGCGGATTGATTGGAATTGGCTGTTTCAGAGTCCGAGTTGGAGAGAAAGCGCCTTCCCTCATCGGGCGCTTCCAGCAACTTCACAAAGACGAGGTGAGGCTTGAAAGTCCAGCCTGCCAGGGTTACACGGGAGTGGACCCCGAAGGGCCAGCTGGACCTGGCCGTGGTGGCCCCAGAGAGCTGGGACCCCAGAGAGCTAGGGACAGACGCCCCAGATTGCTGGGGACAGACGCCATCATTGGTATGCACACAGTTGGCTGCTGTGGGACGTCTGGAGCTATCCTGTGTATGATAAGAACTCTGCATTTTATCTGAGCTCTCGAGACAGCTTATTGACTGCACTGTCTTACTGTACGGCACATGATAACATTGTTAGGGGAAATGTCAGCCAAGGCACTGAAGGGTGAAAAAACACAAAATCAAATTTCTCCTATGACAATGGCTTGAATATTTGTTGGGTTTTCGCTTCCACCAAATGAGGCTGCGGGTTCTTTTCAGGCTGATTCAATCGGCCCCTGACCAGTGTTCGTCCGGCCGGCCTACCCAGCAGTCAGCACATTTTAACAAGCCATCCGCTCATCCTCCTCTCAGAGAGGGGTCTGGAACAGGCGGACGCTGTCCCAGTCTCTTCACAGAGAAATCATTTTCATAACATCCCGAGCGTCCCAAGCCTTCATGGTATATTCTTTCATGAGCCATCTGCTGGGGTGGATGCATCCCTAAGACATCTTCTTTCGCTGGCATAATTAAAAGAGATTCTCCTCTTTCGAAGGTTGCGTTACATTTACATTCAAAGTTATTTTGCTCTTTCTTTGCCCTTGCCCTCAAGGAATTATGGGAATTCAAGTTAATAGGCTTTTAATGGCTCTGTGATAACTGTGATTATAAACTGTGAATCAGATCGGGGGAGCACTGGAGTTCAGCAGCATCTCATGCAAAGACACCACCGTTCCTTTTGATCCTTGGTTGAAATTTGGTTTTTACTGTTCAGATGCCACCAGCCCCTAAGGGGGAAAAAATTATCTTTACGGATATCTCATTTGTTTCACAATTGCTTTGATAACAATTTTAAAGCCTTTCCACGTCTTCCTTTTGATATATTAGCAGCATTTAGAAACATATCCTGTGCTAAAAATTAAGTCTACAATTGCATTTCCTGCTTCCTTTTTGAGGG
Source organism: Neogale vison (assembly GCF_020171115.1). Lineage (NCBI taxonomy): Eukaryota > Metazoa > Chordata > Mammalia > Carnivora > Mustelidae > Neogale > Neogale vison. Next base: position 234,061,303 of record NC_058092.1, read on the forward strand.
GAAGATGCTGAATTTATTTAAAACACATGCAACATGTTGGACACACACACACGCTCCACACACACACGCACGCACACACTGTCTTCAACTTTTCACTGCCAAATATTTAGAAATAAATTTTTACTGTGTTCTCTGAACATATAATTACTGCTTTGAGGCTAGTTAATGAAAATATACTTTTCTTTGAAACATATTGGCTCTACTAAATGAGCCTTTCCTTGTGAGTCTACAGATGAATTGATTGTGAGCCTCCTTGAAAAAAAAAAGAAAAGGCATTCTGATCATTGTTGCCAGATGTCTCTAGCAAGCCTGCCAAGCTGGGGCTAGAAACGCAGCCTCAAAATAGTAGGCATGGGATTGTCCCATCAACCAATTAGGGCCCTGAGAGCAAATTAGCTCTCGCTTCCCATTGGCCAGAACATCTGTGACCTGCCCATGGACAGCCCAGGAACCATCTAGTGAGCATCCCCCACTCTGGCCAGTCGCTGCTGGCATCTGTAAAAGGCCACAGATAGCAGTCAGTCCATGGATTTTAGAAACGGCCGCGTTGAACACCTCAGTTTACTTCCTAGGAAAATAGCCATGGCCATCCCTGTACACCAGAGCATTTTCTAGGCAAAGTAATACCCGTGGTCGGAATAATTGCACAGGCAAAGCCCTCACTGAAGTTGTTCTCTAGAGACAAGGTCTCAGTCTCAGAGAAGTGGGGGCCCTCACCTACAGGGCCCCCGCCTTGGGGGAGAAGTCAACTAGATTTGTTCAGTGGGAAATCTGTAAGAGTGGAAGCTCCGTAACCCAGCAGCAGACAGCACAGCGCTGCCTTCTTGAATAACCATCATCTCAAACTGGAAATTGCAGTCACCATCAATTTTAAAAGACACATTTCAGCAAGAAGCCATGGGAGACATGGAACCCTAAAGACCAGCTCATCTGTAAGGAACAAAGCAAAGCTGTGGGATTCTCATCCACAAAGGTCAGCTCTTGGCAGCATATGCCCCACTGGGCAGCCAGGGGCTCTTTAGACGCCATTGCAGAACTGGCCTCAGGACCAGAATTAAGCAACTACTACTGGCAGCAGAGACTAATTTGGTAGCAACAGCTCCCTCAAAAATATCCGTATCTTATGATCCAGCAATTTTACTTCTGAGAATTTACCCCAAGAAACGACCCATATATTTGCACGAAGATTTATCCCTAAGCGAACTCGTGATACTATGTGTTTGAGAAAAAAAATTGAAACATAAAGTTGAACCCAATGCAGTCATGAAAACCACAGAATGACACAGAAAGGTTTACATCACATTGTTCATTTAAAAAGAGCACCTGGGTGGCTCAGTTGGTCAAGTGTCTGCCTTTGGCTTAGGTCATGATCTCTAGGTCTTGGGATCCAGACCCAGTGGGGCTCCCTGCTCAGTGGGGAATCTTCTTGTCCTCCCTCTGCTTGTCCTACCCACCCCCCATGCTCTTGCTTTCTCTCTCTCTCAAATAAATAAATAAAATTTTTTAAAAAGAAAGGTAAATACATATATAGAATGATCCTCTTTTGCAAAAATATGGATGCATATTTATAGAAAAATGGAAGGTTACACAAAAAGTTTGAGAATTACTTGAGTTTCTTTTTTATCTTCACTGGGCTTTTCCAAATGAACATGTATTGCTATCGTGGTTAGAAACGAAATGAGAAGATTTTTTTCAAAGAGCGCATAGGAAAGCAAGTAACATAGGACTGATGTAACAGTTCAAGAGCTAGACAAGGAGAGGGTGTAAAAACTAAACTACGAAAAAACAGTGATGATCTAGGAAGAACAAAGAAGGCCAGACTGGTTTTAGTCAAATCATGAATTTGCACGTGTTCTAGAAAAAGTGTTTCACAGGCAATGCTCCACGTGGCATTAGGTGCCGAAGATGATCGGTGTTCCCTACTCTGGAAGGCTCACCACCTGTCTGAGGAATGCATCCACTTGTCCACGGGAGCACTCGCCTTCCGCCCTCATGGTGGGCAGAGAAGTTCCCCGATCAGTCTCTGTGGAATGTACTTTAATAAGCCCTCCCATTACGGAAAATGAAATCAAATAAAGCTTAAAGTCTGCCAAAGCGTGACACTTGGCCTTAACCCAGACTTTTGAGTGTGAGACCTTGAAGTCCAACAATGAGGAATAACAAAGTTTCGAGTTCCAGCAGCATCCCTGCTGAGATCTTCAAGCAGGAAGGCTAGGACCTGCTCGAATGTCTTCGTGGGTTCCTCTGAACACAACCGTGAAACTTTCAAAGCTTCCACTCTCGGGAATCAGACCCCAAAAAGCTAGATTTCTCTCAATTTAAGATATATATCCTCTCCATTATGGAAAAGCTTTTAGCATGACTTCTTCAATATCCAGTGTGCATTTTTACAGTAAATAGACCATCTGACAAATTCTTCCGCAAATGGGTTAAAGAAGGCTCCAAGGACACTGGCCAAGTGGTCAAGCCAGGGTTCAGTCCGAGGCAACAGAGGTTCATTTAAAGGGGCATTTATGGGAGACTTGGAGGCAGGAGGATCTGGGGGGATAACAGACATTTGGCGGCTTGCCTCTCTGGCATCCATAATCACCTTTCTTTCGGCAATAACTCCAATTTCTGCTCCTCACAACCATCAGTCCACCTGGATGGGGCAGGCTGGGGTCTGCCCGTCACTCCAGCTCTAGCCAGTCAGAGCACCGCGTTCCCCTGGTGCAACTGTTTGGCTCTGGGTGGGCACAGGATGAAATCAGTCCAATCAAAGCAAAGTAAATTCCATTCTCAAGCAGAGAAAGAATCTCAGTCATTCCCGACAAATTCGAACCTGAAAGCATGCAGGCTGGCATCCCTGCCCCCACTTTCCCACCTCGTACCTCAAGAAGGAAGCCAACTCACAGGGCAGACCTGCCTGGGGGGGCTGTGGGAATTCTGACCCTCCCTACACAGGCTGACCTGCACCGGAAGCCAGCCTGCCTCTGCCCTAGCCAGTGCCTGAGCCAGGAAGGTTGCCCTCTGTCCGTGAAAAGGGAGGGAGGGTTGAGGGAGAAGCAGAGAAAGAAGGCTTGACCTCACAGGCAGAGGGGAGGGGAGGACCTATGGGTAAGGAAGGTGGTGGGAAACAAATCTCAGAATCCACTTCCTCCAGGATTGGGGGGCCCTCCCTGGGGCCTGGCCAACACCTTCAAAGCCCAGGAGTCTGCTGCCCAGATGGGGGCCATTCCATATGCCTCCCTGTCATCCATGTTCCTGGCCCATCCCCTGCTGTCCACTGCTACTGAGGACGCCTCACACGCCTGTCACCTTATCTTCTGCAGAGTGGATCTCTTGGTATGGATTCTCCCCAAGAAGGATCCTGTAGAAGGCTGAGCCCTGACAGAGGAGAGGGGAGAAGGAGGAATTCCCATTGCCTGGTCTCCATGATCACTCTATGTACTTGACTCTGATCCCAGCCCACACACACTCTTGACTCAAACTCTCCCCAAAACACCAACTGCCTCTCCCTGATTTGGCAGATCTCGGGACCTCCTTGACAGCCCCTCTGTTCAACCTGTAATTTCTGCTTTCCCTGCAGTTGGCACAGTTGGCCCCAGATGCAAACCCCAAGGACTGAATGACCGCTTCTTGCTCTAACTGTAGCTCCTTCTTGTTAACAAAACTTGCTCGTTTGTGACCCACAGGCTCTGTGTTCTGGGTTATGACAAGCAGGGAAAGGAAGCTTTCATGAAAACTTGAAAGGAGCAAATGGCAAAAGGGCTACTCATTCAATTTCATTGAACAGAGTTGATCAATTCCATATTTATTTCCCTATTAACCACCATATCAATAGCATTAATGGAAAGTTACATATTTTTCTGTTAAAAATAGGCATTCTTGGGGTGCCTGGCTGTCTGAGTCTGCAGAACATGCAACTCTTGATCTCAGGGTTGTGAGTTCAAGCCCTGGGTTTGGTGTAGAGATTACCTAAATAAATAATTTTTTTTAAAGGCCTTCTCCTCTGCATCTTTGTTGACCATGTTTTCTGGATTTTAGTGCAGTTGGACTCCTGGGTCTGTAAAATGCCCAACCTCTGTTGTAACCCAGTCCAGGGCAGTAAAGCAGAACTTTAAATGGTGCGTCCAGAATCATTTGTTTTCTGTTCTCTAAGTCATCCTAGAAAGCAAAAGCACCTAAATGCTAACGCTCCAGTATTTCTCTGTATTTCTCAATATTCTCAGTATTTCTCTGAACTGCAGGAAAAAAATCCCAACACTTAGAAATGTATAGGCAGCAACAAGAACCCTGGAAAAACGGCCTCAGGACAGCCACTGGCAGCAGCATCAGCCCGTGCTAAGAATGCAGCTCAGGAGTGGGAGGCTGGCTTGCACCCCAACACTGCCACTTCCTAGGTGTGTGATCTCAGGCAACTTCCTTCACCCCTTTGTGCTTCACTTTTCTCATCTGCAAAATGGAGATCATTTTTTAAGCACCTGTATCTTTAGGGGGCACCTAGGTGGCTCAGTTAGTTAAGAGTCCAACTCTTGGTTTTGTATCAAGTCCCAATCCCAGAGTCCTGGGATGGAACCCCAAGTCTGTTTGTCCCTCACTCTCTCCTTCTGCCCCTTCCCCTGAGTGCTCTCTCTCTCTCTCTCTCTCAAGTAAATAAAGTACCAACGTGTTTGGGCTATTGTATTAAAGCCATTGCTAACAGGTGAAAAGCCTAGAAAAGTTCCTGACCCATGATTAGGTGTGAATAAATGCGAGCTCTTTTTACTATATCTTACGGATTCCTCAACATGCACAGATTTTGCCAAGAAGTGGGGATCTAGGGACGCCTGGGTGGCTCAGTTGGTTAAGCAGCTGCCTTCGGCTCAGGTCATGATCCCAGCGTCCTGGGATCGAGTCCCACATCGGGCTCGTTGCTCAGCACGGAGCCTGCTTCTCCCTCTGCCTCTGCCTGCCTCTCTGTCTGCCTGTGCTCGCTCTCTCTCTCTCTCTCTGACAAATAAATAAATAAAATCTTAAAAAAAAAAAAAGAACAAGAAGTGGGGATCTAGTGAGTCGTAGCTGAGACTGGAAGGAGGAAGGAGCCTAGAAAGCCCAAGATGGGCAAGAACCAAACTGGGGACTCGCTCGAGTCTCTGGAAGGCTGGCCACAGAGCCAGAGTTTTCAGAGGTGAAGAAGGCTGTGGCAGAGGCAAATGCTTTCCACGCCAATCTGGGGTGCCCCCCCCAAACAATGTCCTCATTCCCAAGGATTCTCACAGGCCCTGACCTTGGATTCTGTTTCTTCCTCTGCTCTCTTCTCTGACCCCAGGTCTCCCGCAGCTGTGTTGGCATACGTCCTTTCTTTGGCTTGAGGATGGTGGCCTGTAGGTGGGGCGGGGTCAGGAGGCAACCTGGGCAAGAGAGGACCCCAAGCACCAAATGGGAAGTCTGGAAGCTCAAAGGGAAATATGGATTCTGTACAGCTTTGCTAACAGAAACCCTTGCGTCACTCTGAATTCAGGTCTTCCCCAAAAAATCACCAGCAATGACAGGCTCTTCAATGTGAGTTCTAGCCACAGGCCAAAGATTGGGCTTTACTGAATCAGAGTAAGGGAAAGAATGACAGTCAAACATCTTTTTCTGCACACAGACTGTAATCAGCTCCCCACAAGGTCATCGTGGAACACCAAGGACAATCCAGATCCCTCCTGGCTCTCCTCAGTAATGGACAGAAGCAATGGTGCAAATAATCTGGCCAAATGGTGGGTAATCCAAAAGTCATTTGCATTTGGCCTTGGGAGAAGTCTCCATGCTCATTCTGAGTGTGGATGTATGCAATCCTCCCTGTCAGCTCTGGGGTCAGTGCAGTGGGGTCTGTGCAGTGGGGTCTGGACATACCTATCTTGAGATCAGCCTGTGCGCACAGGAAGTCATCTCCAACAGTGTGGCACAGACTGTGGTCACTGCAGAGCTCAGAGGACACTGGCCCATTTGGAATGGATGTGTGCAGGGGCTCTCCGTGTGCCCCTGGCCCATCATCCCTGCTTCTCAGCTCTGCCAGGCTGCCCCTGCCGATGGTATCCCATAGGCTCCTTTGCTGTTTGGCTTCCTGGCAGGTTGAGCGACAGGAAATGGGAGCAAGGAAAGGAGAGGAAGCCCGGGTGTCCCTTCCTGCATCCTTCCTGCTCTGGCACTCTTTCTCCAGTGATCTCTATGTTCTGCCACCTCCTCCTTGGTTCCAGTGTTCCAGGAACACTGGGCTCCAGGAACACCATTCCCTCCTTATCCTTTCAGAGTTTCACCATCCCATATGGGACCTCACCTGCCCATATCTCCACGAGTGGTGCCTTCATTAAAGTATTTTCATTAAACCATCTGGGACGAGCTGTTTCCCACTGAATCTTGATGGATACGAGATGGTAGCAGAAGTTGGGGCAGGGGCTGGGGGCCTGGGAGAGTTCATCAGAGAGGCAGCTAAATGCTCACTCAGAGCACAGCCCCTCACTCGATCTCACCGAAGCCCAACACCCCACCCCTCCTTTATACTTAGAAGCCACTTGACTCTGCTGGGCCCACCCCTATTTCAGACAGGGGGTATCATGTACAACACATATGGATCTCCATCCAGTGTTGGAGGCCATTTTTCTCTCCCTTGTTGTCATCCGGGATGATGCAGTCCTCCAGGGATGACTGACTTCCTTTGGAAATGGATATATCAAATTATCAAAGGAGCCACTCACACAACATTCTTGACTTTTCCTCCTCCCAAACCCCTTCTCCAATCCTGTCCTCTCAAAACCGGGTTTGGGATTTTATAAGAAGGACCTTTTGTCAATCGCTGGTTCCATGATCTTAACCCAGACTATTCTCTAGAAACATGACCCAAATTCATCCTCCTTAGTCTGTTTAGCTTTCTGACTGTTAGTTTGTCAAAGCCATGGCTGTTGTGAGTTTGCCACAGTAACAGTCTATTTGATCGTTGTTCTGTTGATGGACAATTCAGTTGTTTCTGATAGTTTTTTTTTTAAGATTTTATTTATTTATTTGACAGAGAGTGTGCACTTGCGCATGAGTGCGTGTAAGTACACAAGCAGGGGCAATGGCAGGCAGATAGAGGGGAGAATCAGGCTCTCCCCTGAGCAGACAGCCCAACATGGGTTTCAATCCCAGGACCTCAGGATCATGACCTGAGCCGAAGGCAGATGCTTAACCGATTGAGCCACCCAGGTGCCCCGATGTCTGATAGTTTTTAAATCTAATTAATTTCAGAGTTTCCTGCCCCATGAGTGGTGCCACCATCCATCCAGTTCCACACCACAAAGACTTAGGTGTCACCCACATACCTTTCTCTCTTCCATTCCCCAAATCCAAGCCACCCCCAAGTCCTGGCATATCTCTCAAATCCATCCTCTTCTCTCTAACTCAGTTTCCAACAACCTGGTTTAAGTGACCACTGTTTCTCAAGTGGATGGCTGCCTTGTTCTGGGAATCCCTGCATCTCCCCAGCCCTCTCCACCCAGGCCATTCTGCAACCTCATGGTTTGGAAATGTGACTCAGACCATGTCAGCTGTTAAAGTCCTTTCGGTGGCCACCATCACACAGCATAAAGACAGTGTCCTCTGTGCAGTCCATAAACTACTGACTGCTCTGACCTCTGCGTCTGGGTCTGGCTGTGTCTCATACCATCTTCCACCTCCCTTTCTGCCTCCCTCCACAAACAGCACTCTCTGCTGCCATATGGTTGTACGCTGCTCTACCCCACACCCACCTGACCTCTTTGTCTACTCAACTCCTGTTCACCCTCCGGATCTTAAATATTACTCCTCTAGATCAAGTTTGTTCCCCCAGTTAACTGTAAAAACCTGAACTCTCCTTCAAAGTGCCTGTCAACAGTTTGTAGTATGTAATGTGTTCAGCCCCCACCCCCACCCCAGGCTACTCACTCCATAAACCCAGGAATTATCCCTAGCTCCTCCTATGTGACAGGTGCCCAAGAGTCTTGAATGAATGATTTTTTTTCCTATTAAAAATGCTGCCGAGGAAATTTTTGAATCAACGTGGCAGATTTACCACATGCTTCTATTTCCTCTTCTTCTGGAAACCCTCCAGTGATGGGATTTTTCAAAGGTATAGACCCAAAAGGACAAGAACAAAGAGAACTAAAGAGGAGACAATAACAGAAGAAAGACCTCAGCAGATTTTTGGAATGTAAACAAAATTAAAAAAATAAATAAAAATAAATAAATAAGTGGGGAAATAGTAGCTGCTGCAGCAAAGAGCAGCAACTAGGCCCCAGGTGCCGATAGAAGGTCAGCCAGGGGTCGTGGAGAGCCTGGGCCCCTGAGACCTAGAAAAAATACTATGGACATTGGGGACACAACAAGGCAGATGCTGATAAAGCTGCTTTAAAATCCATAGCCAGAGGGCACAACCCTTGCCCCTTTCCCACCCTAGGTAGCCAAGCAACGACTTTTCTCATCTCTACTCTGACACCAGCACCAGTAGAAAAGCAGGGCCTTCTCCTCTAGAGAAAATGAGTCTGAGGGTCTCCACTGGGGAGGAAATGAGGCGTGGGGAAGGAGAGCACAGGAATAAAAACAAGCAGCTCAGGTGAGCATCTAATATTCTGCAGCTTCCCGGGAAAACCCTCAGGCACAGAGAAGCAACTTTTCACAGTTGCAAGTGGGCCATGGCGTGCTGATTGGTCTCAGGACACAGGCAGGGACAGACTGTGGCCCCTACCATGAATAAATGTGATGTGGGAGCCCTGATTCGGTTCTAGATCAGAGAAAGAAAAAAGGCAACTATAAAGTATAAGTTGGGAATGTTGGGGAAATTCAAATATGGATCCTATAGCGGGCTATAGGATTAAATATCCTGTTTAAATATCCTGCTGTGATAATGGTATTGTACAAAAATATAGGCAAATATCCTCACCCCTACAAGCCATGCCAAGGCACTTAGAATAGCGGGGCCTTTCAGAGAGCCAACAAAGGAATTATATACATACAGATATATACGTGCATGCCATGTACACACAGATAGATGGAGAGATACATATGTTAGGTATACATAGACTAATAGTCGGACAGGAGCGGGCAGGGAGAGGAAATCAGACAGAGCCAAATGTGTGGCAAAATGTTAACCATCATAAGACTAGGTGTGGAGTATTCAAGTATTCACTGTTCCATTCTTCAGTTTTTATAGTAGGTTTGAAAATTTTCAAAATAGAACAACAATGGAAAGAATCCTAGTAGAATAAATCCTTTGACAGCCACACTAAAGTGAAAACCAATAACAAATATACTTTGTTGGATATTTAGTAAAAGTGATTTTCAATCCAGATTCCTAGTCCCAAACAAACGATCTACCAAAATAGGGAGGGCAGGAAAAAATACTCTGGACATAAGAAAGGAGTCAGCATTTTTATGTCCCATGTACATTTCTCAAGAAGCTAGCGAAAGACGTGCTTCAAACAACAAAGACAGGATGCGGGAAAGAGCCCCGGGAAGAAAAGAAGGCTGGGGATGGTGGGAAAGAGAAGCCACAGGACACAGGGGTACAAGAAGGCTGCATCCAATGCAGGCTGCAGCGAAAGGGCACCACACTTCTGGAAAAAGGAAAAACGGAAAAGACCAAACAAAACAAAACTCTCCTGGGCCTGCCCAAACGGGAGTCGTCATTGATGAACATGGATCAGGGCATTAAGGGAAATGCAATGATGACCCATAGTAAACTGGCAAATATGAAATCAATTCCGTGGTTTCAAAAACACTGTTTTTTTTTGTTTTGTTTTGTTTTTGTAATTTGTTCAAAGCTAGGAGGGCACCTGGATGGCTCAGTCAGTTAAACATCCGACTCTTGATCTCAATGCAGGTCTGGATCTGAGGGTCGGGAGTTCAAGCCCCACGCTGGGCTCCACACTGGGCATGCAGCCTGCTTAAAACAAAATTGACGCAAAACAAAACAAAACCAAGACACTACGTGGGAGTGAAGATGGGGACTGTGTGTATGGAAAGGTAGGGAGCTGGTTTTAATTATGTTCTCACCTGTCTGATTTACCATCTGGAAATCAAATGTAAAAAGAATGGGTACGTCAAGAAACAGCTGCCCAAAATAATTAAACGCAGAAGTGCAGATTGGTATTTATACATTAGTATTCATGCCGACGTGGCTCACAGGAGCCCAAAGTGGAAACAATCCAGCTGTCCACAAACAGATGGACCAATGAGCCACGTGTGGCCTTTCCAGGCAGTGGAATATTATTTAGCCTTTAAAATGGAAAGACACTCCGACACCTTCCATGTGGGAAAACCTTGAAGACACGATGCTGAGTGACATAAGTCAGTCACAGAACAATGAATATCGTGATTCCACTGGTAGGAATTACCTAGAGGAGACAAATTCACAGACACAGAGAATAGGCTCAAGGTTTCTAGGGGCTGGGAGCGGAGAGGGAAGTGGAGAGTTACTGTTTAATGGGTACAGAATCATCTTATGGTAAGACGAGGTAAGGTAAGAAACTTCTTTAAGGTAAGAAACTTCTGGAAATGAATGGTGGTGACGGTTGCATCACATCGCAGGTGTTCTTAATGCCACTAAAAAAAGGTTAACAAAAAATAACAGCAGAAGAATAATATTCAAAGTTATGGTGGTAACTAGCAGGAGAAACAGCTGAGTAGGGAGTGCTTGCAGGAGGAGGGGATGCGGTTGGGGGGGGGGCGTGGCAAGAGACAGTTGCTGGTCATTCAAGTCCTTGTTTCACTGATTTAACTTTCAAAAGGATAGCAAGAACATTCACGCAAGTGCTGCTTACTCGGATACTTTGTGCATATGTTCTTTAATCCTCCGGTCACCAAGAGGCAGGTGCCTCCAGTGTCCCTGTTCTCAGCCAGCCCACTGCGCTGTCCCTTGGCCACCTGCATTACAGTGATCACAGTGCAAACTAATTCTCAAAAGATGCTGCAGTGAATTTCCTCGTCTACGTATTTTATGCGCTGCTATGTGAATATCAGATTCCTAGGAGTAAAATAGTCTGAGGTTTTATAAAAGACAAAACAGGGTGTCCAGCTCATTCTGTCGACATGAAAACTAAGAATGTTGCTGATGGAGATGTTCCGTTCCTCTTCAAGCAGAACCGAGCACAGAAGCCAATGACCTTCCTTTGTATTCGTGATTTTTAGCAGCTCGCTCCAGTTTTTGCAGTCCCCCCGCTTCCCTTCTTACCTCTCCTGTGACGATGATCATTGTAACGGTACCTGGGGAATAAAATATAAGAAAAAGGAGCACCGGAAGAGTCAATCGGGCTTCCTTTAGAAATAGAGGAAAATAATTTTGCAGTTGAGGAAACACATTAAAATACTATTTTTCTAGTGAAAATAGTTACATCACAATTTTAAATTACATTTCCATTTGAAGTGGAGTCGATTTGCACCACCTACTGGAATGTATGGCTCTATAGAGTCCAAGGTCTCAAAATTCGGAGTCCGCTTTTAGAGACTTTCGAGTTAGGTTTTTAGTTATATTTGAGAGACCAGACCCTCTGATATGTTGGAAATGCCAAATGCTAATTTCCTTCAGGGACCATTTTCTAAAACAAACTCTCTTTAGAAGCCAAATTTAATCATCTAGCTAAATTAACAAATTGTACAACTGCTTATAAAAATAAAATGATTAAGCCAAATACATCAACCAAAGAGATAAAAATGTAAATTAGAAGCAAAACTGAAATCAATACACATTATCAGTTGCTAACTCACTATTAAAAAAGAAGATTCAAGCAGACAACTGGAAAATGACAGGAAACATAAGCAAACGGGATAATAAACAGAACATAACTCAACATTAATTAAAAAAGAACTCGCCCAATGAAAATTTGATAGTGTTTATACCCAAAGTAATAATCATTTTCATGGCTTAATTACAGCTGAATATCAACATACAAAGTACTCATATTTAAGCTCTTTGACATTGTAAAGGAAATCCCAACAAAAATTTCATTCTTCATGACAAACTACTCCAAGCAATAAATTTCTGAATATCTAGTAGCAACATTCATTATCGCATAATTGACAGAGATTCAGGAAAAAAAATCTACAGTATCCACTATTCTACATGAAATTGCTTTAGAATAGAAGCCTAAATATATTACATTTTAATTTCTTGAAACCTATTATAGCATTTCACTTATTTTATGGGTGTTTTGTCTCAAAATTGATTTTATTTTTAGATGTCAACTAAATTAGATGTCAACTCAATTAACTGAAGCATAAAATATGCCAGCAGGATATATGTAAAATACACCCCACAAAATAGTGCGCAAGTAAGCACCTGATTGAAAATCTGAAGCACAAAAAGGTCCCGTTCGATGGCCACCAACTCATCCATAATCCTCTTTGTTGTTGCAGGTGATTTGTGCATGACAAGCCTGTGCACGTGACAAATGTCATGTGCAAAGTTGCTGGAAGGTGTTTTTCCTCAGTGTAGTTCACCACTGGTGTGATTTCATTCTTGAGGTTCTCATCTGCATTGGAAAGCGTGGTGGTTTAATTTCTGTTGGCTGAGCTCAAAGTCTTTCACCGAGGATACAGAAGAAATTCTTAGCAAGGCCAAGGATGCCTTTCCTGGTCAAGACACAGCTGCCTCTCCAGCCGGACCTGCCACCTGCAGCTCCCCAGGCTTCTGCCCCAACCTCACCACCACCTTCCTGTGCCCCGCCCTGGCCGTGCTCCCCACCGCTACCAGGACTTTGCCTATGTTTTTCCCTCTGCCTGGAATTCTCTTCTCTCCCCACTTTGGCCTAGTTACTTCTTCCCTGCCTTTCCTGGCTGAGTCAATTCAAAGCGGCAAGTTTGAATCTGAGGGGTACTTACCTGCAAGTTTCTGCATTCCCCCACTAGACTGATTTTACTCACCTGTGAGTCCCAAGCACACAGCACACCACCTGCACAGAGGAAATATGGAATGACTCACTCAGATCAGGGCCAGAGAGGCACCTGCTCTGGCCCTCCTCCAGCTACACCCCTCCCCAAAGGGAGATGGGCCCACCTGGAGCTCCAGACAGCCCACTCTAATGGCTCCAAGCCTACTCTGGGGTCCATGGAGGCTGCTTCCCAAGCCTGTCCCCCCAAACACCTGGTGTATCCACCCCTGTGCCCAAGGGGTGGCCAAGGGGCATCTGTTGGAAAGGTGAGAGGATAAAATATATTTTAGGGGCACCTGGGTGTCTGAGTCAACTAAGAGTCCAACTCTTGATTTTGGCTCAGGTCATGATCTCAGGGTTGTGAGATCGAGCCCCACATTGGGCTCCCCTGGGTGTGGAGCCTGCTTCAGATTCTCTCTATCCTTCTTCCGTTGCCCCTCCCCCTGAAAAAAAAGTACAGAAGTATTTTAATAGTTGGCAAGGGGTGGCTGTGATAAAAGTGTACAGTTAAGGAAGGAGGATAGAATGTGTTTTATTTCATAATTTGTTGGTTTAATATATAACCTGAGATATTTCGCTATATGCTATGCAGAACTCCATTTATAGTTTTCCCCAGATCCTGCCAGTCTCCCTCCCCAAAAAACAGGCACAGAAGTGGTTTCATGCATATCTGAAAATAAACTTTAGCTCTCACTTAATATCCTGATGATCCCTTGTATCTCATCTGAAATCTGAGTTCAAAGGAGAATGACTCTTAAAGTCAACAGAGATAGAAATATTGAATGTCAAAGCTCCTTGATAAGCACAGTGAATGCGGCCAGGGGGAGAGGAACAGGGAAAAGAGTTGAAGTCATTCAGTTTGAAACCATGTTTCAAAATCATTATATGACACTGAAATATTTAAAACTATGTTCTTTGGATAAGGGGACAATGCATTTTCTTGCCTTTTTGCATTGCACTACTGTTTGAATTTTCTAATATAACAGTGCTTACATTTGTAATGAAAATATTACTTTTAAAAAATCAAGTTACTATTCTGTTTTATTTACAAAATGTGAACGTTTCACCAAAGCTCACCATCTTTGCTATCCTTCACATGGAAGCAACAGTAAGAATTTTTTGCCCATATATTAATTTCAGAGGCAAAAACTGTATCTTCTCAGAACTCAGTGGAAAAGGACTATGGCTTATCTTACATTGTAGATAACAGGAAGTCACAAATAAGCTCCATTTCTAGGTTTAGAAAATGTGTCACCTGGCTGGTGGACTCGGAGCCTACTTGATTTGGGGCAGTTCCCTGACAGTTTGTTATTCCTGCCAACTTCCATTAAGCCCACCTTGATTTCTTTTGGTTTCCTAATCATGGTCTGGAGTTTCTTTTTCATACCCATTCTTCTAGAAACCCAGTTTTGTTTTTCCTTACTTAGAAATAAGAATGGTCTAGGGACGCCTTGGTGGCTCGGTCAGTTAAGCATCTGCCTTCAGCTCGGGCCATTATCATGATCCCAGAGGCCTGGGATCCAGCCCCAAGTTGGGCTCCCTGCTCAGCCGGGATCCTGCCTCTCTCTCTGCCCCTCCCCTGCTCATTCTCTTTCTCTCTTTCTCTCAAATAAATGAATTCTTTAAAAAAAAAAAAAAAAGAAGAAAGAAAGAAAGAAAGAAGAATGGTCTAGTTATTTACCTAGCAAGAATTAATTGCCCTCCATCCTTTGCCCCATCTCTCCCACCAAGTACCACACACCACATGTACCAGTCAACAGGTGATGCTCTTGTCCCCTCCCCCTTGCCCGGGCTGCTCCCATCTCTACACTTTGGCTAGTGTTTTTCTTTTACCATCCCAAACCCTACCCAACCTTCCAAATCCCAACTACCCCAGGCTCCACGGCCATTCCTGACCACCCTCCACTGTCACCCCCCCCCCAGCCGAGTGTAATTATCACACCTTGGCAATTCTACCACACCTGGAACTTCTCCTTTATCATATCAGGACTCACATTCACCTGTCACTACTGAGCACTTGCTACTGCCCCTGTCCTCTTCCCAGAGCTAGAGCATAAGCCCTTGAGGTCAGGAGCCCTGTTCTGCTACTGTCTTTAACCCAGCATTGTTTCTGGGACTCAATGAATGTCTGAAATGAATGAAGCTACATTATTTGGTCAATCCCAACACTTGTGTCAGAACTGCTCAGGGCTCTCTTGAGAAATGTGTCTTTTCAGTGCCAACTCAGTGGACTGACTTAAGACAGTGATTGACAGAAGAAAATGGCCAGAAAAATGCAACACCAAAGATTAAATTAAAAGGAATGAAGAATGAACTGATTCCAATAATAATTCGAGGAAGGGGAGGATTGCGGGTAGAGGCGGACTAGATATGTGTTGATAATTGTTCAAGGTGCATGATGGTTCATTTTCCCACTCTCTCTACTTAGGTATATATTTGAAAACTGAAAATATTTGAAGAAGAAGGCAAAGGAGAAGAAGCAGCAACAGTTGGTTTGCAGACAGAGGAGGCCCCGGGCCCAGGTATGAGAGAAAGCTTAGGATGCAGGTCGCTCTCCCTCCGGGTACCATCCTTCCCTGTGGCCATACCCTGTCGTCCAGGCTCCTATCCTCCCAAATCTATACATGCCCCCACTCATTTATATGGCTCTCACACTCAGACCCTTGGCCCAAGAAATGCCATCCCAGGCTCTGCCTCTTGGGTATTGCCCCACGTTCTAGGACATTCCTAGACGGGAACGAGAGCCCCTTGGAGCCAGTCTCTACTTCAGCCAATCTGGTTGGCAAACCCTACCCCGTGGGTGTGATAAGTCACACATGGAGATCTTCTGGGACATAAAGTCCTTGATGTTTCTTAAATCACACCAAGAACAGTCCTCTTGAGGAAGAACTTGCCACAGTTTCCAGGAGACACCTCAGTGGAAATTTCTCCACTCTGGAAGGCTTCCCATAGTAGTGGAGGCTGGCGCAGACCACCCTCCGCCCAGAAAGACCAGTTCTATTCTAAAGGAGCCCTCTGAGGATCATCCCCGTGGCTGTGATTTTCCAGTGGGTTACGACAGTCAGATCATAACATTCACTGCAGCCAAGATGCACAGAACGCCATCTTGCTTTCCTACTCGAGTCTTCCCTAAACAAGTCCTGACAGCCGCGCTGATGATGTCCAACCAGTCTTAGGGATAAACAAGCCTGACAGCCTCCAACAGGACAGCTCAAGTTTCTCTTTCCACTCTCATGCTAGCTCTCTACTTCCGGAAGACCATTAAAAGAATGATATTTGTAATGTAGATGAGGCCAGTCTTTTTGCACAATGTTGACAGACAGGAGGAAGATTCCAGAGAGAAATGCCACAGCAGCAAATGAATATAAATGATGCTTTTCTACTTTGTGTTTATAAAATGCCTTTTGTGCCAGAATCTCAAAGCACTCCAGGAAGCAAGGCTTTGACTGGCATATTCAACTCAGGGTAAATGTGAATGGCCAGAGCTCCCCAAGTCATTTGTGATAAGAAAGAACAAAAGTCCAGACACTCTAAAAATTCAATATCCTTGCCTTCTGGGTAGTAAAAAAGTGTGCAGATAGATAATGACATCTGTGGATTCCGGCTCCATTTCCTAGGGAGAAAAAATGTAAATAAATATGTAAAAAATTGTCATATGTGGATAACACCCGTGGTTCACCCAGTGGTTACCATTCAGACCAACGTCCGCGTGCAACAGATTCTGTTACTGGGTGCCTTGTGACTGCATGACACCGAGAAAGTAAAGTATATCTTTTCCATGACCATGAGAAGACAAATACAGAAATGTTTAGTTCAAAGTTCTGTCCAGTCAGTGACTTTGACATCTGATGCTTTGGCACTAAGTGATACCTTCCTTTTGTTCTCTCCACTGGTGTCACTGCTTAATAGCTAAATGATGCATTAGGGTCTGCAAAGGTCAAACCCTTAACTAGAAAGGCAAAGGGGACCCACAGGCAGTGCCTGACTATGGGATTGATTTGAAAGTTCATCTGAGAATTCCTTTCTTTTCACTCTTCCTCGAAAGTGCGAAGGAGTGTGCACAGCATGAAGAACCCCTCAGGCTCCAGCCACCAACGAGTTGTCTTAAGAGCAGACGTTAGTGACTTTGAATCTGTTCTTTGGATTCATTTAGGGTTCCAGTCAGTTTCGGAGAATAAAACTCACAAAGGCTGAGAACACGTCTGCTGTGAAAGTAATACCTAGCAGAGACAACCTGTCCCTACAATCACTTGCATTGTGTTCTGAAAGTCAATGCTAGCAGCTTACGAAGGAATTTCAGTTCTTCCAGTATCTAGAAAAAGAACCCTGAAAGTGCAATCGAAATGGCTTCTGAAGACTTCCAAATAATTTGCTTAAATGTTATTAGTCTACAGAAGAGCAATTAAATAATTATCACCTAAATTAAACAAGTTATCGTGTAGCTTTCACCAAGAGGGTGTTGCTATTACACTGGTAAAGTGTACCTCCAAGTTTTCATTGTCTTACACTTTGAAATTTTTCTACTCTTGTCAGATTAAAGTGTAAAGGAAAATACAGATCAGTTACTTGATAACTGTTCTTGACTTAAAGAGCAGCTGGCATGTGGTTTTTGGTACCATGGTGTGTCTAAAATAGTCTTTCTAAAAACAGCATTCTACTAACTTTCTTATCACACACTGTTATTAGTTTCAAAATGTTCTGAACATGCAGCCCCAAAGTACGTGATGTAATTTGTAAATTACATCATAGCAGTAATACATTAACATCAAAACACAAAAGTAGAAAATAATCAATACTTAACATATTTTATTAACTGCAAATGAGTTCTGTTCTACTAATATTCTTTAAAAGAGAGTAAAGTGGTCAAAGAGGTTTATTTTTGTGGTTCTAGTTTGAAAACTTGGTGACTGAACAACTTGAAGTGTCCTTCTAAGTTCAGTTTATTTTAAAGTAGGGTTTAAATGGTTGTCATTACTTAAAATAGCTCAAAAGATAATAAACTAAGTAAGAAGAATCCCATGGTCTCAGAGCTTTCCAAGGCAAACTGTCATTTCAACTGTATCCGCACATGAGGCAAACATTGTAGCCGAAATTTGGTTACATTTCCATCTTCTATGAGTCCATCCATCTTTCCTACACACCAGTTATATGGTTTCAAGGAATAATTCAGAGATTATAAATTGTCTTACATGCAATGTGTTTACTTGTTCATTCCTGAGGAAGAAAGGTCAACAGACTGTTGTCAAGGAACAAAATTAAAAACGGGCTGAATGAGAGAGAGAGAAAGAGAGAGTTTGAGAGAGGGAGAGGAAAGCTCTTGCTGGCAACTGGGGAGAGTGAAGCTTACAGCACATTTTTGGGGTAAACAAATCAGTTGGTGGATGACAAAGAGATCAGTTTGGGCATTCTGAGTAGCCAAGAAGTGGTATTGAGGACAACAAGATGTGGATAGGTTTTCCCAAAGCCTTGAGAGTGTGACTGAGAACCACGGGGGGGGGGGCTCGCTGTCTCTGTATGAATTCAGCTCTGCTGTCCCCCTTTGGTTAGACGCTGCCCAAGGTAAACCAGACCTGCACCCCTGTTCTCCTCAGTATACTTAAAACAAACTCCATTCGGAAGATTTGTAAAAGAGGTGAGACATTTCAGCTCTTAAGTTGACTGTAGACATTAATTTTTAATAAGCAGCATAGGTCATTTTCAGCAACAAAAGCGCACAATGTTGGAAGATTTGCAAACATCTATTTTCAAAAGTGGTCTCTCCATAAGATAAAGTTAAAAAAAAAAAAGTCTTTCTCATTTGCTGTTAAACCATCACCTTTCTTTCAAAAGGACAGATTAAGCTTGTCTATTTTTGTGAAATTTCCAACTAAAGCATCTTAATGATCGCTACTTGTCGCCACAGAAAAGGATGAGGAAATGTGGGACACTTTTTATAAAATATAGTAACTTATTTTCTAAGCTTGACAATTCTTTTAAGTGCTTTGCCACGCGATGATCTATAAACTGTGTGTGGTATATAAGATTTTCAAGGTCGCCTCTCATCACGGAATTCTGAAAAGATTGTCCTAAAGGCCTTGTTTTGTCACCAGATTTAATCATGTGGACAGTATCTAATAACCCATCTGAGCCACCATAAACTGGTATACTACAGAGTGGTCCCCAGATACCCAGTGCCCCTTGCTGGGCCGTATGTCTTCCCTACCACATGGGTGCTACACTTGGCCATGTATCTCATTTTGGCAAAAAACAAAACAAAACAAAAAAAAAACGGTGAGTGGCAACGATGTTTGTCACTCCTGTTGTTTGTTTGTTTGGTTTGGTTTGGTGTGTGTGTGTGTGGGGGGGGGTGTGTATGTGTGTCCCTGACCAGAAGCTTTGGGAACTGGTTTACAGGTTGTACCTCTCTTGGTTGTACCACTCCGACAAGCAGTGCTCAGGGGGGTCTCATCAGTCTGGCTCACAGAGTAAAGGTCACGTGGACTAGTGCAAAGATGTCCCAAATTCTGCCGGGGACACACTTCTACTAAATATTTGGGATGTTCTTAGCCTTAAGAATTTGTTCACAGTTTACTTGAAATTCAAATGTAACTTACCATCCTGAATTTCACCTGGGGACCCTAATTGTAAGTCACTGCATTTGGGAATTACTTGTTTTGGCTGCAAAACCCAATCTTCCGTGACTGATAAACCATCTGACCATGGCCCAAGGAAGGGTGCCTGCATCAGTCTGCATATCAAGTACTAAGAGGCTTAATCTTTCCTTAGCTTTCAGATTAAAAAGCAGCAGTTCTGGTGCTTCCCGAAAGCCAGCAGAATGTCTGTAGAGATCACTGTTCTAAACTGTGGTCACCAGCAGCAGTGGTCAGATGCTGGAATCTTGCTAAAAATGCAGATTCTCGGCACTACCTTAGAATACCAATTTTGAATCTGGAGATGGATGGAGGATCTGTTGGTTTAACAAGTTCCTTGGGTGATTTTGAGACACACTAAAGGTCCAGTGGCCTGTGTCTGCATTTCAACTTTCTGTAAGACTATGTGGGAGTCAGGGACTCAACCCCTTTTGCTGTTAAACTAGTTTTGTGTGATGTTCAACAAGTCAATTCTGTCCTCCTTTCTGGAGTGCACTGCACATCTACAGAGGGATGGGTTTGGCTCAGATCATTTCAGTCTCTCTTCTAAAAGTCCAGAATAAGGAGTCAGAAACCCAGGCCCTTCCAAGGTTCTGTAGGCAAAGTAAACAAGTGAAGGTGGGTAGCTGTAAACACTAGGTCATGCAGGGCACCTTGCAAGGCACGAGTCCCATTCTAAGTGGTCCCTGCATGTTTTCTGTTTTGTGGGCAGAACTCCCAAGTCCTAGGCATATCTCCCTTGCGTAGAACCATAACATTTTTTTAAAAGATATTATTTACGTATTTATTTATTTATTTGAGAGAGAGATTGAGAGAATGATGGGGGAGGGGCAGTAGGAGAAGCAGACTCCCTGCAGAGCGGGGAGCCCCATACAGGAGTCAATTCCAGGACCTTGGGATCACGATCTGAGCCAAAAGCACCTGCTTCACTGACTGACCCACCCAGGCAGTAAATATTTTTGACTGTAAACATTTTTGACAAGATTTCTAATGTTGCTCTAGAAAACACTGTGTGCTGTGAGTAAGGGAGCAAATTTATGTCTGGCATTTCTCTGAAATCATAACGTGTGCTGGGAGGATGGGATTTGGAAGTGCAGTCTAACCTGCGGATTGTTTCAGAATGGAACTGCTGTGAAGACTAACTTTAATAATTAATGACTGACACCACAATAATTTGGAGAAACTTCATTAAACCTTTTCAGCTTTGATTTTGCAGATTAAAAAAAATTGGAGCCAACAACACTGTTTTTATGTCTCAAACACTTTGATAAGCATTTTAAAAGCCTGTCATACTAGTTATTTTACCTACATTGCCTAAGGGCTAAAACAGTTCAATGGGCTGGTGCTATGCCTAGTGTTGGTAAAACAGATATCAGATGGGACATTAGCCCTCGAGGAGCTCACAGGTGGCACGAGAGGCAAATACATACAGCTAGTTTTTCTATAAAGCGGCAAGTGCAGGGTAAAGCGACATACAAACTTTGGGAACAAAGTAAGGGACCCTAAGGGTTAAGGAGGGGGAGGTGTCAGGAGAGACTTATTAGGGACGATATCTGAGATGAGTCTTGAGGAATAAACCAGGTGAGGAAGGGAAAGATGTCCTAAGCCTGGGGAAACACCAGAAATACAGACTGCTGGAACAACCCGCTGAAGCAGAAAACTGTAAGCCGTTGATTCATTCAACAAACATTTCCTAAGTGGTGAAAACATCAGGTGCTGGGGAGCCCGGTAAACACCCAAGAGTGCTGATTGGCTATAGGAACGGACACCTACCAACAAAGCAGAGCAGGCCCTAGGTGATGAGCACATCCTGAGCTGGACAGAAGTTGCGGGACAGGGAAGGAGGAAGAAGGCAGACATAAATACCATACAAAAAGAAACATAAGCTTCTTAAAATGTGAAATTCTGAAAGTAAGGATCCATGTTACCCACAACATTAAATTTCAATCACTTACATCAGAAACAATGATAACTCACGATCTCTCTTTCTCTCTCTCTCTCTCTCACACACACACAACACACACAGAGCACTTAAAAGTGTTTGTACGGAAGAAAAGAGAGCAATTAACAAGCACTTAGCTAGAAGAATGGATCAACTCTCTATAACTCAGATGTACCCAGTTTTTCTTGCCTTCAGGAATCCCCCTCCATTACTGTCTACACTTTGCTGGTTCTAGTTCTGGGAGCGGCCTCAGGAAAACCAGTCTTCCCTCAGGTCCTGGCACTCATTGGTAACCCCCCTACCCTGAAGACCCTCTCTGCCCCAGGACCCTTTTTGTAGCTGACCTGCTTTTTCAGAGCTAAATTTCTGGCTCTGTTTCATTCCTCTCTGCCTTTTCGTTCGTTCTTTCTTTTTCTTCTTTTTAAAATATTATTTGAGAGAGAGAGAAAATGTGAGTGTTGGGGGAAAGGAGCAGAGGGGAGAGGGACTCTCAAGCAGACTCCATGCTGAATGAGGAATTCTACACGGGGCTTGAGATCACAATCCTGAGATCATGACCTGAGCCACTGAAATCAAGAGTCAGATGCTTCACCAACTGAGCCACCTAGGCACCCCCTCTCTGCCTTTTCACAGACCATTTCCGGCACATTTTCCCCCTAAGCAACATCACCAAGGGTTCAGGAACCTGCTTCTCGGGAAGCCTGAAACATATTTGAGTCCTGAAAATGTGAATTACTGATACCTCAGAAAATCCCTTCTTACAAAAAATTATAAGTTTAATAAAAATTATGTTTTATGATAAAACAATGCATAATCAGAAAGAAAAATGGAAAAATAAACTATAAAGAATTAATTTTAAGTCACTTCATCTTACCACTCAGAGGCTTTTTATGGACACAGGCAAAAGATACGCTTTAAAAATTAGGATCATAATACATATTTGCTTTTTAAATTTTTATCATTTAACACCATATGTACAATTGAAATGTTCTTGAACATTTCTGAAAAAGAAGTTAATAGTTGCACAAGTTAATGGTATTTTATACCAGGGGCGCCTGGGTAGCTCAGCGGGTTAAAGCCTCTGCCTTCCGCTTAGGTCATGATCCCAGGGTCCTGGGATCTAGCTCCATGTTGGGCTCTCTGCTCAGCAGGGAGCCTGTTTCCTCCCCGTCTCTGCCTACTTGTGATCTCTCTCTGTCAAATAAATAACATCTTTAAAGAAAAAAAAAAGGTATTCTGTACCAAAAAAGACTTAATCATCTTCCTAATGCTAGATAATTTGTGTTCCATTTTTTTAATACAATTACATGTATTGCCCTGCAAAAAAAGGCTTTACAAAATATTAAAAAAAATCAAAATCAATACTTGTTGAAGTGTCTACAAAATGTACTATTATGTATAATTCACTGTTAAATATAACTTATAAGAATGTTTCCGTACATTTGAAAACAAATTGCAAATTGAGCTTCCTCAGTCACAAGGACGTGTGACTATGCACACAGTTATCAGAGCCCAATATAAGTTACAAGTTGAGATAGCCAAATACTGCAAGGCAAAATTAATTTTTCAAAAAGTTTCCAATGTTTTGCCACAAAACTAAGCAACTTTTTATGAAGCATGTGGCTGCATTTATGCTTGATATGGCAGTAGATGCGGATTCTGAGCAGAAGAGATCCTAGCGTCTCCCAAGCTTGCACAGGGCGCTGGCTGTTCCTCTACGTCCTTACTACTGTAGGCACTGGCATCATCTCCTGGAAGTCTGTTGGAAATGCAGAATCTCAGGTCCATCCCAGACCTACTGAGTCAGAATCTGCAAGTCCACTAGATCTCAGGTGTCTCCTGCGCGCGTCAACGCCGGACAAGCCCCAGGACCACCCTGAGAGCCCTTTGCTAGCTCCCTGGGGCCGGACAAGTTGGCAGGCTTTCCGCCCGTGCTTCCCGAGTCGCTAGGCAAGCGCGGCACCTGGAAAAACCCCGTGGAGGTGCGACCGCCTTCGAAACGCGTCGGTTCCGTAAAGGCGGAAGGCCGCCAGTCCGACCCTCGGGGCCACGGGCCCAAACCCGCATTGTGACGCGCGAGCAGGACGCCAAGCCGGGGCGCGCCGGAGCCTGCACTGCCCCTCACCTGCGCCCCTGATCTCTCCCTTCCTGGGGCTGTGAGCCCGTCTGTAAGCCGGTGGGGGCACTGAAGGCTGCGGAGGCAGGAGCGCTCACACCTCGCTACTTTATTTAACTGGAACGGCTGGTTACAGGACTGCGCGCGGTGCTTCCCCCGCCCCGCGCTGCGACAACCTCGCGGAAACAGACGCCCCCGAGCCCGGGTCGCCAGAACTGTTTGCCAACAAAGGCTGGAGGCGTGCAAGGGGTGGAGCCTGGGAATCAGCTACCGCGAGACGTGGTCCCCTGAGGAGCCTCCGTCAGGCGCAGGCGCAGGCGCACTACACCTCCTGCCACCGCCGCGAAGGTGGCTTCCACCGGGGAAGTCGGGGCCGGGCCTCTGGCACAAAGATCGCGAGATTTGAGCGCGTCACCGCCACTCCTTCCGGTCATAGACCGGAAGCTCAGTGAGCGGGGGCGTCTCTGGCGCTTGCTTCGCCGTGCTGCGGCGCCGCTGGGCCCGGTTTCTGTCGCGCCTCCTCGGATCCCGTTCCGCCTCGTCTGCCCTGGGCCGAGGTGATGGGGGACTCCAAGGAGGGTGGAGCGGAGTCTCCGCCGGCCGGGGCCGCTGCTCGGGAAGGGCTCAGCCTCCTGTCCCAGGGAGAATCCGAGGAACCTTCTGCACAGGTGTGTCGGTCCCGGGGCTGGACCTGCAGGGCTCCGGGGGCTGCGGGCCCGCTCGGCGAGGGGGGCATGTTACGGTTCCCGGTGGCTGCTGGTGCCTTGTGCGCGTCTCCCGGACAGTCCGCCAGCCGGAGTGGAAGCCGCCGTGTCTGTGACCTGGCGCTCGGGTATTTGCATCCAAGTCACTCGTATCAAAAGCAGTTCTGGCTTCCCATTCGGTTATAACCGGCGAGCGGCCGTCAAGGAGTGGGAATGCGTGGCTCCACGGTGTGGCACAGTCGTGCAGAGCTGCGGGGAAAAGAGCGGGTGCCGGGGGGCGCCCCGCGAAACGGGGTCGAGGTAACCCTTGAAGGATTCATAGTATTTGCCCGGCCGAGAAGGGACTGAGGGGAAGGCTGAGATCGTGAACTCGCACGCTGAGCTGAGCTTGCTCGGGGGTGTGCAGGTGAGGAGTGTGAGGCGCCTCCAGCGCCTTCCTGTGAAGGCAGAGGCTCCGAGTGTGTAATGACCTAGCGAACCAACTCCTCAACGTTTGCTTGAAAACCGGAAAGCCCGAGGGGCGCCTGGCTGGCTGAGTTAGTGGAACGAGGGATTCTTGGTCGTGAGTTCAAGCTGCACGTTGGGCGTAGAGGTTGCTTAAAAACAAAAACGCCGCAGATATCCTACCACAAAAGACATTCTAAATGATATGTTACTGAAATTAAAATAGTTCATCTTTAATAACAAACAGAGGCTTTTACCAAATTTTGCATTTGGGGATTCTATTGACTGTCCTTGGCTTTTGCTTGTCCACTGTCTTAGCTGATCACCATAAACATTGTGCTTCCTGACTCGTGTTTTTCTTTGAAATTGTGTGAAAAAGAGCTAAGTAAATGTGACAGTATATGTTTGCGTTTATTGCTATTGGAAGGGTGTGGCATATATTCTTGGTGAGTTTTTTTTTCTTTTTATAAAGGTGGTAT